>NC_071612.1:28046891-28346891 GCF_014839835.1 Dryobates pubescens
ATAGAATAATTCATCAGCTTCCTCATCCTGGTTGGGTGGTCTGTAACAGACTCCCACCAGGATGTCAGATTTGTTAGGCTGCCCTCTGATTTTAACCCACAGGCTCTCAATCCCTTCATTTTCCACCTCAAGTTCTATGGCAGAGAGTGACTCCCTAATATACAGAGCCACCCCTCCACATCTTCTCCCTCGCCTGTCTCTCCTAAAGAGCCTGTAACCCCCCAGTGTAGCACTCCAATCGTGCGTGTTATCCCACCAAGTTTCTGAGATGGCGACTAGTTGCCCTGGTGGACCAGGACCTCCAGCTCCTCTTGCTTATTGCCCATGCTGCGTGCATTCAGCTGGGCTCTCGACTTCTCAATTGACCCTAATTTGTGCCCTACTCTTTCCTCTGCAGAGGGACCGATATCCACCCCCCCCCCCCCCCTCAGACCTAGTTTAAAGCCCTCCTAATGAGCCCTGCCAACTCTAGTGCTAGGACTTTCTTACCCTTTCTAGATAAATGCACCCCATCAGGACCCAGCAGGTCAGGTGCAGTAAAAGTTGCCCCATGATTGAAGAAACCAAAGTTCTGCTGCTGGCACCATCCCCTGAGCCACTTGTTGATGGTGTGGGTTCTCCTGTTCCTCTCAGTGTACTCCCCTGCCACTGAGGGAACTCAGCAGAACACCACTCGAGCTCCTGCCCCATCAATCAATTGTCCAAGGGCCCTGAACTCCTTCTTAATCGCCCTGGTGCCCTTCTTGTCAATTTCATCACTCCCAGCCTGTATTACCAGCAGAGGGTAATAGTCAGAGGGCTGGCTCAGCTTTGGGAGTCTCCTTGCAATGTCCCTTACCCACGCTCCGGGTAGGGAGCAGACCTCCCTGTGGGATGGGTTGGGATGACGTATGGGTCCCTCAGTAACCCCCAGGAGAGAGTCCCCAACAACTATAACCCTTCTCCTTTTCTTTGTGGAGCTGGTCGTTATAGTTGGTGGGGAACGCCTGGCCTTAGGCTCCTCTCCAGATGGCTGCTCCTCGGCCCTCTCATCCCCACTGCCCTCAGCCTGCAGGGCCTCATACTTATTAGGCAAGGGCAGCGGAAGAGGAGGAGAGGGCTGGGATGGATTTCTCTTGCTACCCCTGGCAGGGACCTGTATCCACCCCTCCCCGTTTCCAGGTACCCTTCCCTCAGCAGGGGAGATCTGCAGAGCCTTCTCCCACAAATCTAACTCCTTTTCGCTTTCCCTTACCGACCTGAGCCTAGATACCTCCTCCTTCAGCTCAGCCATTTCGTCCTTTAGCTCTGCCACCAGGCTGAGGAGAAAGTTCACCCGGTCACACCTGACACAGGTGTTCTCTCCTACCCCCTCTGTTCCAAGTGCCAGGCTGAAGCACTATCTGCAGCTGGCAGCCTGGACTCCAGCATGCTGATGAAGCAACTCTGTCTGGGTAGATGCAGTTTTCCTACCCTTCATCCGAGTGATGACCATGGTTCAATGGTTGGTTGAAAAAAATTTTTATTTTTTTTTTAATGCAATAATTCCTAATGCCTTTATTTAGGCCTGTGTCTTCCAGAAGACCTAATAATCTAAGTTGTCAAACATGACAGGTAACTTTTCAAGCATGAAATCATCTGAAAACCTGGGGCCACAGTTTATCAAAACATGTGAGCTCTGCTTCTACCAGATTTTTAGGAGTATCTCTGGCTATTTACTTCTATGAGAAGTAGCATCAATATCAGCTTTGACCGAAACAGCTAAACAATGTCTGCAATGCAAATTTTAAAGCTGATACCATGCACTTGACCTAACATATCAGCTTCAAGGATCTACAGCTCCAGTTTACTTCTCCCTTGTTTAATCAAAAATATAGTTTAATTTCTGCTTCCACCTATCACTAAGGAACACCTTTGGTTAAAAATGGGTACACCAAGTAAAACTCTGCCCAAAATCCATCTTGAGGTTGCGCATGGAAGAAAGCATGCAGCTTGTGTTATCTGTATCAGGGAAACAGATGGCAAGTGAAACTGCCAGGACCATTTGTTACAATGAAGAAAGATTTGCCAGCCGAGCTTTAATGAAGAGCTTCAAAGCTCATATGCTTGTTGTTTGTTAGGAACCTCTGCCAGAGGTCTGGACTGCCCATCAGCATTAGAGAGATGCAGTGCCTAAAAAAGGCTGCATTTATTATCTTCTCAAGTTCTATCTGTAAGTCCCGGTGACAGTTTTAGGCTGTGCCTTTAAGACAAGGGCAGCTACAGAATTCTCTAGCTGAAATGTTTAGGTGTGAGAAAGGAAAACAAAGATAATTCTAAACGCATTTCATTGGTAGATCAGTAGAAATGTGGCTTTAAGAACTCAGTCTGAGTTCAGTCAGTGCTGCTTTTTTTTGTTCTGTTCTTGGACAGTGCTGACCTTGGACTTATAAGAAAATTAACTTTTTTTCCTTAACAACTACTTTGAGCTAACAACATTTCCCTTAATATCCATTTTTCTCTCTTTAATCCTTTGAAAAGGGGAGGAAGGGGGAAAAGGGGTTTTGGGGGGAACCCGGAATTCCCTCCTTCCAGAGGGAGTTTCTGTGTTATGTCCTTTCCTGTATATTATTTTATATACTGCAAATACTGTATATTTTGTATATATTCAGTGCATTGCATTCTGCTTGTAAAATACAGCTTTTTCATTTGCTTCTCCGACTGAGTTAGCTGTGGTTTATGTGGTGGGAGGATTAAACTTTCACACTTACCACAGTCCCTGAGAAAGATTCCTCTACAGCTTCAAATAAAACAATCAGCAGGCTAGTAAAATACAGAACCCATCACAACAGCAAATGAAGCTAATCACAACTCATATCAGTAAGGGTGCTCTGCCTGGGAAAGACCACTTCTGTCCAACTGGAAACTGTAAAACAGACACCACCTTCCATGTTGCTGTCACTGCAGTTCAGATGAGGATGACATAAGTCGAAGTCACATTTGTTACATTTAAAGGTACAGTGTAGCTGACCATGTAATTTGTAATGGTGGCTCTCTCTGCTTCTCATGGACCATCCCTCTGAACCAACCAACCCTAGCAACACAGAGCCATTTAAAGAACACCTTATATCACTATTTACCTCCTCTAAAATAAAGAAATGCAATTTTGCATTCTCAAGATCAATAATTCCATATCCTGATTCAGTTATGGAAGAGTAAAAACACCCAGTAGACCAATTCATGTCTCAGTATGAAAGACATTTTTATCTTGAAGCTGTCACCTCTATTCTTAAAGCATACAGAAGGACATTTCCAGAGGGAAAGCTTTTTTATTAGAAGGTTTGAAAAGCTGAACAAAAGCTTCTCAGAGATCAAGTCAGGTTTTAACTTGGGAGCATGAGCTCGTATGCAAGGAAATCACTTGTGTGCAAGGAAAATTGCAACTTGCACAATAAACAAAGTCTTAAAAGAATAGCAAGGTGATGACATCTGCTTGTCCCCCCATGGATTTCCTTAAGAAAAAGCAAGTGTCTACCTATATCTTGGTTTGAAACATAGTCACTTTGGTTAAGACTTCTATTTCTACATCTCCAGAGTCTTGTGCCCTCAGACCCCATGATATGGAAAGGAAGCTTTTGTGGCTAGCCAGAGCACACCACACTACTGCTCCCAGGTACCAAGAATGGTGTCACTTTGTGCTGCTGCACTCGTCTGCCTTAGCAAAGTTTCATGGCTATCAGACTTGCACAGCCCAAAACCTGTGTGTCATCAGGCTACCTTACAAGGCCAGCCACACCTTCCCTGGTGTGCATGCTCTCCCCTTCCATAGTGTGCTGTGCTCTAGCTTTGTCAAGCAACTTAAGTAACTTCAAAACCAAAGGAGAGATAGTGTCCCTTCTTTGTGAAGTGCTACATTCACATACATACATGACCCTAGGCGCCAGCTCTGATTCAAGGAACAGTGTCATGGGTTAGGGCTGGGCTGGCCACAAGCGACACACACTCGATTAGCCCCCTTTTCCTTCCCAAAAGGGAAAAGAAAGGAAATGGGGGAGATAGACTTGTGGAAAAGAAAACTAAAACATCTTTCATGAAAATAAGAAAAATAAAATAAACATGAACATATACAAAATCAGTATCAAACACAAGTTCCCTGATGGCAATTAGGCACCATCACCACTAATGCTAATTTTTAATTGCAAACTAGTGGGAATGACACATGCTAACGGAAGGTCACATCAGGGGGTCACAGCTGTGCCTCAACAGACATTCTCCTAAACAAGGTAAAACAGCATAGGTCAATAAAAATGTTTTAGAGTAACTGATCTGCTTGAACAATACCACTATCAACACTGTGATTACATTCTCAAAACTGAAATTCCAGTGTGCAGTTTCACAGCAATCTTGAGTCCAGTAACACCATTATTTTCAGTAAGGATTTTAAAGAAAGACCCAGGACTGTCCATAACTGCACACTCAGTCTTACGCATTCAGCAGGATCAAGAAACAGTCTGAGTTAATTTTTGTTAGTCTTGCTACACAATTCAAAAGTACCTTGACAAAACTGAATAGTGACTGAAATAAGTAAGATGCAGCTCAATAGGAAGAGGTTCATCTGCTGCACTTAGGAACTCGCCAAGCCAGAGAAAGGGCATAAGGCATTGATGTTATCTTACAGTAAAAAAGGCAAGCCATTCTCTCATGTATTAACAAGGTCTGTCAGGAAATTTACTTGGTCCAGTCCATCCCAAGGATGCCTTCAACTGAATACAGAATTCAGTCTACACAATGCACTTTGCTGGGTATGTTGGGAGATCTCAAAAGAGAACAGCAGGAACTATCACATCCTAGAACAGAGAGGAAAGATGAAGGAACCAGCCAGGAAAGCATAAGTGAACTAGATTTAAAGGAATTGCCTTAATTAGAATTCTGGCCTTACACCTGTCAGGAGCTCTATGGGATTAGCTAAACCCATCTGTCCCTCCCTGTAGAAATGGAGGACTCTCCAGTTTGTATGAGCCCATCACCAAGACTGACCCCTAAGGATGATACCTGAGCTTTGTCTTCTTTAAATAAAACTAGAACATAATGGTATGTGACCTTGACTGATCACATTAACTAGAGCAGAGGTACACTTTGGCTCTGCAGTCAGCACAGCAATGAGCAACATTGTTTGGCTTTGGCTGCACTGAGTCAATAAAGATGACTTTAAACTGCACGGTCTCAGTCAAACCTGCAAAGCTATTTCACCATACTGTATTTAAAACTGCTTGAATATCATAATATCATTCCATTGTTACATAAATTGTTTGTGTAGGTAAACTTCAGAAGTTCCTGTATAGATACTGCTTTTCATAGAGACAAAACTGAAGGAGGAAAATAATCTCCCACTAAAAGAATTCTTCACTCACACAAACAATTCATTCAATGCTCTACCTAGGGAAAAAAAAAAAAAGTCTCTAAACTGGGATTACTTCTGCTAGTCTTAGAATAGGTCCCCTATACAGAACTGCAGGACCAGCCACCCTTTAGCATCAATGAGGTCCCACTCCATGACACATAGCCCCAGACAGCACACATGCTGGTGCTGTGCTCTTTGGTGTGTGTATTCACAAAACAATTAAGTAACTTCACTAACTTCCAAGAAGCTCATTATAGAGCAAGAAAGGTATCTCTACAGGTAGTGGAAAGAGGGTAGGGTTTTCTCCCTTTTGCTTTTCTCTAGAGTTATGAGTGGGCAAGCTAATGCAATCGGCACTGAATTCATCAGCACTTGTTTTTAGTCTCTAGCCCACTGAGCTGTGGGCTGACAGGAGAGCTAGAGGCAGCACGGTCACCATCAAAAGCTGTAACTGATTGACAGAACATGCTGCTAGTGAAGTGCTTGCCCTTCAGTTATTATCAGTGAGCATCTCTCTAAAGACTTCCTTCAACCTATAACAGCACTTCACATAGCTGGGAATTCTGAAATATGTTTTCTTCTAAGGAATAAACCAGAACTTCCTATGAAAAACACCTGCAGCATTTATTTGAACTATAAAACTTTCAAGAGCATTTCCTGCCATTCTGATCTATTCAACAGCAGATCAAACACTGCAAAGGAGAGTCAGCTGTAATTTGAAATTTATATTCCTGAAGTATCCATCGCCATCTAGGAGCAAGTATACAATTAGTCTGAGCTTTCACTTATATTGGGAAAGATTACTTCATAATCCAGTGGCATGAAACACAAATATCACGAATACCTTATCCAGTTTATTCTTCTCCTGTAGAAGAATAAATAATTCTTTTTAACAAAGTGGAAAGAATTATTTAGTAAAGTTTACTTAGTGAAGTATAGAAAGTGAGACTCTTAAAAGATTAGTACCTAAATATATAGTACTTGAATATCTCTTTTATTTTAGCCCTCCTGCAACACTGTTATTATTAACTTGTCTTTTCATTTCTGCTTAGATGAAGGAAAGCATCAGATTGAAGTCTGTTCAAAGCAAAACAACCATTCCCAGGCCAAATTCTGCTCTTACCTATGTCAGTATATGCCTGGTGTAATACTACCTCACTAAGCCATTTCACACCTGCATCACTGAGAGCATCCTGTCTTTACTATCCCCTTTTCAGATATTTACTACTATATACCAGAAAAATCTTCAGTACTCTGCTTTAGGCAGGTTCACCTATCCATAAATCAGTCCCAACAGATGTCTGGCAAAAGCCACCTTAAAAGCGCATAGTGACAAAAATTCCTTAGCATCCTCAGGTAATCTATTCCTGCATTTAATTACTGTTACTATTAGCATCTTCCCTGGTGTCTAACTTCATGGTGCCTTGTTACCACTTGGCCCCAGTATTTCCAGTCCTAGTTCCAGTGGACACAGTTCCCTTTCTTTCTATAGCAAGGATTGGATATGGCAAAACTGCTAACCTGACTAATTTCAGTCAGAATGACTAATTTCAGTCAGTCTTAGTAATTTCATTCCTGTGTGGCCTGTCCTAGGTGATCCTGCTTTGATAGAAGGGTTGGACTAGACAATCTGCAGAGGTCCCTTCCAACCCTTAACATTCTATGATTTTTTGGATTAGCCCAGTTTGTTTTGTCCTCAAAAAAGCAATTAGGAAAAGTCTGCTGATCATTGCCTACCTTGTATCTCTGGAGCTCCTTTATGAAATCTGCACACAAGGTAAATCTTGCTAGAGTCAGGATGTGGCTGCTTGGTGTTTGAAGCCAAGATGAGTAAGGGAGAGACACTACTCATCAGGATGATAGAGGAAATGAAGGGCAAACTGCAATGGTGTCTAATGTCAGGAAACTAGTGTGGGCTGATAATCTCCTCAGCCATAGATGGGTATTGTTACTGCACCATTTTTACCAGAAAGAGCTTTCTATTACTAAACTCTGTCAAATAATTTGAATTTAAAATGCAGAGCTGCTTTTGAAGGATCAAAGGAGCACAGAATGTTAATTCTCAGAATGGTTAAAATGACACTTTGGGCCTTTCTTATTACTAAACACAATAGCTCCCCAAACTTCACCTGCTAAGCTAGGGTCTGCCCTGTGCCCCTGGGAATGCAACTGAGTCATAGGAAAGCAACCACCATAACCTGCTAAAACTTACAAGAAGCAGTTGGCCCCACAGCCACAAGGAGCATAACAGACAGGGAAGAGACTTCTCTCCATATCTACTTTTATGACTTGAGAGAAGGGACTGTAATCATCCTCCAGCCACCACCCTATTAATATATAAACATATGAGAGGAAAAAATTATGCATACTGTGGTAGGTTGAGAGAGGGCCTAGCTCTCCCTCCCCCACAGAGTAAGAAACCACAGCTAAACTCAGTCGGAGAAGCAAAAGCTATATTTACAAGCATATATAGAAAGCAGGTTATATATAACACAATATATACAGGTATTTACAATATATATACAGAAATATACAGCAAAGAAAAATAACAACAAAATTCCCTCCTCAGGGAGGGTTTCCCTCCCTGTAACCCCCTCTCTCCCCCCCAACCTCCCTTTTTCCCAAAAAGGGGTTAGAGAGAGAAAGAAAGGCAGTTATTAAGGAAAGGAGATGTTATTAGGCTTCAAAAGCACATGCAGAATTAGTTTGCTTATCTCAAGGTCAGCTCCGCTTAGTTTGCTGAGAAGCAGGCAGGCAGAGAGGCAGATCAGGCTGGCACAGCAGCACAGACTGAAACCCAAACTGAGAAAAAATTCCAACTGCCCTACAACTTAAAGTTGCATTCTGCCCATCCACCAATGAAATTCCTTTAGAATATCATGTTTTCATTTTGATACAAAAACATTCAGCCAGAGTGTTCCCAACACTGTCTCTCTCTTAAAGGCACAGCCTCGAACGGTCACACATACATACCACAGAAGTGTCACACAAAAAGAGTAGTGGAGGTAAAGCATTCCTTCTGCTTGCTACATCCAGAAGAGCAGGTAAAAGCATATTTCTCTCAGGAAGTTTTGAATTAAAGACTGCTAAGCAATTGTACTCATCACACTCTCTACTTTGGGGATAAATAGAAAAAACAAAACCAAACCACTTTTCTTCAAATTCATGGCATGATACTGAGCCATATGTGATTCACAGAAATTCAGATGAAACCGTGGAAAAATCATTCGATGTGTATCACGCTGTGCTGGGTTGAGGCAGCCCCCTCTCCCCACCACGGGCAGGAATAAAACACTCAGACAAACGGATTGCAAAAGTGATGACAGTTTAAATAGAAAGCAGTGAATGTTACAGAGAACCCAAAGCGCAGTGACAAAGATCCCAAAGCAAACCCAGAGGCATCCCATTCCCACCTGAGGGTACACCCGAGACCCCCAGGGCTCCTTCTTCCCCCTCCCTCTGCTGGGCTAGTCTCAGCTGGCCAGGTCTGAGACTGCCCATCCCCCTGTGGCCTTGGGCCTAGCCAGGCCCAAAGCCAGCAGACATCTCCCCCAGTTACCGGCTGACGGAGGAGGAAGAAAAGAGAAAGTGTTAGACCCCGCACTGGATCTTATAGTGGTGCAAAGAATCATGGTAGGAAATACGCACAATTTCCTGTGTCCATCCCTCTGGGCTGGACTTCTGGACACAGGAAGTGAACACACCAGGGGGCACTCAGCTCAAACTGCAACACACGCCACTGAGAATGATCACCAAAACTTACTCTGCAGAGATGAAGGTGCTCAGCTAACACAGAGAAGGAAATGAAAGAACATGTGGCAAATAAATTACAGCTGCCAGTTCTTTCTCCTACAAGCCACATTCACAGTTCCTGCAAATACCATTGTTACACCACCCAGAGCAATACATCTTCAGCATTAGAGTCCTCACCATGATGGAACTTTTTGACATTTGCAGTAGAGGATGATGCAAAAAGGCTAGCAGGATGAATCCATGCTCCAGAAAAAGGGGGGAAAAAGAAAAAAAAAAAAAGAAAGAAAAAAAGGCATTTATAATCTGACTCTGTAGCTTGAAAACAACACAAACCCCTGTCTGCTACCAGCCATGAAGATATTTCTCTATGAGTGCTGCTTGGGGAGTATTTATGTAAAAAATAGAGAGATTCTAAGAGAAACAAAAGGGAGAGGTTCTTGAGAATCTCCCCCACAAGACTGAACACAAACAGCTCAACTTGCATGACTGCTGCAGCTGGATGCCCAAGTGTTTGAAAATGCTCAAGCAATATTAGTTAGACACCCAATTAGTGAATTTATACTCAAATACTATTCTATAAATGAACCATACTAGAAAATACCTACATGGATTATGGGGCTAAAAGTAAATGCAGTTTGCCATCAACAAATAAACTAAATGAAATTCAGCAGTACAGAATATCACCACTTTTTAATCATGATTCCCAAGTAATTTTGTTTCAGTTATCTGATAAGCATTTGTGCACTCCCATCCTAGGGGTACTTCAGTGGCTGTCATTAAAGTATGGTAATGTTTGTAGCATAAACCCCCATTGATTTAGCTGCTGTGGTTACTATCTCATAAGCAGTATTCAACACAGCAGTCTCAGCCAGAAATCATACTACCAAAAATTGCAACACGTATTTCACTTCTTTAGGAGCAGGCAACAAAACAACCAGTCTTTATTCTCTGCTTTCATTGCCTATCTGCCAAAAGTTATCCAGGGAAGGCAGTAGCACTGGAAATTGCAACAGTGACTGCTCTAACATTACTAACTTCTTTCCTATAGTTGCAATATTCCAAACACACACATGTGCAGTCTGGATGCTCTGTGGGCTACGTTCACCTTAAAACAGAAGACACCTCACAGGATGGAATTTGGAAAAAGCTACTTACAGAATAACAGCTTTATCGTTCTGAATGCATTCTCGAGAAAAGGAATTCAACACATTCTTTGCAGCAACAACAAATGTATACCATGTATAAGCAAACTGGTAAGAGCCTGAGCTCTTACCTGAGCCAGCAAAAGGTTTCAAAGTAGACTCTTCAGCGAGTAGTTAGCTCTGAGGAAGACAAAGTTTTGATATAGGTTTAGTACTAAAGTACTGCCATAGTGAACTAACTTTAGAAATCTGAAATGTTTCAAGTGCCACCTTATGACTTACGTGTGATAAGGTATGACATTTTATACATCTGATACAAACCATTTTTATTCTGAGGATAGAGACAGACTTGTATTTATCCACCTGCAATTTCCCAGATTAAATCAGTGACTAAAAGAGCTCTTCCCTCTTAGGGACAGCATTTAAGCACGGTATGTTCCCAATACATGTTTCAATAATGCCATGGAAACCAAGGTTTGTGTAAGTCAAAACAAACTTTGGCAACCATATTTGCATTGCACTGCAGAAACAGGACCCCTTCAGCACTTAAGTGGTTTTTTATATACTGCTGCTGATTACCAGCTCCAGTGCTTTGTGTTGTGTGGGTGATGCTCCCGTTTCCCTGAGTTGCTGAGCTGAGTTAGGCTCAATGTTTATAGCAGGGGTGAAGTATTCTAAATTGGCTTGTATCAGTACAATGACTCAGTTATCACTGCACAAGTGGGAGGACTTCAAGAATTTGTCATTGCCTCTCATATTCTTGCTGCCATAAATGCAAACGTTAGAGAATTTGAACTCATCTTCATCTTGATGTTTTAAAATCCTAAAAGGGACCTTTGATCATTCAGCACCCTGCTAAATATTTATCAGTCAGGAACAAAATATTTGGTTTCCTCCAATGATTATTTTCCTAGTTCTAGAATAGAATAGAATAGAATAGAATAGAATAGAATAGAATAGAATTAACCAGGTTGGAAGAGACCTTCGAGATCATCATGTCCAACCTATCATCCGACACCACCTAATCAACTAAACCATACAACCAAGCATTCTGTCAAGCCTCGCCCTGAACACCCCCAGCGACGGCGACCCCACCACCTCCTCAGGCAGCCCATTCCAGTGGGCAATCACTCTCTCTGTGTAAAACTTCCTCCTAACCTCCAGCTTAAACCTCCCCTGACGCAGCCTGAGACTGTGTCCTCTTGTTCTGGTACTGGTTGCCTGGGAGAAGAGACCAACCTCCGCCTCACTACAACCCCCCTTCAGGTAGTTGTAGAGAGCAATAAGGTCACCCCTGAGTCTCCTCTTCTCCAGACTAAGCAACCCCAGCTCCCTAATATGAATATAATGCACTAGCATTTCCTCATTTTGCCAGGTTAAAAAAAAATCCTCCTATTATAAAAAATGATCTCTCTCCTAAGCTTTAATGAACAAAGAAGGCAGAATTAACACAAACAGGCAGAAGATGGGCTTGTGAGCTCCACAATCTGTGTGTGTAGAACATATGTACATTTGGGGGCTTCCATGAAATAAATTGTAATTATTTTGTATGCTTGTGAATAGTCGCTGAAGACACGTTCAGCTCCTTATATGCAGAATTATTACAATGCTCTTGGAAGCTGCAGGTACCAACACCCTAAAAAGCACTTGAGCATAATCCCATTGAAGTGTACAGGATTGTTTTTTACTGTAGTATTAACCAAACGCTTGTCTCGGTCCGGAGAGGGAAAGAGCCTCAGTTCTTTTGAATATTCCCGTGTTGTGAAATGAGAGGCACAAACCAGGCCAAAATACCAACAGCTAGGCTATTGATTACACGAAGGGGAGAGAGAGAAAATAGAGAGAGAGAAGAGAGAGAGAGAGAGAGAAGAGGAATTATGTTACCACACCCCTCATCCCCGCAAGACAGTTTGAGTCAGTGGAGGAAAGGTGCTGCAGGAGATGTTGTGTCTGTAGAGAAGTGGTGCTGAGGCTTTGGCTAGAGAAGAGATGTGGTCCTCTGAGCAGCTTCTTCAGCTCCATGAGTTGCAGCAGGCGGAACTTAGGACACAGAGAGAGGGTTTGGTCTGCTTCTTCCAGGCTCCATGGCCTCTTTTCTTCGGAGCAGCATTGTCCCGGGCTTTTCCTTCTCTCTTGCTTTCCTTCTCAGTGGCATTGTCCTTCTCCTGTGTTTTCCTTCATCTGTGTTTTTGGTTCTCCGTTTTTCTTCTGCCAAGCCAGTAGTTGCTCAAGTCTTTTATACAATTTTTTAGTCCTTAGGTATGTGTCCAAGTATTGTCCCTCAGGAATTCAGGTGCCAGGAAATCATCCTTAGGTAAGTATCCAGGTATTTGTTTCCCAGGAAATTTTTCTGTGTATTCCTGTGTGTTTGGGCAGGGGTCTGGATGGAGGAAGGGGGCCTTCGCCTCCTCCTTCTCCATCTACCTGCCGACACACTCATTACACATGAGGAAACAGGTGGTGAATCCATTGTCTCACCATCCTCCCTTTCCAGGGTACTTGATGGGTGGAGATTATCTTGTCTTATGCATATTCCCGAAGGTGGCCTCGGTCCATTGTTGTGAGGCCAGCTGTGGTCCAGTGCGCAATGTTATCTTTGCACCTTCCAAGAGTTGTTCCAGTGGCTCAGCCCAACACACATCAGCTATTGTCTGGGCAAGCAGCAAGTGATTTTATCTTTGTTGAGTCACACAAGGAGAGACAAGCTTTTAGTCTCTCACAACACTCCATGAGCTTCTTGAACTGATCTAAACACCTGGAAGCACTGAGATGTGACCAGCCCTACTAATCACCTCTGTTTGCAACCAAAGGAGAGGGGGTCATCCAGCCTCCCACACAAACCCTCTCCAGTGCTTGTTGGACCGTCTGTTATATTAATGGCTCATCTACAGTGTAAAGCACCACCCCACCAACTTCAGCAGTTTGCTGAGAGTTCCCATTCTATGAATAATTCGGGCTTCAGCACTGCAAAGACAAGGAAAGAGTGTGTGGGTTGGGCCTTGCACTTCAGCAATGACTTTGACCTTCACAGAAAATACCTTATGGATGGAATCCTTTATTTTCCAGCCCAGTGTTGGGTAGTTCCTTGATATATACAACTAGCCAAAACACTGCCCTCAAAATGGGGCTGTTAAATTGCATGGGTGTCCAGGTGGTCACCACCGATGCATTCCCAACCATGTGCTTGCACAGGTAATTTAATCCTGTACCAAGCCTTTCCCACAGAAAAAGCAAAGACTAGCTTGCTCAACAGTATGAGAAACCTAGAGTAAATGATGAGTATACTGTACTGCAAACTGATTTATTCTTCCAGGGAAATAAAAAGTAAACCCTCAAAATATTCTGCAATGTTTAAGGTTTTTCAAGAATGAGAAAGCCACTGGAAAGAGCTGCAAGCTCTAGGGAGGAGCATTGACTTTTGATGGACTATTGCTGCTTTCTCCTGCATCCCAGTCATCACTAGATTGGACCTTAACATCCCTGTCCTTATTTGAAGAGTAACTCTTCACAATCCCTTTGAAAGTCAATTAACTATTTCTTAATTATTTCTACAATAGCTATTAATGCTAACTACAAAGTAACTTGGCATCATACTCTAAATTGAAAAAGGTTTCACATAAGTAAATACCAATATGCACTGTTAGCAAAAACTAACATGTAAAATTGTATCAATTATGTCTACCCACAGCCCATCCATGTCAAAGAAAACTTCAAAAATTGCTGCCAATCGTGCAGATAACCCAGGAGGCTTTGCCAATGAGACTAATAGAATAACTCTCCCTTCTAACTTCTTACAGTGGTGTCTCATTTGATACAAAGTAGATCTCAGACACAGTGGCACAGGAAACTTCACAGATCTGCAAGTGATGCAACAAGGTTGTACATATAGGTTTCTTGAAATATTTATTTTCTAGGTATCCAGAACCACATATTTGGCAGGTGTATATCAGAGCAGCTGTGCTGATTTTAGACTTACTGATCACCTACCTACCCTGACAGACTGCAATCTACCCCAAATCATTCTAACTCTACAAGTAAAATTCATTATGGGTACAGAATCACAGAACTGTCAGGGTTGGATCACCCAGTCCCAACTCCTCTGCCATGGGCAGGGACACCTCACTACATCAGGCTGCTCACAGCCACATCCAGCCTGGCCTTAAAAACCTCCAAGAATGAGGCTTCCACCACCTCCCTGGGCAACCTGTTCCAGTGTCTCACCACCCTCATGGGGAACAACTTCTTCCTAACATCTAATCTTATATTTCCCCTCCTCTAGCTTTGATCCATTCCCCCCAGTCCTATCACTACCTGACACCCAGAAGAGTTTCTCACAGCTTTCTTGTACAAATCTTGGAGAGGCTTTTAAACAGTTCTAACCAAATACTCGGGCATAAGATTTAATAAAATGGAATATAAAACACAGATACCATTTCTGAGGAAGACTCTGAAATACGGTCAATGTCGTTTGAATTCTCCTGCTAAACTGCACTGTATGAAAGTCTTGAATGAACTCACTTGTCCTTCTGAAAGACAGAAGCTGATGGAGATTTGGCTGTACAAAAAGCAAAATTAAATTTGTTAGCTAGTTTGCAGACTGAATACACCAATGTAAAACAACACAACCCCCCAGGAACATTATTAACATAAAACTCAAATTTCACATTATGAATATGAAAACAGAGGTCATACTACAAAGCTGCTGAACAACTTCAGTGATGAAGGGAAAGTAACTTCAAATAATAGAAATTTAATGATCAGTGTGATGTTAGGAGAGGAAACACACTCATTTTGTCCATCTCTGAAGGCTCATACTGCAGCTGTTCATCATTTCCTGGGCTTTACTCTGAAAAAAAAACATCACCCTGAAATCTAGTCTCTCCCTTCTCAGTACCCACAGCTGAAATATTTTTTTGGATATTATGTTTTGGGCTTGCATGCACAGGTCATGTGAGCAGCTAGGAGAAAGGAGTGAAAGCTTTGCCTCTCCTGCCAGCTTCACACTGTCAGGTTTACAAGCTGCTTCACACAGTTTTTTATATAAAGTGAGGAAGATTTTTGCTATTCTGAAAAAGAAAGTATGCCATGGCCACTGCCTGCTGACACCAGAGTGCAGCTATGGCAAGCACTGTAGGTGCCAGTGCACCCTTGGATGTTGGGTGGAGAAATTCAGCCCACAGGTGCTTTTCAGCTGACTCAGCATGGCTGAGCAGGGACCTGCGTGATTTGGGTCCCTTTAGGCAACACTGGCACCTGCTCTCTCCCTGCCATGATAGGGCCAAACAGCCCCCAGCACAAACCCAGACAGACAGTAAGGTGCCTAGACATAGTCCCCCGCTCCCCCCTCTTTCCTGCAGAAAGTTGGGGTAACGCGTGAAAAGGAACAGAGAGGACAGGACCATGGGTGTCTGGTAAACCCCTTCCCATTGGGTAACTATGTGCTGGTTTCATGCTTTATTGGTCCAATCAGTCTTGGGCAAGACTTATATACAGGCTGATTTCTAGTTGCCTGTGCCTTGCTCTTGCCTTGCTCACCCTTGCCCTTGCCTTGCTCAAGCCTTGCGTGCTTGAACCTGCTTGGACCTTGTCTGGCTTGAAGTTGCCTCGAGTTGCATAGCCTCGAGTTGCCCGGTCCAGAGCCAGGGATAAAGCCATGAGCACACACACCACAACCTACAAGAGAAGCCACCAGCTTAGGAGCCAGAGCCAAGCCTGCTTCCCCTTGTGACCAGGATTTAACTGTGCTTCAATTCACCCAGGACAAAGCAAGCACCTGTTTCAACAGCATCGTTAGCAGCCTGCCATCCACTGGAGCCAGACCAGCCCCGAGACCGCATGGCCTTCCTGCCGGCAACCTGCTGTGCCTGGCACATGGGAACGCCCCAAAGCCTCTAGTACACAGCAGCAGCGCTCCCCACTTGGGTACAACCAGCTGTGAGTAATTAATTCATTGCCTTTTTGGCTTAATGGCTCTTGTTGAGTCTCCCCCCACTGTGGTCAAGCCATTTAGCTCCCAGGGTGTTCTCTGTTATATTCCTCCTGGTTTGCATAAAATGGTTAAATTGTTATAGTTGCCCAAATTCTGCACATACCCATGGTAAATATATTCTAACTGTACATCCAAACTTTGGATATGTTTGGCAATTTTCATATTAATAAAGGTTATTAATATATCGGTTAATATTGACATATTGATTATAACAGAAATATCATATCCTTTGGCACTCGACTGCTTCCTGGGCACAGGTGCCAATTAAAGCCTCAGCCCTGATCTTTAATAAGCTCCACAGTCTTTAACCCTGCCATCCTGCTCCTCTGAGCTCTAAAGAAGGGGCCACAACATGTTAGACACCCTGTTCTCTGCTACATCTCTGAAGAGCGCTCTGCAACTGTCATCTGGCTTGGGCAAGGCCTCTATCATCACCATCATCTGTTGTGGCCTGAAAACAGGGTACTTACCCTCAGCTAGAAGCTGTTTTGATGCCATGTGTGTTAAGGAAGAAATACACACTACATGGCTGGTGAGCAGGCCTCAAAGAGTTTGTCAGCCTGATCTCCATGAGCCTCACACAGCCCAAGCACCGGGGTTTCCACGAGAAAGTTTAAACCAACGTTACCCACCACTCTGACTGACTTTAACAGCAGCACCTCTATGTCCTAATCCTGCTCAGGATTTTTACATACATGTGTCTGAGCATACATACCCATGCAGAAGAACAACCCAAATGTCATGGATAAGGGTTGGGCCAGCAACTAAACGAGTGACAAATGCTCTCTATTAACCCCTGTCTTGTGCCCAAAGGGGAAGAGAAAGTGAATAAAGAAGGAAAGGGAAAGAAAACTGAACTAGCTATAATGAAAATAATAACAATAAAATGAAATACATGAAAATATATACAAAACTGGTATTTAACTCAAAAGAGTCCAGGGGCTGGATTCTGGAACAGGACTGGATTCAGGAGCTGAATTCAGAACTCCTGGATTGGCATTGAAGGCACAACAGAGAAAATCCTCCTTGTGGCCTTTTAATCTGCATCCCCAACACAGCACACAGGATTCAGCAGCGCCCTTGGTCTGCACACCAACCCTTGGCACTAACTAGAAGCATCAAGCATTGTTGGTGCTAGAAGCAGGCACTGTCTGTGAAAACAGGCTGTTCTCTTTAGTTACTTAGAAGAGCATGGGCTGAAAAGTAATATCACTGAACAGGATTATTCTCTCTTCACTCAAAGCAGAACACTCAAGCACACATGTGGTCCTCTACAGAAACTCAGCCCTGCTGTTTCTTGCAGTGTGATTTCTGGAAGCAGTTTTCAGTCCTGTGTATGCTTTGCTCTCTGTATTTTCCAGTATGAAATAGTACAGCTGGCAATTTCCTAAAATTGTTACAGGTATCCTTCCCCCCACCAAGACAAGAGAAAGCCAGGATTTCAGAGCGTTTGAATGTTTCTTACTGAGTCTCCTCCCTTTCTCCTTCACTGCTGATACACCAACCTCCATAAAACAAAGCCATTCCTCTTTTACAGTTAACCACTGAGCTCATTAGCTACTTAATGAATTCTGTGCTTTCCTGCTGCACAGCTGAAAGCCTCAGCCCATTTTCTAAGTGTCAACTCTCTTTTTTGCTGGAATGTTTATTACCCAGTTTTGTGCACTGAGGTTTCCTGGGTGCCATGTGGAGTGAGCCATGTTTCTTCACAGTAGGAAATGAAAAAATGACAAAACAGCAGTACTGAAATTAATATTGAACCAGTTATTTGCCATGTCAAATACAACTTAGAGCAACAAACTCAGAGTTTCTAATTATACTACACTGGATTAAGAAAACATAGGGGGAGGGGGAAATGTGTAAAATATATTGGAGATGTCCTGTGGACTCTCCCTTTATTCAAATAAAGATTTACAAGACTCCTCTGTCTCCGTTGTGAACAGGAACTTCTAGATCAGATTAATTTTTCCTTTTACAACCTATCAACCTCAAATCCCCCACTTTTAAAAGTGGCATTCACCTTGGCATTCACACATCTACAGTGTTCTTCAAATTAGTAGTGACAATTTTTCTTTTCCTACATTAGAACAATTATTTGAATATGGAGAATAAAACAATTTATGTTATTTGGTATCTAAGAATTTGCTGTAAAAACCAAGAAGAGAACGCATGTAAACAAAATGCATGGCTAGCAAGTGAAAAACACTCTTAGGATCTTACTGTGTAAAATCAGCATGAAAAAGGAACTAACTAGCAAAAGCTCTCACTACTACTCCAACAGCCATGGTGTAATGAAGGAAGCATCTGGTGGTAGCTCTGGTGAAGCTGTTAAACCCTTGGTTTTGATTGCTCTGTTCCCTTAGAGCTCCTGACGGGAAATATGTGAATTAATCGAGGAAAGAGATCTCTCAACTGCTCAAAGGTAGCAATAAAATAGAGAAAATGCCTCAAAGCTAATCAGACAACTTCAGACAGGTTCTTACATTTAAGCCCTCCTCCATCTTTTAAATTTTTTTTCTGTGTTGTAGTGTCACCATTAGGTAACAACTAGGTTACCTATGAGAGACAGTTACTGGGGGTCTCCACCTTCACCTAGCCTCTTCCTGGCAAATAGATCACCCATCACCAAATACCCAGTGTTAACCCATCTGGCACAAGAATGACTTTTGGGAAGAGTGGTGCTCAAGGCCTGCCATGGAGTTAAGCACTCCATGGAGTGTGAGATCAAACAATCTACAACCCTTTGTCGACTCCACCCACTAATCTTCGTGTTCTAAAGGCTTTACCAAACACCATGCTAATGTTCTGTGGAAGTCTTCAATTTGCTTTCAACAACAGCACGCCAAGCTCTTACATTTTACACGGACAAGATGCAAACATACTACAAGCTCTACAGGCAGGGAAACGGGACTTTGAAGATCTGCAGTGAATCAGTGCAAAGCCACAGGAACATCATGACAGCGCAGGACCCTTCCTCCTACTTCTCCGGTTGTCTTTGTCCACAGATCCAAATTTCAAAGCAGCCCAAAATGCATTCCTGGCATTTTAAGCTCAAAAGTTTAAAACTTATTTCGCTAAACCATGTGCCCTTAAGGTATCACACATTTATGGCATTTGGTGCCCTTAAGGTATCATACATTTATGGCATTTGTTTCAGTGATCCTTTTCATTACAGAAACACCTTGTGTTCAGTATCAGCCATTTAATGTACAACCAGCAGTGAAGAACCTGGAAAAAGCTTCCCTTGATCCATTCAACATTGAATCTTCTTCTCTGCTTGCTACAGAAAACCTTAAATGAATGTCACTGGCCCCATTTCCGCCAGAACAACAATAGAAATTGCTTATTTTTACAGTACATTTCATTATTTTTTAAGTTTTCCTACTGTCACCCTGAGAGGGTTCACAGATTTCACTGCAGGGTCCC
Source organism: Dryobates pubescens (assembly GCF_014839835.1). Classification (NCBI taxonomy): domain Eukaryota; kingdom Metazoa; phylum Chordata; class Aves; order Piciformes; family Picidae; genus Dryobates; species Dryobates pubescens. The sequence continues at coordinate 28,066,561 of NC_071612.1, forward strand.
CAGCTGCAAATGTCACTTGTCTTACTTTTGTCTACATTTTGACTACACATTTCGTCTGCCATCAGGCAGGTTATCACAAATCATTGTTAGCTTCTCTAACTGCTTCTTTCTAAAGACAACTAGTTGTTAATGATTACATTCCCCAAACTCGCCAGCTTCCTAACTACACTTCAGTTCAACTGAAGATACCGTAACAAAGCCTCCACATGTACTGTCATCTCCTGTTTCATCTTATGAATAACTGTCCTTTGAAATCCTCTGTGGTCTGTGAAGAAAACTTACCTATATGTTTCATATACACAGCACACTCCCAAACCTCAGCAGGGAAAAATGACATGACTCTTGCAGAGATAAAAAAAAGGTTTTTCTCATGTAAACAGATCCGTATCAGAGCCATACACCTTACATACCTTAAGGTGTACTACCTTAATAATGCTGTTCAGGATTGTTAGGTTTTGCCCAAAACATCAACTGCTGATTTCTCCATCAGTTTCCAGCAGCACTAGAGTGTTCACAGCAAGTTTTCTGACGTGTAACCAGTTTTCATTTCCTTACTACCCCTATTCTAACACTCATGTTTGCCTTTTGATTCTTCAGTTGGAGTCCTTAGTGTTTCTCATATTGTTAAAGAAAACATTGAGAACCATAATAAAACTGTTTCCTTGCAGAATTATGTATCAGAATGTATTTTAATGAGGAACAAGTGAATAGAAAAGGTGATGAACTCCCAGCAAAGCTACAGAGAACTTATTAGGCCAAAAATACATGTCCTGAACTTCCTAAATAGAGATTAGTCCTCTTGCTTGAGTGATTACAGCCTCCGCCTTTAGAAAAACCCTGTAGCTTAAATTCGCTCTGCTTTCTCTCAATCACTCTGTGATGGTAAAAGTCGTATTATTTAAGATCTGAGAATTCTGGAGAACTCTACCTACAAGAACATTTCTTTTTACTACAAGGTAACAGTTTGGGATGGTTTCCAGTTCCCTACTTTTGAGCTAAATTAATACCGGGTGTGCCAGTCCTCCATCAAGAGCCATCTCTCCACACTGTCACCTTATCTACTGCTTGATACTTTCTGAAACTTAGAAGACTGTTTGAGTACCTCCCTACCACAAATGGGTACATGGCTTTGTTAACACTGAAACAATTGGTTTTCCTCACCATTTATAGATGACACCAAGTTAGGAGCAGATGTTGATCTGTTAGAGGGCAGAAGGGCTCTGCAGAGGGACCTCGACCGACTGGGCAGATGGGCAGAGTCCAACAGGACGGCATTCAACAAATCCAAGTGCCGGGTGCTGCACTTTGGCTACAACAACCCCATGCAGAGCTACAGGCTGGGGTCAGAGTGGCTGGAGAGCTGCCAAACAGAGAGGGACCTGCGGGTGCTGATTGATAGTCACCTAAACATGAGCCAGCAGTGTGCCCAGGTGGCCAAGAAAGTCAATGGCATCCTGGCCTGCATTAGGAACAGTGTGGCCAGCAGGAGCAGGGAAGTCATTGTGCCCCTGTACTCAGCACTGGTTAGGCAACACCTTGAGTCCTGTGTCCAGTTCTGGGCCCCTCAGTTTAAGAAGGACATTGAGACACTTCAATGTGTCCAGAGAAGGACAACAAGGCTGGGAAGAGGACTTGAGCACAAGTCCTATGAGGAGAGGCTGAGGGAGCTGGGATTGTTTAGCCTGGAGAAGAGGAGGCTCAGGGGGGACCTTATTGCTGTCTACAACTACCTGAAGGGTAGTCAAGGGGTCTGTGGTGACAGGTTGGACTTGATGATCTTTGAGGTCTCTTCCAGCCTTGGTGTTTCTGTGATTCTGTGATTCCTCAGCAGTCTGTAGGTTGAGTCTCTGTAACTACTGTAAAAGAACAGGGGCTCAGGGTGGGAGATACTGTGTTATTCTTCCCTCATGGTAACAGCAGTGAATAAAGCTCTGCCCCACCAATCCCAAATTGTACCTGCGTGCTTAGCCCTTGGAGTCTCCAGACTCTCTGACAGCTCTGTACCACATTCATTTTGAGCATAACAGAATTGCATCTTTCTCAGAGGCTGAAACAAATGAAGCCAATGACCTTATTTTACTTCCCCAAAGGAGCAGTAATTTCAGTGCTGCACTGTGGTTACCGGAACAGTGCATCTTACAAATTAAACCGAGAGAAAGAGCATACCAGATAATGGCAGGCTCTCAGATTTACTGTTACTCATCAATGTTAACATACTGCACTCATCTATTCACACAGTCTGCAATCCTCCTTTTTAGAAAAGCCTCCTGCATGCATCATGCTAACAAAGATGACATTTTCCACTTTTTTGTCCTTAACTAATTTTGTCATGGTAGGAGTATGCCACTTATTTATGGCATGCATTTAGGAGGAGCGTGGGGTTTTAATCACTGGCTTGAGGAATTTTTGCTGTTGGACCTTTAGGCCACGTCTGCGTTCATTTAGAATACACAGAATAAACCAGGTTGGAAGAGACCTTCAAGATCATCGTGTCCAACCCATCAACCAATCCAACACCACCTAAACAACTAACCCACGGCACCAAGCACCCCATCAAGTCTTCTCCTAAAAACCTCCAATGATGGCGACTCCACCACCTCTCCAGGCAGCCCATTCCAATGTGCAATCACTCTTTCTGTATAGAACTTTTTCCTAACATCTAGCCTAAACCTCCCCTGGCGCAGCCTGAGACTGTGTCCTCTTGTTCTGGTACTGGCTGCCTGGGAGAAGAGACCAACATCCGTCTGTCTACAACCTCCCTTCAGGTAGTTGTAGAGAGTAATAAGGTCACCCCTGAGTCTCCTCTTCTCCAGGCTAAGCAACCCCAGCTCCCTCAGCCTCTCCTCGTAGGGCTTATGCTCCAAACCCCTCACCAACTTTGTTGCTCTTCTCTGGACTCGTTCTAGCAAGTCAACATCCTTCCTAAACTCAGGGGCCCAGAACTGGACACAGTACTCGAGGTGCGGCCTAACCAGTGCAGTGTACAGGGGCAGAATGACCTCCCTGCTCCTGCTGGCCACACTGTTCCTGATGCAGGCCAGAGTGCTTCAGAATTAACAACACCGAGGAGTCCAGCTGGAGGCACTTTAGAAATACCTATTTTAAGGCATTTCTATTTACCTCAAATTAGACACCCTGAAGTTAGAATCATAATTATAGTTTATTCAACAATTGCCTTGAACAGTGTCCTTGTGTTTAATAATAAAATGACATCACTTACTTAATTGCTGCTGAGAAGGAATTAAAGTAATCAGTTAGTATTTTTTAAAAGGCAACAGGAGAACCCTTTACCTGGAAACAGTCGAAATTGTGGAGTTATCTGCAAATAAAGCATCACTGAACTGCTTTCTTCACTGCCAAGGATAGGTTCCCACTAAACAGACAGAGGCTGATGGGAGAGATGTGAATCATTAAAAAGCTGGAAGAGGTATGTTATTCCTCTTTCTCAAGCAAACATTGCTTTCTCCTCTCCAGCCTTAAAGACAGAGCAAGAACATCACATGTGAAGGCATCTCTCCCTCCAAGTTGCTTCAGAGCAGGAATAAAAATAAGCAGGACAGGTCTACATAAATTGTAACAAACCCTCCAAGTGAAATACTGTGGGGGTCTTTTAAAGTCTAGTTACCCTCCTACCAAATTTTTGATTGAACACTTGACCAGATCAGGTGGTCTAAGAGAAGCATCAATGACAGTCAACCCACAACCACAGAGAGTGGCATGCACAGTACTCCACCACTTCACCATCAAAAATCTGGACACCTAGGGTGGGGATTTGAGAACCACACCACACAGATCCTAAAGCTGCTCTCACAGAAGAGATCAGTGCATCTTCCACTAACTGCCCTAATAAGAGAGACGTAGGCAAACATTACAGAGAGCTGAAAGTGCAGTATCTTCCCTCCTCTCCCATTTTATTACATGTGAATACTTTTCAAGAAACGCAAATAAAAACTGACACCCAGTTAACATCAAATAATATCAGGATGAAGAGCAACTGAAAAAGCTCAAATTTTATATTTTTTTTTATTATCAGCTAGTCCTTTACCTGCTAAAGGGCACAGAAATGAGGAATGATAGATCAGCTGTCTGTCAATGAAGGACATCAAATAAAATCATCAGTGCCACAATCACAACCTTACCACAGGACACTGTGGCTGCAGAGGGTTAAGTGTATTCAAATAGCTGCTGGAAAATGGAGGGGTATCAGAGAAAAACATAGCACCTTTCATATAGCCTACTCTGAGTTAGGAAGTCATTCAACTGCAAATCCCTGCTGGCTAGGGATATTGTGCAGTGGGAATATGCCACACATGCATACACCAACGTTTATAGCTTTTCTCACATTCTTGTATTTTAGGCATTTATAAACAAAGGGACTAAACCACCTAATGCTATTTGCAAAGGTGGAGGAGGACGGATGTATGTTGTAGCAACTACTCATGCCTCTAGGAAATCAGTGTGACTCCTTAATGACGTTTTCTATCAGTCAGTAAGCACCAGGAAGGTTAAAAAAAGTGGCTCCTTTATACAAAAGAATGTGTTTAAAATAGCTTGCACGTGTGGACAGGCAAACAGAAGCACTCAGAATGTGTCAAAGGTCATTACTGTCCTCTATGGAGATGAAAAGAGATATGATGAGATATTTTAACAGTATTATGGCTTTTACTATTATCTTCAACATATGATTGATTCCAGTATGCTGGAGAGATGTTCCCAAGAAAACAGGGATTGCTTCTTCCTTATACTTACCATATTTCCTTGAGGGTGATTATCCCTTTAAATATCCGTGTTATTCTTTCACTTGAGAGTGAATAGTCCTGTAGATAAATGTCTTTAAGCAATTTTCTTTCCCACCTCCCCCTTTTTTTTTTTTAAATCAAAAATGTCTGCTCAAGCTAATGGTAACTGAAATTACAAATAGTACCACTATCAAGAAAGAAAAATGCTGTTGCTGGGAGCAAAGAACTTACAGGACACTCATCCATCTCTGCCTGCCTTTCAACATTCTTCCCTTTACCCTCTGAGGAGGAAAATTATTTCTGTCCTTAATGCTGAATGCTCACTGTTGTGGATGTTTATAATCAGGAGTTACATTATTAGCACTTTTATAGCAACAAGATGGTGTTGCCTGCTGAGTATGAAAAGTGTCTCATGTTTCAAAAAATAATCTCAGGATTTCTTAGCCTGCCATCACATCTCTCTGGCCTGGTTCACCCCAGAAAAAACCCACCACCCACAAACCCCCAACAGCAGCTACACAGAACAGCTTTCAGGCAGACAAACTACACCTGATATTCTTATACATTCATTTCTAGATACTTTGGATGTGATAAAACAGTAAGTCTATGACAATATATTAAATGAAGTTCCAACCAGTTTGAGTGTGGTTTCATCTAAACAGAAATTAAGAAACAGTGTAGAAGGCCAAACCCCATGTTTTATCTTCCTAAATCCACAAAAATATTAACATTGCAAGAAACTTTAAACCTTTCACTGATAGTCATAATTTCAAGAAGCACAAAGAACAATTTAAATCTACATTGCAAATCTGGCCCATATTCTGAAGCACCATCACCAAAAGATGCAGCTCTGAGCCCAAACAACTAAGTCAGGTTTGAATTTCATGCTGATTTGTGAGAGTCCTCCTTGCCTTTGTATAAGAAGCTTTTAAACAGAAATGCTGTTCAAAGAAATTGCTTTGTTCAAAGAGATTGCTACCAAGCTTTGTTTTCCTGTTACTGTAAGAAACTTCATCTTTAAGAAGCTGAAAACGGTCATCAACAACCTGGTCTAGTGGAAGATGCCTCTGCCCATGGCAGATGATCTTTAAGTTCCTTTCCAACTCAAGCTATTCTATGAATCTATGATCACCCAAATAAACTTTTAAGAAGTTTATATTCAAGAGAACAGGGCTAAATTTAAATTCATCATGTTTGGACTGTGCCGGGCTAGAAAAATGGCTTTAAGATTTCTGTCAGTGTTCGGAACCTGTTGATAGCACAGTTTCTAAAACATTTTAGGAGTGCTGATGAGTTTTAACCAGTGTAAACAGCAGCCAGTAAAGCCCCATGGGATGTTCCACCAAGCCATCTAAGCACTACTTGCAGGCACCCAAATCAATATGGAGGCAGTGAATCTGCTCTTACACACGTCTGTGCTTGGCAGACAACTGACCAGCTCAGGTTGCCACCTCTGACAAGAACATTACTAACCTGACTCACTAATGTAGCTTATACTCCTCTGCCTCTGAAGCAGCAAAAGAAAGTCAAGCTTCCTACCTTGAATTTGCAGTAGAATAGAAGCATCTGTTCTGAAGATGAAGAGTGACACTCAGCTGCCAAGTTCTTTGAAATCATCTGCGTGCTTTTCCGAGTGTAATGGGGTTTGTCAGTTTAAATGTTTGAGGATCCTATTGTAGTGAGCTGCATTTCTGTCACATTTTTATCTTCAAAGAACAAAGGCATTGTCAAGAAAAATACACAAACAGAATGGTACTGCTATCATACCATGCTGCTACATAAGTGCTCTGGTAGGGAATACTTCATACACAGCCCAAGTCCTAAGATGACACTTTGAACGCAGGGATCAGCGTGTGCTAGGAGATACAGCAAAATAAGCAAGGCAGAATTCTTCCTCTGAAATTGCTTTGGTGCAAAATTTCACACATACTCACTTCTATTTTCATAGCTGCAGGTCTATTCAGAAATGTCCCCCTCTCGTAAAAATGCCTCCATCCTTGGTCACTATCAGTCATCAGATTTCAAAGAATCCAAACTCCACAGGAGCCAAAAACTTCTTTGTTTCACTTTTGCCTAAATCTCTTTTCTTCCAGTGATGGACATGCAGTGACAGACATGAAGGAGAAAAACTACCATGCTATTCTCATAAGATAACTGCTAGAGAATCCACAAGCTAAAAAAAAATCCTATAAACTTGCAACAATTGTCTGCTGCTCCAGCAGCCTGAAGAAGACTCTAATAGATGTTTGCACTCCAGAGAATACAGTGAAGATCCAAACTGCTTGGACTGGTCAAAGGAGGAAGAGAATAGGAGAGCAAGGTGGAGGTGGAAGACAAGATAGTTCTACATTATTATTTACTATAGAGCTAAAAAGTCTGTGCAGAGTAGGAAATACGCTGGTCTTAAAGGAAACGTGGCACATACAACAGGCTGAATGCATATTGATACAACAGCATGTCAGGAAAGCAAAGATGTCACTCTGGTCTGTACAGCTGCACAACTTGCACTCCTGCTATTTTTTACTTTTCAGTTGTGAAGCACTTCTGTGCATTATTTGATTAAACATTATTTTGTATATTCACAGCTGAAGAACCAGATTCCTTCCAACTAGAACATCCTGTTCCCTGGCTTTTATACTACTTAATCTTTTTAGTAATATCACAATTGTATTAGTACTGATGATCAAGAATTGAAATAGAACGTTCAGCAATAAATCTGGCTACACACCAAATTCTCTCAGATGTTCAGTCTCCACACTGTCTCAAAAACCAAAACTGTTTATATGGCATAATTAAGTAGTCAAAGTCCAGAACAATCTTGAAAAGAAAGCAGAATAAAAAGCAAACAAAAAATAAACAGAAGGCAAGTTTTTCTGTCATGTAGGATTGACTGACAATACCATCCCTTCATTGTCCTATCCTTCCTTGCTATACTCACCCTCAAAGAGCATGAGACCGTGTGGAGGTGCCTGAGAAAGCAGCAAGACAAAAACTTGCTGTCAAGGGGCATAAGAAAACTGAATTACCACCCCTAATCAACTGTCACCATACCAGGCTTACCCTCTCATCCCTAATAAATTCTAGTTTCTTTAAAGTCTTGCCAATCTACAAGACATACCAAGCTGGTAAAGAAACAATGGTACAAGATAGAACTGACAGCTGACAGGCTCAAAACAGCCCCTTCTCATGCAGCCAAACACATGTAGGAAATGTGATCAAGGGATGAATTTGATAAACCCAACACCATTCTTGCATGGCAAGAATACGATGTTATTTTCTGCTCCATACTATTTGGATGTTATCCTCCTCTTGCTTGATGGCACCTGCCCAGATGACTAATGCTGACTCCCACAGTAAAGCACAGAAGACAACACTCAAGATGCTATGCAAGAACAATAAAAAGAATAAAGAAGAAATGTGTATTTTCATGGCACGTTTTCAAGTCAGAAAAATTACACAACCGCTTTATTCTCATCCTCTACAGACTTTTTTCTAATCCTTATTCCTGGATTGCCTGGTGGCAAAACTCCCATGTTTTTCCTTTTTTGTCAAGGACAATTACTTTAATTTCTTTCACATATACAACTTTGCCAGATGATGGTTCAGATTATCAAAAAAAAATTTGAGCACTGCAGCATGCATTGCTCCAACAGTAAAAGCCAAGCAGAAACGAGTCACTTCATGAGTCAGTTTCTAATAGTAACATCAGCTATTCTCCAACTGCCCAGCCCCCTGCACTGAACAGCAGGGGTGGGAAGCAGAATAAAGACTCCATAATTCAAGAGGAAATATCGGTGACCTACTACACCACTTAGATACAGACACATCTACAGAGCCAGATGGGATCCACCCAAGAGTACCGAGAGAGCTGGCAGAAGCGCTAGCCACTTTCCCTCACTGAACCACAGTCCTGACCCTGGGGAGGGCCCCAGCTGACTGGAAATCAACAGATGTGACACCCACCTACACAAAGGGCCAGAAGGAGGGCCTGGGGAACTACAGCCCTGTCAGCCTGACCTCAGTGCTAGAGAAGGCCATGCAGCAAATCATCTTCAGTGCTATCGTGCTGCACATGCAGGACAAGCAAGTGATCAGGCCCAGCCTAACCTGATCTCTTCTACGACAAGACAGCCTGCATAGTGGATGAGGGAAAGGCTTTAGATGCTGTCTGCTTGTACTTTAGTAAAACATTTGACAGTTTCCTACAGCATTCCTACATCCTACAGCATTCTCCTGGAGAAACTGGCTGCTCAAGGCTTGGATGGATGCATGCTTTGCCAGATAAAAAACTCACTGAATGGTGGCAAAAGGAGTTAAATCCAACTGGCAGATGATCAAAAATGCTGCTCCACAGGGCTCAGTAATGGGACCAGTTTCTTTTATTATCTTTGTCAATGATGTGGATGAGGGGATTGAGTGCTGCCTTAGTAAGTTTGCAGATGACACCAAGCTGGATGAGAGTGTTTATCTGCTTGAAGGTAGGAAGACCCTACAGAGGGACCTGGACAAGCTGGATTAATGAGCTGAGGCCAACAGTCTGAGGTTCAGCAAGGCCAAGTACTGGATCCTGCATTTAGGTCACAACAACCCCATGTAACACTACAGGCGTTAATGCTACAGAGTGGCTGGAAAGCTGCCTAGCAGGAAAAGACCTTGGGGTATTGATTGACAACCAGCTCAATGTGAGCTAGCCGTGTGTGCAGGTAGCCAAGAAGGCCAACAGTACTCTTGCCTGTATCAGCAAGAATGTCACAAACAGGACCAGAGCAGTGATTGCTCCCCTGTACTTGGCACTGGTGAGGAGGATGCACATCCATGCTGCATTCAGTGTTGGGGTCCTCACTAAGAGAAAGACAAGAAAGGTGCTGGAGCAGGTCTAGAGAAGGGGAACAAAGCTGGTGAAGAATCTAGGGAACAAGTCTTGTGAGGAGTAGCCAAGGGAACTGCAGGTGTTTAGCCTGGAGAGAAGCTGGGTCAGAAAAGAACTTATGTCTCTCTATAATTATCTGGAAGGAGGCTGTAGAGAGGTGGGGGTCACCCTCTTCTCCCAAGTAACGAGTGACAGGACAAGAGGAAGCAGCCTTAAGTTTCTCCAGAGAAGATTTAAGTTGGATATTAGGAAAAATTTCTTCACTAATATGGTTTTAAAGCATTGTAATAGGTTGCCCAGGGAAGTGGTGGACTCACCATCACTGTAAGTATTTAAAAGCCACATAGATGTGGTGACTTGGAAGTGCTAGGTTAACAGTAGGACTCAATGATCTTAAACGTCTCTTCTAACCACAACAATTGTATGATTCTATGGGAAGTTTCATTGTGAGGAATACAGCTCTTCAGATGCAAAGGCAACAGGATTGCTGCACTTCTCTGCCCTCACCTCTCAAATCAGTGTGTAAATGGCGTCCCAGGCAGAGTGACATTTTGTCAAAGCACAGTGTGTTCCTGTGACAGAGAGACAGTGATCAGAGAGTTGGATGTTTTGAAAGACAGGCTCCAACATCTAGGGCTGAGCTGGTCAAATTACTTCCCCCCCTCCAAAAGAGATTTTAAAAAAACCAAAACAATCCAATGCATCTCAGACATTACAATCCACAATTACCTGCCAGTGTTACAGTAGGGGACACAGCAGATGAGATGCTCTAACACAGAAACCTTTCATTAATATCCTAGATAGAATAGCTTGAAAAACAGGCATGATTTTAACAGCTGTGTTGAAGTGATTTTTGCAAGCAGTGGACAGCTTACGTCAAAACAAAAATTAGAAGTTATTTCAGTTTTCTTTCTTGTAATAAGCCTTTAGTAAATTCTATGAGAGGCCTGTTTTTCTTTCAGATGCCAGATATGCTCAACTCTGAAGAAAAGACCAAAAGTCAACCTGAGATCTTACTCTTTTTTTTGACCATTTGAAAAAGATCTTTTAAAACAGGTATTTCCAGCCAAGCTAGATCTTCAGTTTCTCCCGCATAGCCACCCTGGATAAAAATCATGTACCTGTTTACACCTGGGGAAGAAGCAAGGTAGCCTTTGCTGAAATAACTCAAACTGAGAACCAGGCTAATAAAAAGTCTAGTTTGACCTGTACATGAATTATTAAGAAAAGTAGGAGAGTATCAGTGCAGGTCTGGGAGTAAAGTGGTTACTACTGTAGTATACAAACAACAAACACTCCTGAAACAGTAAAAAGGATAAGAGAAGACAATATTTAGAAGGAAATTCTTTATATTTTGTTGAAATTGTTGGCATTTCCTTTGAGTGCTAGCATTGTGCCCAGTGATGGACAGTCACCCTCCCTGCCATCCTGGTGAAGGGCAGATTAGTATCTTTGAGGTCTCTTCCAACTTGGTTGATTCTGTGTGCTTCTAGATTTCAATGTATGTGTCTTCTGGCTCTCCTTCCCCAAAAGGACAGTTTGGTAGTAACTCTTTCCTTACCCATGGAGAAGGGGCAAAAGCAATAAGAATCGTAAGACCGCGAATGGCAAGCCCTAGCTAGAAAGTTGCTATAAACACTGTAGAGTAGACTTGCCCACAATTACGTAAATGATTCAGGTAACTTTCAAAATAAAGAAAGAGCTTTCTCTCTCTCTGTAAGAGAGGGAGGGAGGAAGGGAGAGAGGGAGGGAGGGAGGGAGAGAGGGAGAAAAACTGAAACACAAATCAGTGTTTAACAAACTGAAGATTTGAAACATCCACAGATAACTCTGACTAGGTCCTCATCCTCTATGCACCTTCCTCCTGAGATCCTGAAAGCCTTTGACAGAGCATTCACAGTTATGATGAGTCTTTCCCTACATTTCAGTATCTAAATAGGACCTACCATAAAGCTGGGGAAGTACTGGTTACAAGATCTTGTAGAGACAGGATGAGGGGGAATGGTTTTAAACTACAGCAGGGTAGACATTAGGAGGAAGCTCTTTACAATGAGTATAGTGAAATACTGGAACAGGTTGCTCAGAGAGGTGGTACAGGCCCCATCCCTGAAGACATTCAAGGTCAAACTTGATAGGGCTCTGAGCAACTTGATGCACATGCACACTGCAGGATGGTTGGCTGAGATGACCTTCCAAGCCAATGCATTCTATGATTTGAGTCAGTTTTCTAAACCAGGAACAGATCCTGACATGGGATGAACACCAAAGCCTGAAAACTTTTCATACAGCACCTGATCTAAGGGCAATTTTCTGACTTCTCCCTGTAAAGGATAAAGAGCACCATGGATCTGATGTTTAACACAGCAGTAGCACAAATTCCAGAGCTGCAGGGAGAAGCAGTGACAGACTGAAAGCACATAGTTTAACTTTACCTACCAACTAGCCTTGTATTGAAATAACAGTTACATACTCAGGTTTGTAACAATTAGCACGAAGAATACACTATTGGGCTGAAAACCTCTACCAGCAGAAATAAGGTGAGGTGTATCAGCAGCCTTCAACATTCCATCAGTGCACACTTCCAGGTGAGGTTTAGCACCATCTGTCCTGGTCAGAACAGTTACCTTTTCTCAGGTCAACTTTAAACCCCAGATGAACCGACAAAACTTGAAGTAACTGAATGTCCTTAAGTCTGTAGAGCATGCTAACTTGGAAATGACAGCTTGACCAGCTACACTCAGCTATTTAATTTCAAATGCAACCATGGTCTCTTCTTGCAGTCTGCAGACCAAGATGAATTGCCGAGCATGATTCTCCATTAGAAAGCCAGCAAAGGCTTCTGTTTAGTTGTTTCCCTTCCCATTACATACCACACATAATCTAGAAGTAAAAAACAAAGGAACAAAGCCAGGAAAAGATGAACAAACAAATCCACTACCCTCATCTTAACTGTCACCAAGGTGTTTTACCACTCCAAAGAGACTCCAAAGCAAGGGGAAAGCTTTGCTTTTTAAATCAGTTTAATTACTTTTCCCAACTTTCCCTTTTTCTCAGTTTGGACAACAGCAGGCACTTACATACAGCAGTTCAACCGGCTGCATTTAAAAGTATTTATCTCCAAAATGAAGCTCAGGATAAAATCTGCAATGAGTACTAAGCCTTAACCCTCCTATCTTCTATCTGTATAGATGGTGTGTAGGAGGTGGAAAGAAGCACTGCTACATCTGTTACCTTTCCTGTGAAGGATGAGCACAACACCCCTTCCAAAAAAAAAACCACTCTGAAGGAAACATTATGCTGATGACTGTGAAAAGCAAGTTGACTACTCTGGTTTAGACAGCAGGTCAGCTGTATGTGAACATGTACTCTCAAAACTACTAGAATAGCTATTGGTTTGGTTTTTTGGTGTTTTTGTTTTTTTTTTTAAATAAAAACATGAAATTGATTGCAAATAATGACTTTTGAAAACATTCATTCTCCTTTCAAGACCCTCTGCAATCAAAGTTAAGAAAAGGCAACAACTGACATAAAGCTTCTACTAGAAGTTTCCATCTTCCACTCACTGGTCTGATAACCCTGTGCTACATGCTTGTTACCCCAACTCCCCTTCCCCCACCTCCATCAGCGGAGGTTTGATGGGGAAAGACAAAGGCATGAAATGGCCTTCCCCTCCCCATGGGGGACAGGTAAAAGGCTCCACTCTCCCTACTGGAAGCTGAAGCCCCTCACACATATTCACCCATGGGGGGAAGCCCACTCTGGGATTTGGCACTGTGATGGGCTGGGTTCTTCATGCCCAGTATATATTGGCACTGGACACATTGTCTAGGAAAATCTTAAATAGAGTGACCAGACAGTGGTCTGCTCTCTTTCATTTTTGGCTCTCATTTTGGACTCACTCTGCTCTTGCTCTGGATCTGTGGCGAAATTGGAGAGATCAGCACTCAGACCTGGCTTCTCCCTGGACCTGCCCGCCTTGGGGTCCTGCTCTCTGCCTGCTGCTGCAGTGAACCTGCCTGCCATAACACTGCAGCTGTTGGCTGGCACAGGCCGGCAGCGTGGCTTCCCTTGCACCATTCAGACAGTGCTGCTGCAGGAGTTTTGCCTCCTGGCAGCTGTGTCTGAGGACACTTTGATTCTGGCGGGTCCTTTTCCTTTGGATTGTGCCACATTATCCACAAATCAGATTATAAACCTGCACTTCTGGACCCTGCTACCGACAAGAGACCTAGGGTCCATCTCCAAATTCCTGCTCCATCCCCGTGAGTACAACCTGCACTCTCATTGGCTTTCCCTAAGGTCCTGGCTTGCCTCTGATCTTATAAGTGGGGTGAAGCTATTTTGTGGTTTAGCCTTTTCCATTTTCTGAATTCTCTAAACTGTATTGAAGTTGCCCAGAAGCATCCTGGTAGAATTTGCAACCAAATAGAACCTGTAAATAAATTTAATCAGTTATGTACATAACTCTGGGATGGGGTTTTCAGGAAAACAAAGATAACTGTATTTTTATAATTCCTGCCTTGTTAATTTAATCCAGATCAAAACAATGCTGTCCAGCAGCCCCCACCAATCCCCCTTGCCCTTTATGTTTCTGTTATGCCCAGAATAGGGCCATACAGAGCATCTCACCATGCTGTGGAGAAGGAAGAGCATTTAGCTGATAAATGCATTGGTCCAGCACCAAACACAGCACATGCACTTCAGACTGTGGTAGAAATGATGAGGAATGGGTAAATCTTGACTCCAACTGAGGATCTGTGTGAAACACATCCATATTTACATCACCTCTCCAGGGAATTTTCTCTTGACCTGCTAGAATCGTTTTCTCCAGAGAGGGAAATTAATTCCTCTGATCTTTCTCTGCAAAACGGTTTAAATACAGTATGTCTATCCCAACTCTCTCAGTTACCTCTTGAGGAATCTGTAAGATGAAATATAACATGCACAAAATGAAGTGACCAACCATTAAAACTGATGCTACTAAGAATCTGAAAAGAAGCTTTTGTTCAGAACAGCTACACAGAGCCAGAAAAGAGTTAAACAAGCACCTCTGAGTGCAGTTCCTACACAGCTATCACATACTGGGTGATGAGTAATGAACTGCCACAGTGTAACATTACTATTTTTAACTGCTGTAAGTGTATTCATTAGGCAAAGCATGAGTGTTTCATGCATGCATTATCACCTATAAACTGCATTAGGGACATAAATTCTATTAGACTGTCATTTTGGACAGTTCCAGTGACTGCATATATACTTACAATTAAAAGATACTTCTACATTTTAAAATGTGAACTGATTATAAATTATTTTCTTAACTTATTATAAATACTTCAAACTAGAACCAATTAGAAGCTGATAATCAGTTCTCAATATCAGAACTGCTAACAAGTTTTACAGCTTCCAGCCTTCTTCCTAAAAGTTCACACAAAATTAAGAGAAGCTCCAAGTCTTAAATGTTCTCTACCCTAGGACAGTTGCCCTTGTAATTTCCTTCCCCAAGCACATATTGCATTTCTAGATGTAAAAAATACATTTTATTTAGCTGTGATAGACTGTTCAAAAGGAAGGGAAGATGTCAGTGGGTGAAACAGACATTCCCTGTTAGAAAGACTTTCTATGGATAAGAACACATTTCTCATGAGTGACATTCAGACACTGACACCCAACCTGAATTGTTCACACCGCTCAGGGGCAGTGCCTGTCTGCTCAGAGCAGAGTGCACTCTTTGGGCCCTAAAACCATCACAAGGAATTAGCAGGGGGGAAAAAAAAATCCACGTACCTTCTTTACATATATTAGCACATGATGAAAAGATTACATTTCACAACGTAAACGTCAGCCCAAAACAAAATACCTAGAGCCATTGCCTTGCTCCACAGTGCCAAAGAAGAAATGTGTGGCTAAAGTAATACTGGCAGGGTATCAGCTGCTTTAGGCGATGGCCCTTCCACATTGGACGGAGTGGGAGGTAGGAGGGAGGATTATGTGGCTTCAAAGCCACAAATCCTGTTTTATGTGCTTCTGAAGGAAGCAGAGCTACAGACTGCTCCTCTTTCTGTCTGTAGTTAACCTACTATGCACAGCAAAAGGCATTCTTTATTGGCTGTGTCTCCTCACCCTGATCTTCATCTTGACTTTTCTGACCCACACCTGGCAAGCCACCTAGGCACATGCTAACAGCTCCCAGGCACACAGCTCTGAAAGCTAACATCAAAAACTCAGGAGGACAATCAACACGTCCAATGCATTTCACAATCTGGGTTTCTGCCTGCTTCACCCTTGCAAAAACTGTGTTTTTTATGAGGACAATTTTAGCACCTCACACCTCCAGCTTCCTCACAGGGAATAGTTTGCATTAAGACATGCCCCTGGGGAAAAAAAAAAAAAAAAAAAAAAAAGAAAAACCACACAAGGTTTGCAATCTACTTGTTTCAGATGTATTTCTACGACATTCAGTAAGCTTTCTCTAGTAACAAATTCCAGTCTCCAGATAAATGGAAGCTTTTGAAACACTTTTTTTGAAATAAGTACTTAAAAATTGAAAAATTACCAATAATCCTTGCACAGGCCACTCAGCTTCCTCTCAGGAACAGATTTAACACAGCTGAAAGCAGCAGAAAAGAGCCAGACAGTTTAATGACAGTTTACTGTAGAAAAGACAGGTCATCTCTTTTGCTATGTGCCAGCAGCTTTCAAGTTCCAGCCATCCACAGACTATGTACAAGCCCTTATCTATTAACCCATAGGGACTTTAGGAAGTCCTATCAGTGGTCGCAATAGCCACCAAAATTATGTGTATCATATGCTACTAGTATGTGCTCACTAGTCCTCAGACAAACTTGTGGTGGTGAGAGAAGGTTCAGTTCTCCCTCCCCCACAAAGAAAGAAACCACAGCTGACTCAGTTGGAGGAGCAAAGGATATGAGCTATATTTACAAGCAGGATGAAATGCAGTGAATATATATACAATATACAATATTTACAATATATACAGAAATGCACAGCAAAGAAAGTAATACAGAGCAAAACTCCCTCCTCCAGCCAGAGGAGGGTTCCCCCCCACCCCCCTCTCCCCCTACCTCCCTTTTTTCCCAGAAGGGTTAGAGAGAGAAAAGGTAATTAAGGAGGACAATTCTGTTAGCTTAAAGCGCATGCAAGGATTAGTTTTCTTATCTGTTATCTCTCAAGGTTAGCTCCAGCTGCTGTTGCTCGGAGGCAGAAGCAGACAGGCTGGAAAGGCAGAACAGACTGGAACTGAGAGAGACTCAAACTGAACTAAAACTTAAAGCTGCATTTTACCTATCTACCAGTGAAATTTGTTTAGACCTATCTTTGTTTTCAAAATATTCAGCCAGAGTGTTCCAGCACTGTCCCTTTCTTAAAGGCACAGCCTAAAACAGTCACAAAACTTCCTATCTATTAATATACAGATCAGTCTAACAAAAGTATTCTGCCTTCTTTCTTTCTTCCTCCTCCCTCTTAACCTACAGATGGGTTTATTTGCTTTGGGTTATTTTAGGAGATGGTGTTGGATTGATCGATAGCCTGAAAATACAGATTAATCAATTTCTCCACAGAAATTTCTCCACACTTCAGTCCTGAATAATTTTTCATTGACGTTTCAAAAACCCTCATCCCCACATCAAATCAGGCCTCAAATTGCCACTCACAGCCATGAAGCATCCCATTGCAGCGCTTTGCTGAACAGAGACCAGCAGACAAGCAGCCATTGCAGTGCTTTGCCACAATGTCACTGCAGCACCATACATTACCTGCATTGCTAGCTGCAAAAACCCTGCCAGCAGCAAATGGCACCAGCTCTCATTACAAACCCTTTGAAGAGAATGACTTCCAGACGGGCACTGAATGAATCATGTTTAAGCTCCTTAACTTCTAAGGCTTATTACACTCTTCAGCTTGGCCAGGAAAGGCAAGGAAGACCAAAACATGGCAGAAGATGCTGTAACCCAGTAATGTTTGCAGGCTTATAAAACCTGTACATTAATTTGCACCAAAATGTCACTATCAGACTTTCCCAATTGTCAAGGAGTCACATAAAACTTTTCCATTTAAAACCAGCCAAATCTTTTATGCAGCAATGGGCAAGAAAAGGAATAGTTGGCACAAATATGAGTTATCCCCAAATGAACTTAAACAAACTCTTTTCAGCAAACAGCACCTTCCTGGTGGACTGACAACGATTTAAAGTAGGAGAAAAAACACAAAACCATTTCTGTGAGTACTGCACAAAACCCCACAGGTGGATGCATAGGCAAGACTGGGACACTGAGCCAGATCCAGTCCTGTGCTCCCTTGGGAGATGTGCACAGCACAACGGCCACCCATGCATGGGGCAGACAACCACAGCAGCCTGAAACCTGCCGTGGTTAGCTCAGCTAGTGAATGGAGATGGAGGACATAGGAAGTGGAAGGGAGCTGGAGTGGCCCCAGCACCAAAACTTACTCTGTGTAGCAATATGGTGCTACCCAAGAGCTCCTCAGCTTAATTCCTCCACAGGAACCCATTATATGATCAGATGTAGTGAAGGCAGCAGGCAGACTGGGACATAAGTCTGCATTAAATTGTTATCTCACAGCATGAAAGCCATCAGGAAACCAGGAAAACTCGTAAGACCTTTAAACTCATATAGAGTAGAATTAACCAGGTTGGAAAAGACCTTTAAGAGTCCAACCTATCATCCAACACCATATGACCAATTAAACCACGGCATCAAGTGCCTCATCCAGTCTCTTCCAAAACACTTCCAGAGATGGTGACTCCACCACCTCCCTGGGCAGCCCATTCCAATGGCCAATCTCTCTTTCTAGGAAGAACTTCTTCCTAACATCCAGCCTAAACTTCCCCTGGCACAGCTTGAGACTGTGTCCTCTTGTTCTGGTGCTGCTTGCCTGCAAAAAGAGACCAACCCCCACCTGGCTACAACCTCCCTTCAGGGAGTTGGAGAGAGCAAGAAGGTCTCCCCTGAGCCTCCTCTTCTCCAGGCTAAACAACCCCAGCCCCCTCAGCCTCTCCTCACAGAGCTGTGCTCCAGACCCCTCCCCAGCTTTGTTGCCCTTCTCTGGACACCTTCCAGCATCTCAACATCTTTCCTAACCTGAGGGGCCCAGAACTGGACACAGGACTCAAGGTGTGGCCTAACCAGTGCTGAGTACAGGGTCAGAATGTGTGTTCCCTCATGATTCAGCTCAAGTTCTGCTGGGTTCACAGCACGGAAATGGTTTGACACAGCAGAGGAGATGGCCTTTCTTTAAATACTGCTATCTGAGAAAAAATACTGATAAGATGCCCCACAGCAGGAAAGACACCTTCTCTGCTAACCAGGGAAGCCAAGTACAGCTCACAATCCCAAATCTTCCCAGCACTTCAACTCTCTCTCTCCAACAAACACACTCTAGCACTCCCACCTGGAGTCATCCATCTTTCATCATTGCTTCTTTGTACTGTTCTTTTTATGTGCATATTCATCTCTATCTCGCCCAGTCTAGTTTTAAATATTTCAAATAGTGATGTTCAGAATGGCCTAAAATCAAGCTACTCATGTCCAGAAGTGCTACCAGCATGTGCACATAGATGCCACGAAGGAACTGACAGTTAAGACCTCATCATAAAGTAAAACAAAGGTAGAATAAAACCATGGGATTTCCTTGCTGGTTTCTGTGGCCTTCCTATTTATCAACATGTTTTCTGTGGGCATGATTAGCATATTTTACCCAAACAAGCCTGGTTATAAAACTAGTCTAGCGTCTACTTCAAGCACTCTGAACTGTTGTTTTTTTTCAGTGCTACTATGCAGTACCAACATATATTATGCTACATGGGGGCTTGCCCATGTCAAAACATGAAAGCAAAACAGAATCATATTCATAAAATTGCATTAAGTGGCCTCAGCATTGTGGAATTTATTTTGGAAACAAACTACAAGCCATCGAATCAAAGCCACTCACATTCCAATAGAGAGCATTCATACAGGACTATAATCTAATTTCACAAGTGTAAAGATATTAATGTCTCTGTGCAACCTAGATGATCCCTGAGCTTTCTCATCACAAAATATACATGTTGTCAGGAGGGGGAGCCTTGAATAATAAGCAGATTCAAGTCCTTAACATAGCCTACATATGGATGCCCAGTTTCCTGTTTCAAGAATATGGATTAGCTTTACAGAATTGATTTGTTACAGATGCTTTAATACAATACACCATAGTTAATTCTGAGATCAATAAGAAAAGCCCTACTACAATAAACCAATCCAGCTACACTACAATCAATGAGCGATGTACATTCATGACATGATGTGGCAGTTTTAGACTATGCCTTTAAAATTTAGCTGCAGATTTAGAGCAGAAAAGTAGAAAAATATAAACAATTCACGAGTGGGTGTAAAAAGAAAAACAAAAGATTATTCTAAACGAATTTCATTGGCCAGAATGTGTGACGTGTACCCTCGCAATCTCACACATTCCGCTGCATTCCTTTTCTTCTCCAGCTGCTTGGCTGGGGAGAATCTTATTGCTGCCAGCTGACCTTGCAGATAAGAAGTAACATTCCTCTTAACAGCTCTCTGCTTTTCTTCTAATTATAGGGGGAAAGGAGATGGTTTTGGGGGGAGTGGAGCAGCTTTCCCTGGCTGTTTTGACCAGGGGGGCTTCCGTGCTTTTCTTTTTTCCCCTGATTGTAAATACCTGTATGATATTGTAAATCCTGTGTATTTTGTACATAAGCATTGCATTCCATTGGAGAGTGTAATTTTTGCTTTGTAAATACAGCTTCCATTTGCTTCCAATTGAGCTGGTCATGCCTAGTTAATGTAATTGGGAAATTTTAACCCACCACACATGAATTCAAAGCAACAGCTAACAAATGCTTTCTTTTAAAAGGGGTCTTCTGTGACTCATAGAGCACAAGCCCTATGAGGAGCAGCTGAGGGAGCTGGGGTTGTTTAGCCTGGAGAAGAGGAGGCTCAGGAGAGACCTTTCTGCTCTCTACAACTGCCTGAAACGAGATTGCAGCCCGGTGGGGGTTGGTCTCTTCTCCCAGGCATCTTGTGACAGAAGGAGAGGACACAGTCTCACGCTGCATCAGGGGAAGTTTAGGTTGGATGTTAGGAAGAAATTCTTCACAGAAAGAGAGATTGGCCATTGGAATGTGCTGCCCAGGGAGATGGTGGAGTCACCATCCCTGGAAGTGTTTAAGAAGAGACTGGATGAGGCACTTAGTGCCATGGTTTAGTTGATGAGACGGCGTTGGGTGATAGGTTGGACTTGATGATCTCAGAGGTCTTTTCCAACCTGGTAAATTCTGTGGTTCTGTGACTCTGTTTCTGAGCAACGTGGATTCCCTAATGGGGAATCTCTCTCCTCATTCTTCTATTCTCAACCCGTTAAAAACACACATTAAAAGGGGAAATGTACCTAATGGCTGCTAAGTATGTTTTCTGTTTTGCAGCAGTCACCCATACATATGCATAGAGCAAGAGACAAAATGGGAGAAAGTAACACCTCTCCCAAGCTACATGCTCTTCACATCTTGGTACTTAGAAATTTGAAAGCATGTATTATCTGATTGCCTGAGCAGGCCTTCTGCTCTACATTATCTCAAGCACTGGCTTCCCTGAGGATGATTTATTGTCTGCTAGTTATCCTGCCAGAAATCACAGTATTGCTCCTACAGACAAAGCCAGAGTGTCACATTACAACCAAAAATCCCACCCCTCTGCCTTGCACCACAAGGCAGAACTGGCACTGCTTAGCTCAAGTGTAGTGGGTTAGACCTCCGTCTGCTTGGCAGGCCTGCTAGGGAGCTGGATTATACACATTTATTCATAAACTTGTCTATTCTCTACTGTGACCTTATATTAGAAACATAAAAGGCAAGAAGTAGAGGAGGGCAGCTGGTTCTTGCTATTATTCTATTATTCTGTAACCCCACAACCTGCTTGCTCTTCAGCAGCTACAGAAAGCCATCAACTGCAGAATTTAATTAGGTGGAGGTTATTTCAGCATTTGCCATGCCAAAAAAAAACTTATTAAAAGTTTATTTTCCTTAATCCAAGGCTTGACTTCTCACTCATAATATGCTCTATTCATCTAGGAGATTAATAAAAGATCAACAGTTTAGTTTCATGTGACTTGCACTTACTGTCCTGCTTTTCATTGGGGTCTATTATACTTTCAGGACATCAACTGGCTAATAGCACAAAATGTAATGGAAAGGTGGAAAAACTCCTTTATTTCCTTTCTGAAGAAGGAAATTGGATACCTCTGCTCAGTAGCTTTTCCTTCATGTTTCTGAGCTAAGTTTTTCAAGATTAATCAACTCTCCTCTGGACTGGAAAGATGGAGAACAGTGATCCATTAATGAGCCAAGCACTCAGAGTCCAAGGATAGCCAGAAAATCTGGAAATATTAATATGGTCTCAAAATCCATGTTTCCAGCTAAATCCAAATTTCACCATCAGACCTATTTATGGAACCTTATTGAAAAAAAAAAAAAAAAGCATCAAGAAATCAGTTTTGAAAATGTTTGAAGGATTTTCCATGCAGTAGGGAAGTACTGTGGCACAGTACTTCCTTTCAGTGAATATTGCATCCTTAGGTAAGGAAATGTTACAACTCAAAGTCAAAACCAACCTTCCATCACAGCACAAAGAATGCCAGTCACCATACAAGACTGCAGGCAGATCACTAGTAGAACCACCACCCAGCAACAGCCATTAGTCGGCAATCATGCTTCTAACTGCTTCTAGTGGATAAGCTTTATTTGCAATTCCCTGTAAAATCCCTTGATTTGCCTCCTCTTTAAGCAAGGTGTTTGCACATGGGATACACATTCTAGGACAATCTCAAACAGATGTCTGTAAGAAAAAATGCTCTGCCAAAGGCACTGCTAGCCATGCTCAAGCTCAAGGAATGAATCTGCCAGTTGTGTCTGTTTATGCCCAGTTTAGAGTAGAGTAGAGACATCACAGCCTTGAGAAGCACAGCCTTCTAGAGATGGTATACACAGAGCTAGATCAATATTAGGTATGCCTGGCTGACACCTCCCCTCATTTCAGAAATACCCACCCTGCTTCCTACAAGGGACCTGTATCCCACAGGTTTTCTGAATGTCCACACCTGGTCACCACCCAACTGCCAGTTTACCTGGAAAATCTGAGCAAAATCAATCTCATGTACCTCTGAACTGCACAGGAATGCAGAAATAGTGGGTTGTAGGATATCTTTACATGATTGACTTTTCCTATTTTTGAAAGTGTATTCATCCTTTGCAAAGCCAGTACAGAGATGCAGAGCTCATGGATACTCATCAGCTAGTTGGCTATTCTGCACAGAGGATTGAGAATCTGTATCTAAAAATACCAGTATCAACAGCCAAACAGCCAAGGGTTTCAGTATCTAAAGAATAAAGTACCAGTTCAGAATAATTATGCTGTTTATAGGGCTGTAGAATAATATGCATATACATTATGGATGTTCTTTCATTTCACAGACGTGCTTTTATTCTGTTAGAGCCATCATGACTATTTAAACTTCACAAGACACAAAACATAATTAAATGAAAATCAGCAGAGATTTGCTTCATACTTCATAAAGATTTGTTAATATTAAGACAAAAAAATATTAGATATGGTCAACAGCAAAAGGCCTATAAGGAAAGGCTGAGGGAGCTGGGGTTGCTTAGCCTGGAGAAGAGGTGGCTCAGGGGAGACCTTCTTGCTGTCTACAACTCCCTGAAGGGAGGTTGTAGCCAGGAGGGGGTTGGTCTCTTCTCCCAGTGTGATCATTTGAGGCTGTGCCTTTAAGGAACAGACAGTACTGGGACACTGGCTAAATGTTTTCGGTACTAGAACAAAAACATTCTGATATTCTAAACGAATTTCATTGGTGGATGAACAAAATGCAACTTTAAATTGTAGAGCAGTTGGAATTTTTTCAGAGTTTGGTTTGGGAGTTTGGGAGTTTTTGGTTTCAGCCTGTTCTCCCTGCCTGCTTCTCTGCGAACTACCTGGAGTTGGCCTTGAGATAAGCAAAAAAATAATCCTGCATGGGCTTTTGAAAGCTTTATAACGATTCTTTTCCTTAATAACTTGCCTTTCTTTCTCTCTAACCCCTTTTTGGGGAAAAAGGGAGGTAGGGGGGGAGAGAGGGGGGTTACAGGGTAGGAATTCCTCCCTGAGGAGGGATTTTTGTTGTGTTATTTCTCTTTGCTGTATATTTCTGTGTATATATTGTAAATACCTGTATATATTGTGTTATATATAACCTGCTTTCCATATATGCTTGTAAATAGAGTCTGCTTTCTCTCCGACTGAATTTAGCTGTGGTTTCTCACTCTGTGGGGGAGAGAGAGCTAGGCCCTCTCTCAACCTACCACACCCAGGCAAGCAGTACCAGAACAAGAGGACACAGTCTCAAGCTGTGCCAGGGGAGGTTTGGGCTGGAGGCAAGGGGAAAGTTCTTCCCAGAAAGAGAGACTGGCCATTGGAATGTGCTGCCCAGGGAGGTGGTGGAGTCACTATCACTGGAGGTGCTTAGGAAGAGACTGGATGGGGTGCTTGGTGCTTAGTGGATTAGATGGTGTTGGGTGATAGGTTGGCCTCGATGATCTCAAAGGTCTTTTCCAGCCTGGTTTATTCTATTCTATTCTATTCTATTCTATTCTATTCTATTCTATTCTATTCTATTCTATTCTATTCTATTCTATTCCAGAAAGGATGATACCTTGAGTTTCAAGAGCTGCAAACAGAAAGGATAGCCTTCGTGTAAAGCCACAAAGGAGTTTTAGCAGAACCTGGAGGGACAGACTATCGTGGCCATGCCATGCTCCTGTATCCACTGGCAGTTCATTACATACTCCATTTTGCAAATCTCCAACATAGTTTTTTAAAGGACCATGGCCACATCTAAAGCAAGATTTTACTTATAGCTGAACAGAAAAGGACCAAAAAGCCCCTCAGGAAACCTGCTTTGAAAGAGAACAAAACTGCTTGTCAGATGTTTCCAAGACTCAAGACCAAGGTGAATGCCTACCACAACATTAATACTCCTTTTTTCCTCAGAACTAAAGCAGCAATAGGATTTGTCAAACAGACAGCAACACACTTCAATAACATGTAAAGAAGAGATTTTAAGGATTCAGTTTTAACAGCTCTGGACATTATCTGTCAATAAGCTACAACACAGAACTTCTCCATGCCAAATCCACGTGATACCTGTACTTTCGTGCAAATACCAATATGCTTAATAATCCTAGTTTTTTTCTAACACAGAAAGTTTATACAGAAAACAGCACAAAAGGAAGCATCTGTCTCTTCTGGGTTATTTTTTCTCTCCAAACAACAATATGCATGCTTTAGAAAGCATCATTTCCACCAGCTATATGAGGCTACCTTTCGCCTAGTCTAAGTGGAGGATTATAACTGCAGCATATCAGCAACAAAAGCATAGTAACACTTGGTATTGTGCACGTACTTAATGTTTATCTTGGTGCTGGAATAAATATATCTCTAGTGTTTTATAGGATGAGCTAAAGCAAATTTGAACTGAAGAATTCACAATCGTTTGGAAGCATTTTTGAGTTTGTGTCACCGTATTAATGAAAGACAGCAATTCTCCAGATACATCTTGACTTTAGATGTAAAGTATCGATCCAGACAATGGATTAGTGCACAAATCCCTCTGTTCTTCATCCACAGAGGACACAAATCATACTGTTAAACCTGAGTTTTGCTGTTTGACCTTTGAGCTCTAGCAGGTTGCTTTTCAATCCCAAGTTATTTGGAAAAATAGTTATCTTCATATGCAAGAGTACAGTGATCCTACAGAAGCTGGCCCTCACTAGAGGCTGCCAAGTTCAGAATCACCACTAGATCACACTTTAAACTGTGATCCAAATCTGCTAAGGCTTTTCAGAGTAGTGAAGTTCCATGCCTAACCCTACTCCAGTTCCCAAATCCTCCAAGTCACTCAAAATACAAGTTATAAACAGCAGAGATTTTCTTTGCTGTTCATTTGTTCAGTATTAACAGAGATCATCCTGCATGCATGCTGCTGACAGACACAAAAGAAAACACTCCATCTGCCCCTCAGTTCAGAGAGACCACTCGTCATTCACTTCTTCACTTAGAAAAGACACTAAACAAACCTGTTTGGCCAACTGATCCTTCTTCACCAATCCAGTGGCTGCAGCAATATTCCCTGCTCCTTCCACTGTCTTCTGGGCCACCGCTGTCACTCCTGTCACTACAGCTCCCCCAACATTAGATACTTGTTCTTTGGTCTTCTCAGCCACTGAGCAGAAACAGAAGATGGAAAAAAAACAAACCCACGTTATGGTTCTGGGAGCTGTAAGTTTTTCAGAAAAGCCTATCAATCCCTCACAGCCCAACACTGTGAGAAGCCAAAATGCCATTACACTTCACGTACCTCAAGTGCACACTCTGGTAATGTTGGAGCAGCAGAGGTAAAAAATGTGCACCCTAAGTTATGGCTCAACCTCTTTCACATGACAGACATTTCACATTTTTCATTCATGTCTGGCTATACTTTAGGGAAGAAAACTTCTTACTTCAGGGCCTTCACTATGCCCAACTCACTCTGTAACACATAATAATTGCATTCAATATATCCCCATTTGGACACACATCCCGTTAGTTCCCCAAATGCTTGCTGAATGTTACAGGGTATGGAAGATAAGACTTTTTTACATTTAACTCAAAAAACATTGATTGTTTTGGCTTTCTTTTTGAAAAATATACTCAATAGGCAAAGCTACTGTTAATCAATTTAAAGTACAAACCGTTATCCGATTCTCTGTGCTTTTTGCCCCTCTGATATGTCCATCTATAATGTACTAATCCACTGACTGAATGCCAAAGATGCTAAAACAAGCTGGATTAACAGCTAACGTCCAAGCCCCAGGGAAACAACAACACATTTAGCTTACACATAGATCAGCAGTTGCCATTCCACCTTTCAGAACATCACTGGGTTCTTTCTACTCATTTATCCCCATGGGCTTTTTCAGACAGCAGCTTGCACTCCACTACAGCTGCTCTAGAGAAAAAGATGGGATGACTTCCTGCCTTAAAGGTACACAGACAGACTTCCAGCAAAACCCACATGTACTCATCTGAAAAAGGGACTGTTCTTCAAAAGCCAAGAAAAGCCAAAAAAGCCAAAGGCACCCTGGCTTGGATCAGAAACAGGGTGGGCAGCAGTGACAGGGCCTCCCCCTGTGCTCAGCACTGGGGAGGCCACACCTCAAGTATTGTGTTCAGCTCTGGACCCCTCACTCCAGGAAGGACATTGAGGGGCTGGAGCCTGACCAGAGAAGGGCAATGAGGCTGGAAAAGGGCCTGGAGCACCTGGGCTATGAGGGAGCTGGGAGTGTTCAGGCTGGAGAAGAGGAGGCTGAGGGAGACCTCATTGCTCTCTATAGCTCCTTCAAGGGAGGCTGAAGTGAGGAGGGGGCAGCCTCTGCTCCTTGGTGGCAAGGGACAGAACCAGAGGAAATGGTTCCAAGCTGCACCAGGGGAGGTTCAGGCTGGATGCTAGGAAATATTTCTTCCCAGAGAGAGTTCTCAGGATGGAGAAGATTCTCATTGGAATGTTCTGCCCAGGGCAGTGCTGGAGTCACCATTCCTGGAGGTGTTTAAGCAGGGTGTGGAGCTGGTGCTTAGGGCCATGCTTTAGTGTTGACCCTGCAGTGCTGGGTCAAAGGTTGGACTGAATGAGCTGTGAGGTCTCTTCGAACCAGATGTTTTCTGTGATTCTGTGAAAAACATTCAGTGTATAGTCATGTAACTTTTTGCAGCCCAGATCCCATTGGATCCATAAAATGTATTTATCAACCTATTTGCACCTTTTATGAGCAGGGGATGCATTCAGCTTGGTAGACAGGCCATCCTTTCAGATGGGGAAACACATGCAAAAGACTTTCTATGGATAGGTGTCCATATCACATGGCACACAGCATAGATGGCTATGACAAATAAAATAACAGCAATTGCAAAAAAGCTGGAGTGGTAAAAAATGTATCTAACACATGATTTTTAATAAAACAAAAGCAAATAATAAATTATCTCCTGATTGAAAATGGAGGCAGATCATTTAATGTTTGTTCCTACTTGAAGTGAAAAGTTAGTAACCGATTATTATTTATTTTATTATCAAAATCATGAACTTTCATTGCAGAGCAGGGCAGCAATGGACTTGAACACTGCCTGAAATTAAACACAGAAAAAAACCTGTTCCTATTGTCCAACCTATTCATGCTGATAAAATACAAAATAACAATAAATATCATTGCCATATTTTTGTCCAAACCCAAACAAATAACACAAAAGCCAACTAAAGCCCCCACCAAACCAACCAAAAACAAACAGAACCCAAAAACTAATGAAAGCAAAGCAAAAAAACCCAAAACCCTGACCAAAAAACAACCCACACCCACCCCCCCCCAAAAATCAACCAAAAACCCCAACAAAAGTGGGGTTTGCTGAAAAGCAAATATTGCCCTCAGGCAAGGTTGGACATAATGCTAGGAAATGCAGAAAGACATCTTTTTGGAGGCCCCATTTGATTATTACCAGCTACAGGCTACAAAAAGCTCTAGATTCTGCATATAAAGTATATACAGGAGAATCAGTCCTGCACACGTGTCTTAAGGTGTGTGTCCTGGCAACACATTCTATCTTCCAAAGAATGGTAAGACCTGATTGTGCATGGAGTCTTTCCAAACTGAGCAACACTATCAGATGGAAACTCGTTAACACTTTCACATTATTTATAACGACAAGAAGAGATCTCAAACAGAGATCTGTAAAGAAAAAACAGCAATGTGCAAATATATAGTTTAAAGTGATATTTACTCAAGAAACAAAACCCAAACACACACACACACAAGAGGTATTTTGGGTAAGTTCTGATACAGCTTTTTACTTTTCCTGTCTCTTTCCTTCTTTAGAAGAGAAGGGAAGAAAACCTAACCTATTAGATAATGTATAAAGCAGTGTCCTTTCTGTACGAATTTTCCTCTGTTCATTTTTTTTTCATAGAAGTGACAGACTGCTTTGAAAACTCCCTTTTCCAATAGACATAGAGTGGGAGAATGCTGAAAAGAAACAAACACTGCGGGCTTGATGCTGACAAAGGATGACCTATCTGCTACTCTTCTGACCAAATGCTGAAGGATGGTTGCACTGCATTCATTGCCTGTAGTCACAATCAGTTTCACCAGATCAAGATTTTTACAAAATGCACCTCAAAACCAATAAAGAAATGGAGTGAAATTGGGTGTATTATGGATGTCGCAATATAAAACATCTAGTTCCCAACGCCATTGTCAGCCCCCAACCCACCCATTTCTCAGCCTGTTGTAATTCTCATTGTTGTAATGAAAAGGAAAACAACAGAGAGAGTGAAATAAACCCTAAGACAACTGATGCAAGTGATAACCATTGTTTACCACCAGTCCCTGAGCAGTAGCCCCCAGCCAATCTTCACCCCTTCCCCCATGCTATTGCTGAGCATGGCTGCCCAGGGAGGTGGTGGAGTCATCATCATTGGAGGTGTTCAGGAGGAGACTTGATGGGGTTGGACGTGATGATCTTGAAGGTCTCATCCAACCTGGTTTATTATTATTATTATTATTATTATTATTATTATTATTATTATTATTATTATTATTATTATTATTATTATTATTATTATGGACTATCCCTATGGTCAGTGTTTGGGTCAGCTGTGTCCCCTCCTAACTTTTTGTGCACTCCCAGCCAACTCCCTGGTGTGACTGGGTGAGAAGTAGGAAAGACCTTGGCACTGTGTAAGCACTGCTCAGCAGTAACTCAAACATCTCAGTATTATCAGCTCTAGCACAAATGCAAAACACACCTCCTCAGCAGCTACTATGAAGAACATAAACTGTACTGCATCCAAAACCAGCACACAGATGTAACACAAGTAAGCTGACGCCAGAGATACTGGGAAAAACCTTTCATACACTGCCTTGAAGATAAATCAAGTGAACTACACACATAGCACAGGTTTGCAAAAGCACTCCTACCAGTAGGAGAAATCCAGACGTGCAAAATGCCCTTGACTTTCATTCTGCTATTGCCCTGCTTGGTGAGTACCACCTCTATTAATTTCCTTGCTAGTGCTGTCAGTTGCTGTTCCCACATCTGTGATGGTATTAGATATATGTGCCTCAAGTCTCATTCTACTGCAGTCCTCTACTGGTTATAGTAATAACCCCTCTTATAAGTTCTCTTGATTGAGGTTTAATAAGCTGCAATTTCAAACCTAACAACAGCATGCATGTTCAGCCTGAGGCTAAACTCTGAAGGACTTTCATAGATGTTCTGTTTAGTTTTGTTACTAAAAATACTCTTAATTGACAAATTATTGGTTACTGGTTGCAGTTCAGACCTCAAATGATTCCTGAAAGTCAATTTAAAATGCAAATCTACTGGTTTGGGATTTTTTTTCAGTTTAGAAATGCTAACAGGAATACACATGCCCAACATTAACTTCAAAATTTGAAAGTGTTGCTGGTGCTGAGACACAAGACAGCTCTAACCAGCTTTTGAGAACCCTCACAACTGTGACAAATACCAATCAGTTTACTTAAAGTCTGAAATTTATTTCTTTCCTATTTCCTTTCTATCATCCCACCCAAACAGCTCCAGTAGGACAGTACAACAGTCTTCTAGGACCCCTGGGAGTGATGGCATGTCCATACCACAGTGGCAGTGCCTGTGCACGCAGCAAGCACATCTCATCTGAAACGGCACAGTGTGCTGATGGAAATGGACCTCAGGCTGGGATCAGCAAGTAAGAGCACAGGTGCGGCTTTCCTCCTGCAACATTACTGATCTTGGCCCTACTTCTGTAGCAACTAGAGTGAGCCGGGCTGTTTGCACCTGAGACAGCAGAGCACAGCTGTGAAACTGCACCACACATTGATGGAAACATACCTCAGGCTGGGATGAAAAACTACTAAGAGCTCAGTTGGTATTCAGGTATTAAGTTCAGGTGGAATTCTCTGTGTTCACAGATGTACCAGTTTAAAGGCCTCTCCACCTGTTACTCCAGCTTGCAAGCAAAAGCACATTTTCCTCATTGAGACAGGTGGATTTCATCAGGCCTTAATCTAACTTGTGTTTCAAGACTCTTCCATGATTGTAAACCACAAAATTCTGGCAGGAGCATTAGTCCTGGAGCCAAGTATTGATACCTTGGGCATGTCTGTTCCTTCCAGTAATGAGGAGAGATTCTGGAAGAAAAACAGTACCTGTGCTCCTGAAGCCTTTACCAGTCTTCCCAAGGCCCTGAAAACTCTTTTGATCAACCTTGCACTTCTGGTCACAACATCATTAGTACCTACATGAAAGATCAGGTTTGAAGGTTGTACTAAGCTTCCTAGTTACCTATCACACCCCTGTTTCAGAGGGGTGGTGTAGCCATAGTAGCCCCTGATAATGAGGTCCCATTGGGTGATGAATGTATGAACCCCATTACTGCTCTAGCAAGGGAATTCCAGAAATGCAGAGGGCAGAGAATCTCTCAAGTCCTCTCAGGAGTCCTTTATTACAGCATTGTAGAATCCCCAGCATTACAGAGTTTCAGAGTCCCACTTACTGAACAAGTCCCAGCAGCCCTTAACAGAAGCAGCAGCAACAGAGTGTAGAAGTCCCAGGCATACCCCTGGCAGCATCCCTAAACCAAAGCCCTAGCCAAATTCCCTAATCAAAAATCTATTGCCCAAAGCACTTGATTTTTATATACTTTATCTCTCACACTGACCCACTAACCATTAGGATCCAGCAATATGTATAAACTAAAACATGCTCCGATCAAAGGTGCCAACATGTCAGGAGGCTGCTTTCTGCAGTAGCTTTCCTCAGGAATGTTGTTGGTTTGTTCCTCGCAGTGTCTGACTCTCTGGCTAGAGAATCACTCACTTGGCGCAAGTCCCAGAAGGACAGTGGCTGCAACAGTCACCTAGTGGCATCCCTACCTGGGGCTTAGAGAGGCAGCAAACTTCACTGAAAAGAGGGTCTGGTCTACAAACAGGTGCCTGTGCTCCATTCACCAATGACCATAACTTGCCATTGTTTCTTCTCAGCACTGGTCTTAATGCGGGTCTTGCTCTGAGTAGTTGCCTTGGGTTCTTACACAGGGTCCTCCTACCTTATCATGTATATTGTCTACCATACCCAGAGCCTTGTACCTATTCTGTAAAGGTATCTGAGAGGGTTGCTCTTACCAGCTCCATACAATAACTTGCTTCCTCCCCTCCATAGCCCCCTTAATGCTGCCTTCCTCCTGAAACATAACTGATCTTGGCCTTACTTCTGTAGCAACCACAGTGAGATGGCTTGCTTGCAACTGAGATGGCAGAGCACAGCTCCATCCATCAATCCTCTTAGACTCCAAGATGCACCTCCTCCTGCAGCTCGGCCCCCAGGCAGAGCAGCTCATCCCCCATGTCACACCCCTGCAGGGGCCTTCACCCTCCTTCTCAGGGAGTACCCCCACACCCCCCATAGCCTGAAGCTCAGGTGGCTGCACCATGTATTCCAACAGGAACATTGCTTGTGGGGCTGCATTGGCTCAGCTGGGAGAAGCAGAGGACAGGCCCGGTCTGCTGCCACACACCTGCTCACAAGCCATCAGTCAGCATGGCTACAGCTGGTATCAGTCACCCTCTCTCACTGAAGTCATGGCAGGGCAAGGAACAGCAGTGGTGGGAGCACCACTACTGCTCCTCACCCTGTCATCTTCACACAATAGTTACACTACACTGCAGTTACAGAGCAGCCTAATGGTAGCTTGGGAATCATCACACAAGCTGCAGACAGCAACCACAGCTGTATGGCAGGGCTCACTTACCAGCTGCAGAGGTGAAACTCCATTTTGCAGCCCAGCTTCACTGTGGATGGGCTGTTAGACTTCATCATGAACATACTGATGACACTGTTCACCTTAATTAAAACACTCCCTGTGTTATTCCTTTCTATCTAGCTCTTACAGTCCCTACTGTATCAAGAAAACTCCTTCTATGTTATTTTCCCTCCTTCATTTATTACAAGAATTCCTGCCTCTTCCACTAGAATAGGTCCTGTCTGACTGTGAGCTCCTAAAGGAGCAAAGTCCTCCTGACATGTCCCAAGTTCCTCCCAACTTTGCCCTCCACAGTTATCATACACTACCATTCCTCTTCTTCAGATCCCACTTTTCTGCCTCCCTCGATACTAACCTGGGCACCCAAGTCAGGTTTTAAGCTTCTGCAGGTCAAAGATCTCATAGCAAAAAATAAAGAAGTAAGAAAGATTTCCCCTCTTTATGCCAACTAGTTTTTAACTTTCCAGCACAGAAAATTTCACCTTTGGGAAAAACAAACCAACCCACACCAGAAAAACAGAGCCCCTTGCTTCATCAGATTTTACAAATACAAGCTACTTGCTTGTCTTTAGGAATCTGGTTTCATTAGCCTCCTGGTTCACCCTAGTATAGAGTGACTTTGATTCAGAATGTCTTTTTAAAAAAACCCTTCTCACACAAAAGCAACTATAGTAAAATTACATGTTTGATTGTAAAACAGTGTAGGCATTGTGACAAAATTAACATTGGTAAATGTTGATACAATTTTTATATCATTCATAAACAGCAGTGCTCTCCAAAAAAACACATACAATTTTTAACAGCTAAATGGTTGGTTAATCAAATGTAGGGAACAGTTGAAATTAAGAGACAATTGTCTTACCTGTAGTGACACCATGAACAACTCCTTCCTTGGTCCTGGAACCTAAAGGAAGAACAGTATTAGGTTGAAAACACACGGCCTTAAGTACTGGTGAAGACTAGATGACTGATAAGGAGGGATGAATATACAGATTATACACAGTTGCATACAGTATTTTCTAAGATTATTAAAATTAAAGGGAAAGGGCAAAATCATCAATAAAGAGCAACTGCATAAATGTATAGTGACTGTGAAAAGGTGACCGAGTACTGAGTAAATCTGCTTGAATCCTGGAAACAACACTTGTGCAGTTTATTTATTGTACCTACTGCCTTCCTAGCCATCTTAAGACCAGTGTTAAACTTCCCAGTTTGAAAACTCACATGGATGACCACGCGCAGAAACCACATTACTGTTAACATCCTACAGAGGCTCATGTGTTTGTAGAAGATCGCAGCCACATTTTCCAGAACACCCTTACAATTGCTTCTTGAAACACTTCTCCAGATCTCCACTGAACAGACAGACCTAGAGGTTAAACTAACAGGGAGCTCTTAATCAGCAAGGGAAACACTGAACAGCAGGTAATGTTGAAACATGAAGATGTTACCAGGGTCAAAATTCAAGGCATGTCGCATCCAGTGAACTCCTTGTTATACCCATATGTGACAACTTACTAATTCTGAAGACAGCAACCTAGACCTGGGACTAGGCTGAGACATAATGCAAGACCTGTGCAAGCAGCCAAACTCTGCCACCCTGAAGACCGAATGAAACAATTTCTCACATCTACACTGGCAAGAGAAAAAAAGAAAAGAAGAAAGAAAAAAAAAAAAAAAGCTGTTGAAAACACTAACTCCATGCTTTTTCCCTAACAGAGCTCTATTTGTCCTTACCACATTCTACAATCTGGCTGAATTTCATAGATGAGCACCCATTTGTGAACTATGATGCTTAAAAATGTGCAATTAACCATTAAGAGACAGTTTCACAGCTCCTACTTTAACATCACACCAGCAATAGGATGCCTTTTTTTAATTCTTTATTACCAACACAGAAATGATCCTACTTATAATGCATTGGTTTTGTCTCTATGTCATTGTTTGAGACCATCCACACTTCTGACTTGATGCTTATAAAATTATACAGCTAAATAGAAATACATGAGAAAAACAATGTTTTACAATAATACAACTCAACCCTGAAATGCAATAAACAGTCATGAAGATGTCCAATTTCACAGCATCACAGAATCAATAAGGTTGGAAAAGACTTCAAAGATCATCAAGTCCAACCTGTCACCCAAGACCTCATGACTACTAAACCATGGCTCCAAGTTCCACATCCAATCCCCTCTTGAACACCTCCAGGGACGGTGACTCCACCACCTCCCTGGGCAGCACATTCCAGTGGCCAACAACTCTCTCTGTGAAGAACTTTCTCCTCACCTCCAGCCTAAACCTCCCCTGGCATGACTTGAGACTGTGTCCTCTTGTTCTGGTGCTGCTTGCCTGGGAGAAGAGACCAACCCCTTCCTGGCTACTACCTCCCTTCAGGTAGTTGTAGACAGCAATAAGGTCTCCCCTGAGCCTCCTCTTCTCCAGGCTAAACAATCCCAGCTCCCTCAGCCTCTCCTCACAGGGCTGTGTTCCAGACCCCTCCCCAGCTTCATTGCCATTCTCTGGACACCTTCAAGTGTCTCAATGTCCTTCTTAAATTGAGGGGCCCAGAACTGGACACAGGACTCAAGGTGTGGCCTAACCAGTGCTGAGCACAGGGCACAATGACTTCCCTGCTCCTGCTGGCCACACTATTCCTGATACAGGCCAGGATGCCATTGGCCTTCTTGGCCGCCTGGGCACACTGCTGGGACATGTTCAGCATACTGTCAACCAGCACCCCCAAGTCCCTTTCTCCCTAGCTTCTCTCCAGCCACTCTGACCCCAGCCTGTAGCACTGCATGGGGTTGTTGTGGCCTAAGTGCAGCACCTGGCACTTGGACTTGTTGAATGTCATTGTGTTGGACTCTGTCCATCTGTCCAGCCTGTCAAGGTCCCTCTGCAGAGCTCTCCTACCCTCTAACAGATCAACTCCTGCCCCCAGCTTGGTGTCATCTGCAAATGTATTGATGATGGACTCAGTCCCCTTATCCAGACCATCAATAATGATATTGAACAGGATGGGTGTAGCAGTTTGGGCTGGGTGCCCTCTGCTGTGTTCATATGAGGGGTACTTCCTGTGTCCAAAAGTCCAGCCCAGTGGGTGGACACAGGAAACCAGGTATTTCATACTATAATTCCCTGTGCCACTATAAGATCCAGTGCAGGGTCTGGCACTTCCTCTTTCTTCCCTCGCCACCACCCGGTAACTTGGGGGAGACGTGTCCTGGCCTTGGGTCTGGCTAGGCCCAAGGCGGGGGGATGGGCAGTCTCTGACCTGGCCAGCTGAGACTAGCTAAGCATTGGGTTGGGGGGGGTGGGGGTGGAGAAGAAGGAGCCCTGGGGGTCTTGGGTGTACCCTCAGGTGGGGATGGGATGTTTCTGGGTCTGCTTTGCGATTTCTTTTGTCACTGCGCTTCTGGCTCTGTAAACGTTCACTGCTTTCCATTTAAACTTTCCATCACTTTTGCAATCCGTTTGTCTGAGTCATTATTTTTGTCTGTGGTGGGGAGGGGGTCTGCCTCAACCCCTCACAATGGGGCCCAGCACTGATCCCTGGGGGACGCCACTGGTGACTGGCCGCCAGCTGGATGTGGCACCATTCACCACCACTCTCTGGGCTCAGCCTCCAGCCAGTTCCTAACCCAGCACAGAGTGTTGCTGTCCAAGCCACGAGCTGACAGCTTAGCCAGCAGTTTGCTGTGGGGGACGGTGTCAAAGGCCTTGCTGAAATCTAGGCAGACAACATCCACAGCCTATGTATGTGTGGCACACACAACAACAAAAACACACCCTAGACTCTCTTAATGTCATTATTAACGTTTTTCTCACTATGCAAAAAAGAAAGCATCTAGCTCAGTCCTGGGATTTTAGAGAGGCAGACTAGCACAAACGTGTCCCCACTGAGATTCGAGTTGCTTAGCCAGAGCTAGTTAAAGAGAGGGGGATGTAAATCCAACTACGGGAAGGAGAAATTGTCCAAGGAAAACATTTGTTCCCCAGTGCTGAAGCCCATTATTCCACCAGATGGACCTTGAGCCCCTTGATTACTTCACTAGCTTTTCTATTACCCAAAGAAAATAAGACACCTTATGAAAAGCAAGTGCAGCAGAGGGATTTGGATGGTCTTGCCAAATAGGTCACAACTGCACTGTTTTACTCTAAGGCCATGTGCCAGCTAAGCATAGCTAGAAGTAAACTGCTCGTCACTCTGCTCCTGAAAAACTATTTCTTTGCTCTGCTAGAGTATAACATATCAAAAATAATCAGCCTGGAAATTTACAGTTCTGAGCACAGAACATGCCCTCAAGTGTCAACTGAGCAAAAAACTTTGGCTCCCTAGTATGACACAGAGCTCAGAAGAGTTCTTGAGCAGTATAGCATTAAGCACCCTTTTTGTCTCAGCTCCTGGCTTCAAAGTGATTGTGGGTAAGTACTGCCACTTGTTTCTTCACTGCTTCACACCAACAGCTCTTGAAGAATACATAGAGACCCAGTTTCCAATCCATGGCATACATGATGCAGCACAGGGCAGCTCAGTCCTTCCTAATCTATCATCAGGCCATTGTTTGACACAAGGACAGCATCACAAAGGTCACAATGCTGAGCTTGTATGAGTCAAAACATCAAGACAAAGATGTAACAGCTAACAGAGCTGAACAGAAAGGTCCATATATATCTTCCATGCTTACATGCCACTGATTTCAGTGGGAGTCCAATTCACCTAGGGCATCCGGATGGAAGACTCTGCATTTCATTAATTTTCCAGTGGCAATGGAAGGCTGAATGTTAAGGAGCTGTCCACTGACACTGAAAACAAGTCCCTCTCAGCCCAATGTTGTTAGGTTCTTTTTTGCTAGATGTCAGGCAACTTTCACAGCATAATCTGAATACCCAACTACAGAGATAATGAGGAAGAAACTTTCAGGAGCTCAAATGCAGTGCGCTGCCCTCCTCTGCTCATAATGGGACTTCACCACCTTATTATGCACTGCAATCATTACCAGCTAACAGAACCAAGAGATTATCACACCAACCTTAGCTGAGGCTGCTCTGGAGAGGAGCCACCCCTTTTGTGTGCTTGGGAAATAGATGAATATCCAGCTCCTCATTTCTAACCCTACTGGATCCTGTTAAAACTTCAGCTGGGGGAACTGTGTAACCCTATACAAGCTGGTACAGGCAAGCACACACCCAACACATCAGCTGCCAGAGCTTCTCGAAACAACTTCCAACCAAAGGCTCTTTTACCTGAATCACTGAACATGTGTATATAGCACATTCATCGTGAAAAGCAGACATATGCTGTGGGAAGGGTCCTTCACTATTAGCAGTCATGTGAAAAAGTCCCTAACATGGCTCAGAGCTCTGCTGCTCTCAGTATTTTATTCTTGAAATAACTAGCAAACCTGCCCTCCAAAGTTACATCTCAGCAAAAGCATCTCTGAAGACAACAGGAAATCTGTTGCCTTTGGAAGCAGAACTACGTTCAGATTATCAGAACAGTACAGAGACCCTGTCAGACACAAAGATTAACTCGGCACACAACGCACAGCTGCTAAACACAGAAATCAATGACTCCAAAAGCATGGTCAGGAACCATAAGAAAATAAAAAAGAGAAATCTCTAGCCCTGAAAAATCATTCCAATATGTACAGTGAAAGAAGATCTATTTTGATAGACAGAAAATGAGCAGACATTTTAAAATAGACTCATCTTCACAATTAGTTTTCAAAATGACTGCCATCTCTGCTGGCAAGAGCCTACTTGACTCAGCAGCAAAGCCTGTTCTAAATGAGTAGTCCAAACTACAAAGAGCAGAAATAATTTGTTACACACTGGCACCAGCCTGCAAGGGCAGAGGGAGTCCTGAAAAGACACTGGAATTGTAGAAACTTCAGTGCTCCCCTTAAAAGAAATGCCTCTGGTTTTCAACTCCATTTCACTTCTCTTTGGTATCTGTGCACAGCTGCCTAAGCACACAGTTACAGAATTTACCTGGTACAAAAATCAACACAACCAGAGAGTGAAGCTGGTGAGCCTAGAGAGAGGGCAACTCTAGGAAGACTTTATAGCCTTCTTCTAGGATTTAAAAGGGGCTATATCAAAGATGGGGCTCTGTCAGGGAGTCTATTGATAGGATAACTGTTTTAAACTGAGAGAGGGTAGATTTAGACTGGATATTAGGAAGAAATTCTTTACCGTGAGGCACTGGAACAAGTTGCCCAGAGAAGCTGTGGATGTTTCCTCCCTGGAAGTGACTGAGCCTAGGCTTGAAAGGTCCTGACCTAGAGAAAGGTGTCCCTGCCCATGCCAGGGAACTGGGACTAGATGATCTTTAAGGACCCTTCCAATTCAAGCTATTCTATGAAAGGATCTACAAAAAAGGGTATCTTTCCCCCTCTATTATTTTACAGATTTCTCCTGTTCATCAAGTAATTATTTTTTTTAATGACCACTTATTCATACAGTCTTGGCAGATTATTTTCCTGTGAAGTTTTCATGGCAGCATTTGCAAGACAGTCCTCTAAAGCCCAATACTTACCAAGTGAAGATGATGATCATGCAATTGAAATACTGATCTGGGATTCAAAAATAATTTTATACCAGGTTCTGTGTAAGCCTCTTGTGTGGTCTAGATAAGTCATTTAAAAACTGCTTTGCTACCTGGGAGTCTACCTGCCCTACTTCATTAACTATAGTGGCTTTTCCTTCAGAAGACATGAAAATATCTGCTATGGTTTGCAATAGTATGTACAGAACATGAAGTCCTTTTCAAAAGATGCAGAGGTGACTCTGTCATAAAAACATTAGCATCAACACGCCAAGCTGTCATCACGGCTTATGCTTAATTCCTGAATTAACCTCTCGAGTTTCTTCTCTGAAAGTTCCACTTAAAAGCCAGGTGTTTTATGAGATGCTCTGAAGCTACCTCCCACTTTGGCTTTTACAACACAACATCATCTAGTACTGCATTACAGCTGTGCCACCACAGAACAACACAACATGGCGATGTAAGAACCAACACTCAGCTGCAAAGAACTGGATTTCAGGAAGGCCCAACTCTCCTTTTGTTTGTTTTGCAGTGGTCTCCTAAGAATGATTACATTTGGGTTTGGGTTTTTTTTTTGTAGAAGAGTATCTCTGATGAGGATTCAGCTATGAATGTCAGGGTACACTGACCAGCAGCATAATCTCTGCTGTCCACCTACCCACATAGAGGACACCCTCCTTTGTCTTTCCTGCCGCCTCTGCCACACCCTGCTTGGTCTTTTCTGCTGCTGCTACAACTCCTTCCTTTGCCTTGGAAAGTCCTTTCATGAATACATCCATGGCTGAAGAATTTCTTCACACAGCTCTAGGAGAAAAATAAATAAATAAATGAGACCATACACTTTCAGTAAGACTTTTTTCCAGTTTTTCATCCCAAAAAGGGAAGAAAAAGTTCTTCCATTAAAGAACTAGAAGGAGAAGGAACATGATTATGTGAATCATCTTTATTCACATAGCAAGCTAAACAGCACTGCCAGAGCAGCTCCCTCAGTCCAAGCAAAGCTTGAGGATCCTGTTTCTATAGAATCCTACAGAGAAGCTGCTGGTAACACAGTTATGTTTGGAAAATGGATTCACCCACGCAAGTCTCTTCCTCACCTACCAAGGCATCATGTCCTTCATGGGATAGTTCTGTTCATGCATTTGATTGCAAGCCCCTGTGAAATGATGATACCCCACCTCTCTTCCAGAGGAAAAAGCCAACTTAAAACATCAGCAACTTTAAAAAAACAAGAAACCAAAACAACCCCAAAAACACTTTCTAAATGACTAATATTCACTTGTTAAGAAACTGCCATTAAACTCAGAAGGACTGAAGCAAATAGAAAATACTGTTTTTCCAGGAGCCAAGCCTTCTGTGCACAGTCCACACAACCCTTCTGGAAACAGAATTCTCCCAAATGGGCTCTTTGCATGTATCAGGACCGAGAAAACACTTTACTAAAAAGCAAAATCAAGAATGTGGGATTTTAAAGCCACTGCTCTGAAGCTAGCAAGTGAGTTCCGTGGCAGCTATACAAGCCTGTGCTACACTCAAACTACTCAAATAGTAATTAAAATCAAGAAGTCAGGGCCCCTTCAACAAGTCCCTTAACGATAGCCCTTTCTCTTCACCCACACAGAAAGTGCTGCCTGTTAATTTTCAGTTCTCTGACAGCGGCTGAGTGGGAGTGGATGTCTAGGATGGGATCTGGGCTGCCGCAGCTTTCTACTAACTCGTGACGAGCGTGCGGCCCCGGGCGGCGTTTGCGCTCCTGCCAAACTGCCCACGGTACCTGCTGCGCTGGTGCTGCGGAAGGGGGCACCTCACACGCACAGTGCCGGAGGCCAGTGCGGCTGCTCCGCCACGGGGGTTCCCAAGCCCATCCCCATCCTTGGGCTGGGGGCAGCGCCGCGACCAGGTGTCGGGGGCACCTGAGGACCGCGGACGGGCGGATGTACATCAAATAACGCACAGACACCCACAGAGGGAGGAAGAAGGGCACGCGGC
Source organism: Dryobates pubescens (assembly GCF_014839835.1). Lineage (NCBI taxonomy): Eukaryota > Metazoa > Chordata > Aves > Piciformes > Picidae > Dryobates > Dryobates pubescens. The sequence continues at coordinate 28,107,647 of NC_071612.1, forward strand.
GTGGCCATAACCGCAAGCAGGTGGCCACGGCGCCCGGCTTCTCCTCCCTGACCGTGGCCGCAAGAGGACATTCAACAGGACATACATACACGTCCCTCAAACCCGTTTCCGATATTTTTATATATATACGCATATATATATATATAAAATCATATGTACGTATATGCACACATACATATCTATATATACACACATATATATCTACATATACACATACGCAGACCCTCTACGGCTACACAGACACACAAAGCGCAGCTCTCGGTATCGCCGAAGCGGAGCCGCTCAGCCCCGCTGCTCCCTCCCCGAGTGCCTCTAGGGACCGCAGCCGCCACCGCCCCGGAGCGGTCACCGCGCCCTCGGCCGCCACCGGAGACGGAGTCTGCCCCGCCCAGCTCCGCTACTTACCGCCAGGATCCTCCACACCGGCGACCGACCCGTTAGGGGCAAGCGTGATGGGATAGGAGGAGGAGGAGAAGGAGGAGGAGGGCGGCGACGGCGGCGACGGCGACACACGGCGCTGCCGCTTCTCAGCACATCGCTGAGACAGGCGAAAGCAGCCGGCTCTGTTGACACCACCCCCGACAGCAGCCCCGCAGGCAGCGAGTATGAGGGAGAAGAGAGAGGTGGAGGGAGGATGCGCCGCGGGAGAGAGGGGCGGAGGAAAGCAGGGAGGCAGCGAAAGAGGTAGGAAGGGGAGCTGCCTCCGCACGCCGCCCCATTCTTCCTGCTCACTTGCTGCTAGGGTTTGTGTGGAGGGGCTGGGACCCCGCCCCGGCCTCCTGCGCCCACCATGTCACGTCCTCCGTGGGAGCGAGATAGCAGACGTGATAAACTGGAGGCGCCTGTTCCCTCGACACACACCAGGAGAGGAACAAGTGTGAGAGACCAGGCGACATGGTCCCCCTATCACCCCGCACACCATCTGTCTCAAAAGACTGGAGCACCACATCACAGGAGTGTAAGGAACCTGAAGGATGGCCGAGGGCTCAAGTCCAGCCAACATGGATTTAGGAAGGGCAGGTCCTGCCTCTCCAACCTGATCTCCTTCTATGATCAGGTGACCCGTCTGGTGGACGTGGGGAGGCCTGTGGATGTGGTCTACCTGGACTTCAGCAAGGGCTTTGACACCGTCCCCCACAGCAAACTGCTGGCTAAGCTGTCAGCTCGTGGCTTGGACAGCAACACTCTGTGCTGGGTTAGGAACTGGCTGGAGGCCGAGCCCAGAGAGTGGTGGTGAATGGTGCCACATCCAGCTGGCAGCCAGTCACCAGTGGCATCCCCCAGGGATCAGTGCTGGGCCCCATCCTGTTCAATACGTTCACTGATGATCTGGATGAGTGGGTTGAGTCAGTCATCAGCAAATTTGCAGATGACACCAAGTTGGGAGCAGATGTTGGTCAGTTAGAGGGTGGAAGGACTCTGCAGAATGACCTCGACCAACTGGACAGATGGGCAGAGTCCAACAGGATGGCATTCAACAAGTCCAAGTGCCAGGTGCTGCACTTTGGCCACAACAACCCCATGCAGTGCTACAGGCTGGGGTCAGAGTGGCTGGAGAGCTGCCAAACAGAAAGGGACCTGGGGGTGCTAGTTGACAGTAGGCTGAACATGAGCCTGCAGTGTGCCCACATGGCCAAGAAGGCCAATGGCATCCTGGCCTGCATCAGGAATAGTGAAGCCAGCAGGAGCAGGGCTGTTTTAGCCTGGAGAAGAGGAGGCTCAGGGGAGACCTTCTTGCTGTCTACAACTACCTGAAGGGTGGTTGTAGCCAGGAGGGAGTTGGTCTCTTCTCTCAAGCAACCAGCACCAGAACAAGAGGACACAGTCTCAGGCTATGCCAGGGGAGGTTTAGGCTCGAGGTGAGGAGAAAGTTCTTCACTGAGTTTTTTGCCATTGGAATGTGCTGCCCAGGGAGGTGGAGTCACCATCCCTGGAGGGGTTCAAGAGGGGATTGGATGTGGCGCTTGGTGCCATGGTCTAGTCATGAAGTCTGTGGTGACACATTGGACTTGTTGATCTTTGAGGTCTCTTCCAACCTTGGTGATACTGTGATAATGTGAAGCTGTTGATGGTGACTTCAGTACACGTGTGTTTCACTTCATCTTTCACTTCTCCAAAGCCTTAGAAAATCTCCCCAAGCATCTAATTGTTTCTTCTGCATACCCATTGGCTCCAAGTGGCCGGAGTTCAATGTACCTGTTCTCTCACAAGACACATGATCGCAGCTCATTGTGAAGAATGGGAGGTGATGCTGTTGCAGCTGTAATTTCAGCCTTAAGGCCATTGTGCACAAGCACACACAGAAATATCCCAAAGGAGGAATGCTGTGAGAAGCCTTGCCTCGCTCCTGCCAGATTGGCTGAAACCTACACCTCTACTAGCATTCTCTACCATACACTCCATGGCCACTGCTACTCAAGTCTTAAGCTGATGCACAGAAGTAACCTTTTCCCCAGAAAGGGAAATATGTCAAACATCTCTGTTTTGGTAGCAGAATTTAAGCATGAAAAGTCAAGACCAGTAGGAGACAAAGCATTAGAACAGATGGACTTTAAGTTTCAGTACAGCAGTTCATGTGCTGTATTAATTCCTGCAAGACCCACAGAAACAGTTTGGGTTTTGCTGTGTTCCAAAAGGATAAGTGACATGGTATAGATGAGCTGCAAGGCTGTGAGCTGCAAGAAGTATCTTTCATCCATCATCCCATGCAGACAGCTGATGCATCCCTGGTTTTGTTCTCATTCTGAACACGTAGTGCAGAGCCTTCCTCTTGTCATGTTTCTTCATAAGCCTTAGTATTTCTGTACTTTGGGTAAACTTTCTCTTGGTTCATTCCACTACTAGTTTTAAGTAGCCAAGCACTTGGCAATATGTTTTATTTCTTGTGTAAAAAGGTGTGCCCTCAAGGGGAAAAAAAACCCAAAACACAAACAACAAAACAACAACACCAAAACAACAAAGCATCTCAGAATTTACACTGCGTAAGGTGTCTTACCTCATTAATCCCATGCAGCATGTTCACACTTAGAAGTGCATGAACTAGATGTGGTACTTCTACTTCTTCCCAGTTTGGGCAAGGGGACAATAGGTATAGTTTCAGACAATAAATAAAAGTGAATCAAAATCATATTCTTTCCACACATTGTTAATTGGCTCAGGTATACCTAAGTATACCAATTATATACCTAAGCATATCAATTATATACCTTCATACATCTGCTGACTCATTGAAATCTGTTCCCTCAGAACTGAAGTGAATATTGCACTCTTTATGTAAGTATTATCTTCCAGATTTAAAGAAGCTTTTTGTTTCTCTAGCATGCAAGCAACTATGAGCATGAAATGTTGCTTTTTATTATGCTGATGTCTGGATAGGCTTTTTATATATTATATAATAATAATAATATTTATAATCATATTTATTATAATAATAATATATTATTATGCTGATGTCTGGATAGGCTTTTTAATATATTTGTATATTTGTGTCTGTGTTTCTGAAAACTTTACAACAAACAGCTCAGATTTTTGCAGCTGCCAGCTTTTGCAAAGATTCTTTTTTTGCCTTGTGTTTATCAAAGCGAGGCATTATATTCTGCTCTTAAACAAAGTAACAGCTTGTCAGTTAATAAAATCATGCAGCTAGAAATAGAGAGGTAAAAGCAAGAAGGATCAGTTACCACAGCAGAAACAAAGCTTAACATTTCAGCTGTAGTGTTCAAAGCAGGCAGCTGTTAAATTCAGAGAGAGAAGCACAGAAGGAAAAAAAAGTAATATGAACCTTGACACAAGAAATTCATTACAAAAATGGATGGGACTTCAGTGGAAAACAATTAAATATGGTACGGAATTAGCATCACATCTCCAGGGCAATTCCTATTTAAAGCACATTGTCTACAACAGCTGGATGGTTTTTTTTTTCAGTTTGTCTCCTCAGTACTATTAGTATAACAGCAAGTTCTCCCCTGAAGCAGTTCCTGTCTGAAGAAAGAATAGTAGCAAGCAGAGATTGCCCGCTGATTGCATTTAAACTGAACCTTTATTTAATGACACTGTTCACTTTGCATGAGCATCTAGAGCAAAAATCAATTCAGTAGCACTAAAAACTCCTCCGGTCTATCTTCTATGTCTTGTGTCACAGGCTAACATTTGGTTTAGCTGCTAGTGATCAAGTTAATCTACTTTGTCACCATGAAAACAATTATAGGCAACTGGACAACACACAACACTAACGCTGATCAGAATTTACTATCACCAGGCTAAAAAAATGCAAATGTAAGACTCCCAAATATATTCTGCTGGAAAACTGTTCCCCTTGATGCTTCATTGAAAGCTCTTCCCTGTTTATTCAGAGTGACTCTTATTGGAGATCTTACTCAGAAGAAAGGTACCTCTGAATATCTGAAAAGCTGTGAAAGATCTGCTGGGATCTCAACACAGCAGAGAGGAGGCAGTCTAGGAGGTTCTTAGAGTGCATGGAGGACAACTTCTTATCTCAGGTGCTGCGTGAGCCTACCAGGGGTAAGGCTATGCTTGACCTCCTCTTCACCAGCAGGGAAGGGCTGGTGGGTGATGTGGTGGTCAAAGGCTGTTTAGGGGCCAGTGACCACGAGATGATTGAATTTTCAGTACTCAATCAAGCTAAGAGGGGCAGCAACAAAACCTCCGGAGGGTGGACCTCAGGTTACTCAAGGAACTAACTCAGAAGGTTCCTTGGGAAACAGCCCTTAAAAACAAAGGGGTCCAGGAGAGGTGGACCTGCTTCGAGGAAGAACTCTACAAGGTGCAGGAACAGGCTGTGCCAGTGTGCCAGAAGATGAGCCCCGGGGCAGACAGCCTGGATGGGCAATGAGCTTCTGGGTGAATTAAGAGCAAAAAAGAGGGTGTACCATCTTTGGAAGAAAGGTGAGGCAACCCATGGAATGTTTAAGGATGTTGCTAGGTCATGCAGGTCAGGGGGCTGAGGTTGCTTAGCCTGGAGAAGAGGAGGCTCAGGGGGGACCTCATTGCCCTCTACAACTACCTGAAAGGTGGGTGTAGCCAGGAAGGGGTTGGTCTCTTCTCCCAGGCAAGCAGCACCAGAACAAGAGGACACAGTCTTAAGCTGTGCCAGGGGAGGTTAGGCTAGAGGTGAGGAGAAAGTTGTTCGTCATTGGAATGTGCTGCCCCGGGAGATGGTGGAGTCACCGTCCCTGGAGGTGTTCAAGAGGAGATTGGACGTGGCACTTGGTGCCATGGTCTAGTCATGAGGTCTATGGTGACAGGTTGGACTCGATGATCCTTGAGGTCTCTTCCAGCCTTAGTTATACTGTGATACTGTGATACTGTAAAAAAAGTTTACTATGTGCATTGCTTTTTAGAGGTAACTGGGGGATCAGACCATTGAGACCCATTTGAATTTCTGTTCCAACTCAGGTCCCTCTGTAGGCCATTGCTGTCATCACTGACCATGCTCTCTGCATCAGCAATTTTGGAGAACTCAAAAATATGCTCAGTTTAAAAAAAAAAGTTGATTGTGACCTCTCATTTGCTTACAGGTAGGCCTGAGATATAGGACATCATTATCTTAATACTTACCGTGCTTCTAAATGTTGGAATGTAGCACCCTAGAGCCTACATGTGCCTCACTTGCATGGTGTTTCCAGTGATGCATACTTGTATTGGGTTTGTCTGAGCTGGAGTTAATTCTCCTCAAAGAATCCAGTGTGGTGTTTTGCAGTACTGTAGCAGATAACACAGCAGGGTTTTGGCTGCTGCTGAACTCTGGCCATGCTTTTCCAACATTGCCCCACCCCAGAATTATGCTGAGGGGTGGGCAAGCTCTTGGGAGGGGATACAGCCAGGCCAGCTGTGGCCAAAGGGGTATCCCATACTGTATGACATCAGCTCAGATAAGTGAAAGAAGGCAGTGTGAGAACATTCATCCATGGTGTCTGTCCTCTAGAGGAACTGTTCCACATAGGACCCTGCTCCCCAGGAGTCACTGCTTGCTGTGTGCTGATGGGCAGTGGAGATTAACATCCTTTTGCTTTTGCTTCTGCACAGTCTATTGCTTGGGCCTATCATTATTATTAAGTTTCTTCTATCTTATTGCTGCCTTTTGTTATATTTTGCCTTCTCCCCTGACCAAGAAGGGGAGAGATAGAGTGGCTTTGGTGGGCATCTGGCCCCCAGCCTGGGCCAAACCACCACAATATTTCACTGAAAATTAAGCACATGTACTAAAGCCTTTGTACAATCAAATTGCAAGTTATAATTTCAGAGTTCGTTTTCCATTGGGAGCATTCTCTGTATTAATTTTAAATTCATATCCATTATTATGCAGCAGTTGTATTTCCAGTTTGTTCCTAGTGCAATGATTTCTGCTCCTAAACTGTTTTGATAGATACAGCTGGGTGCTGGCTGTGGGCTGGGTCACTGGATGTCCACTGTCGTGCTATACAGCTGTGGACTAAAGATGTGAGTATGGCTGCAGCAGGTTTGTTTGAAATTCAGATTGACATCCTTGATGTCTTTGGGCATGAGCCCTTAATCTCAGACCAATCCAGATATCAGACAAGACTGACCTAAAGGTGCCTGGCAAAATCAGTGGTGATTGTTGGTCAAGCCAGACTTACCCCAACCAGGCCTTCCCTTAAAAAGTGGGCATGCCATCAGTATGATATCAAATATCCATTGGCTGGTTCAGGTGCCTGTCTTGGCTGTGGCCCCATCGGCTTCTTGTGAAGGAGAGGAAAGCACATCACACCAAACCAGGACAGATGCATATAAGCAATCCAGACACATACGTTTTAGTTTTCATATTGCTTGTGAGCACATTTGCCTTATTGCTAGAAGTATGTTATCTGCTACACTTCACAGACAAAAGTTCTGTGTATTTGATGTTCACCAACATTTGCTACACAAAGCTATATATAAAAATGATGCCATGCAGAACAAGTGCATGAAGAGCACATAGTTTGTTTTATTATGTTTTGCCATTTCTCTGATTCCAGTAAGAATGCTTCCCAGCCAAACAGGTTCCTTAGACGCTGTTTGCTGCTGCCACTCCAATCACCAACAGCTGAGTGATTAAGATTTATCACTATGCAGCACTAAGCAGGGCACAGAGTGCCTGCAAGGAGCATTTCAGGTTTCTTCACAAGGGAATATATACACAGACTTAGGCAATTAATAGAAAAAATATTATTTATTCTCATATGTATGCACAAAATACATGTACCTGTATATTTAATTTAATTTAAATTACCATTCCAGTTGCAGCCTCAAGCTCAGATCGTGAAAAAAAAAAAAAAAAAGCACCTTAGAAACATTTAATTCCTGGTATGCTCTCCAATTTGTTTCAATTTGAGAGCAGTTTGAAGCATTCAAATTTGCAGTGATGCCCAGGAGACAGGAAGAAAAAGACTCAAAGGATCATTTAAGTAAACGACAAGTTAGTTAGGAAAGGAGAAAAGGGAGGACAAAGCAGCAAACATAGTGAAAAGTCACATTGAAAGGCCACAGTCAAATTCAAGTCACATTTGGGTAGGCATCTCAGTAAGGTGTTTGTCTAGAAAGGAATTGTAAGGTGTCAGTGGGCTAAGCAGAGGTTTCTGCAGAATGACTTTTCATGCATGAAGCTTGCTGGGGGAGAGTGCCTGAAATGTTTTTAGTTATTAATTGCCTGGTGGTACAGGCACCTAACAGAAGGGAGGCAAGAACTGGCCTGTTGGAAGCAGACAGGAGGTGGCTGGTTAGGAAAGGACAGGCTGTAAGGGAGCCTTGAAGTATGCTGTGGCAGTTTAAGGCTGTGTCTAGGAAAATTTTCTACTGATCTTGACTAGGAAAGTGGTAGAATGCAAATAAATTACCATTGGATGTAAAAGGGAAAATAATACTGTAGAATCCCTTCAGGTACTGGAAGGCTGCATTGTAACCTGTAACAGCCCTAAATTGGTTGCCAGCAAAACCAGGCTATTGGGTCAGTTTATTTAGATAGGCTTTTTCATTTAGATGTGTGACCATTTGAGGCTGTGCCTTTAACAAACAAGGAGTGGAAAGGCCAAAGCCGATCCAGGAGCTGATGGGGGAAGACAGCAAGGTACTTCTGCTGGGGAGGAAGAGAAAATTTGTCTTAAAGATATAGCTGAGTTATTGAGATCATCAGAGGATCGAGATGCAGCTCTTGGTAGGACAGCAGCTAGTGGTGGTACTTCTCAGCTTAAAGGGATCCTTGAGAGAGTGACAGAAAGATTATTTGGACAACAAGTTGAGGAAGAGGAGGCAAAGGAGGAAGAAGATGATATTTCTGAATGTCGTTCTTGGGAAGAGCTGAGAAACGTGCGTAAGGATTACATCAGAGCAGATAAGGAGCCAGTTCTAGCTTGGCCTGATAGATGTTATGATACAGGTGCTCCAGCTCTAATGGCTGGAGACAAGTCAGCAGCTCAGATAGGAACTCTCTCAAAGGATAATGGAATAGATAGACATCTAGGCAAGGCTCTCAGTAAGGTTAATCTGTGGATACGCCTTTTAATGGCAGTTCTCCTGAGATACCCTTCCGGAGATGATCTTCCCTGGAATCCTAAGCCCTGGACTACCATAGATGAGGAATTAAGCATCTGAGAGAATTTGCTGTTAGAGAGATACTCTATGGTGAACATGAAACACTGAATCCTGATGAAATTCCTGTAGGAACTGGTCTTGCTAAAAAGCTCATCAAGCTTGCTCCTTCTAATTATGCAAACATTCTGGCAAGCAGAATTGTAGCAAGAAATTATGGTGGAGCTCCTCCTACAGTTGGCCAATTCACTGATCAACTGAGACAATTGGAGGATAGCATGACACGTGTTTCTTTGGTTTCAGCCATTGAAACTCTGTCTGGAAAAATTGAGGATTGCATGAAAGAGCTGAAAGATTCCATATATCAATTGGCACAAAGAGATAATTCCATTTCTTCATCCAGAGGGATACAAGTTTCATCTGTGAGGAACAGACGTCCCCCAAGGAAGTCATTCCAAAACAGGCCAAACCAAAACAGACCACCAAGGCAATCACGTAGGACTATTTGGATTACTCTGCGTGATTAGTTTGGTGAGAACATGAACAGGTGGGATGGTCAACCAACCTCTAATCTTTTCAGGAGACTGAGGGAACTGTAAAGTGGCAGAACTCAAGGTAGCAATACCAGAAGGGTAGCTGTTACTTCCACAGTTCCCCAGAACAACTCTAATAGCTCCAACAGTGGCTCCAGTTCTAACACTGCACAGTGTGCTCATTGCACCTGTGGACATGTTCCCCATAACTAGGGGTGCCCTGCCTCCCGCCAGGGGGAGGAGAGGGGTAATAGAGATAACAGAATCTATTGGGATGTGTACATCCAGTGGCCTGGCACTTCACACTTTCAGAAGTACAGGGCCTTGGTTGACACAGGAGCTCAGTGCACCATATTGCCATCAAATTATCAGGGATCAGAGTCTATAACTATTCTGGGAGTCACTGGTGGATCTCAAGAGTTAAGTAAGGTAGAGGTTAATATAAGCTTAACTGGTAAACAACGGAGGAAGCATACAGTTGTGACCGGACCTGACGCACCTTGTATTTTGGGAATTGATTTTCTGAGAGAAGGGCGTTTCAAGGACCCTAAAGGTTACAAATGGGCTTTTGGAGTAGCTTCTGTAGAAATTGATGGACAAAAGCTCAAGCTGTCTGCTAGACCTGAGCTTTCTGATGAATCTGCAGTTGTGGGACAACACAAGATTCAGGACATTAAATTGCCGGTTGCTTCTCAGACTGTGCATCACAGACAATACAGAACCAACCGTGACTCTTTGTTGCCCATTCAGAATCTGATTCGCCAGTTGGAGAGTCAGAAAGTCATCAGCAAAACTCATTCACCTTTCAACAGTCCAGTGTGGCCTGTGCGAAAGCCGAATGGAGACTGGCGTCTGACAGTGGACTACCGAGCCCTGAATGAAGTAACTCCGCCTATGAGTGCAGCAGTACCAGACATGATGGAACTCCAGTACGGGCTGGAATCCAAAGAGGCCAAATGGTATGCTACCATAGACATTGCTAATGCATTCTTCTCTATTCCCATAGCAGAGGAATGCAGGCCTCAGTTTGCTTTCACCTGGAGAGGAATCCAGTACACTTTCAACAGATTGCCAATGGGCTGGATCCACATCTCAAGCATCTGTCATGCAGTAATCCACGATGCTCTGGAGGAAGGTGGTGCTCCAGAACACATCCAGTTCATTGATGATATCATCGTCTGGGGTGAAACTGCTGAGGAAGTCTTCGAGAGGAGCGGTCTGGAGCACAGCCCTATGAGGAGAGGCTGAGGGAGCTGGGGGTCTTTAGCCTGGAGAAGAGGAGGCTCAGGGGAGACCTTCTTGCTTTCTACAACTCCCTGAAGGGAGGCTGTAGCCAGGAGCGGGTTGGTCTCTTCTCCCAGGCAAGCAGCACCAGAACAAGGGAACACAGTCTCAAGCTGTGCCAGGGGAAGTTTAGGTGGATGTCTGTTTCTTCTCCCTAGTAACAAGTGATAGAATGAGGAGTGGCTTCAAATTGCACCAGAGGAGGATGAGATTGAATATTAGAAGAAACCTCTTCACTGAATGGGTTATCAAACACTAGAGTAGGCTTCCCAGGGAGATGGTTGAATCCCCATCCCTGGAGGTGTTTACAAGACACGTAGACGTGGTGCTGAGGAACATGGTTTATCACCAGATTTGGTAGCATTAGCTAATGGTTGGACTGAGGTTAAACCATGACATTAAGGCGAAGTGTGGCAAGACAAGGAAGCAGGCAAGACTACTCTCACCTGCTTTGTAAATTAGACCCACTACCAGTTTTAGACAGGCTGCAGCAACACAAACAAGCTAACTTTTTCCCTAGCCAAACCTGCAAACACAGAATACTGCTGGCTCAAGAGGGTCCTTTTGTTTCCACTCAGGCTTGCTTAGATCTGAATCTCTAAGCAGGCCTGAGTTTTGCTGTACAGGCTCATAGACTGTTCTGTCTCTCTCCAGCAGATTCATGTCTTTCTACATATGCCTGTGCAGACATGTTGAAAAAAACATGTTTGGTCTTCACCATATTGTCATCTAGAAGAACAATCCTATCTCTGTGGACTTAGGTTGATAGGGTTTTGTTGCAGGAAGCATCTTTGTCTCTCTTTACAATTACAAAGAGCTGCTGCACCAGGATCCTCCTGTTGTATTGCTCAACACTCTTCTGCTGGTTATACCGAGAATGCTAAATCCATTGCTGTTCCTTCAAACTGCTCTGGCTTTCCCAGTTCTCTGTCTCCATCACATTTAGACTCTCCATCTGCAATCTGTAATCACAGTAGGCAGATGGAAAAAGTCTCAAATCCTGAATTATAGTTTAGACAATATACTTAGTATTTGGGTGAATGCTCCATGATCAAATGTGTAATTTTCTTTGTGCATGCTCAGACTGTCACCATCTTCAGTGTGAGATTTCTGTACAGTATCTGAGTTCTGGCATATCTTCAGATTTACAAGGGTGCACATGACATGGCTGCCTCACTGCAACAAAGCTCCTTCTGAACAGGGAACAATCTTTAAACAAACAAACATTTTGGATCTCAGGATATTATAGAGAGGCTGTCTGAATGTTTGCATGGCTAATGAGAGCAGTGTTATGGTTCTAAGGGCACCAATAACCTTAAATGCCCAGAATAACTTAATTTGGGGCCCCCATCCCATATGCTCTGTACAAAAATCTATGAGTTCTATTTAAGCTTGGTCCCAGTCCCCAAAGCTTTACTTGACTTCATCATTCGGGAGCAGCAGGTATGAGGGCTACCCCACACAAAAGCAGTGGGATGGTATGCAGAGTAGCTCTGCTATGGACCTTGCTAAGAGGCAGGACAGGGCTGGTGGCAGCACAGGCTCCTGGAAGCTGAAGGACAACCAGAGCAGTGCAAAGGAACAAGAGTGGCATCAGACACTCTATTAGAGGGCTGGGGTTAAGGCTGGGTACTGGTGCTCAAGTGGGGGCAGGTGAGGCTGTGCAGGGGGGAGAAGGCCATTTTATGCCCCCAGGACCCTCACAAATAGAGAGGTTCAGCTGCATTTTCACCACCAATGATTTCTCCAGTTAACTACTTTTACTGTCTGAAGGTTGCACCTACAATGTGTTTTCATCTTTTTGATGAGTATTGTCCCACCAGAGATGACTGCTCCCCATGAAGCCTAATGATTGCAATACAGAAAAAAGGGCATAAGAACAGCTAACTTAAGCAGCCATAAGAAATGTATTAGTACATTTTGATTTCATCATCTCTCTTTTATACATGTTCAAAATCATATCCTGTTTCACAAATAGTCTTGATCCCACCAGAGTTAGCTGAAATTTGAAGGGAGAGGTATAGACTTCAAGGACAAGACATCATAATGTTGACTTGTTAAATTTATGGAGGACAAAAGTGAAAATCTCTGTAAAACTGTATTGAAACAATGTTCCCTCTGCAGGAGACAAAAAAACCCCAAACAACAAAAAACCCCCTACAATAAAAAACCCCACAAACTTAGATATTGAGAGGGAGTAAGGTTTTCTTTACACAAAATCCATGATTTGAGCAATCTGAAGGCAGACCATTGCACTAACTTTATCACTGCTTGTCTCGGTCTGGAGAGGGAAAGAGCCTCAGTTCTTTTGAATATTCCCGTGTTATGAAACTAGAGGCACAAACAAGGCCAAAATATCAACAGGTAGACCATTTATTACACAAATGAAGTGGATGGATCAGAAGGGGAGAGAGAGAGGACAGAGAGTGAGAGGGAGAATAGGGAGAGAGAAGAGGAAAGGAATTATATTACCACACCCCTCAACCCCCAATACAGTTTGAGTCTGTGGAGGAAAGTTGTTGAATCTTTGGATGTAGAGGAGATGTTGGGCTGTAGAAGAAGGGTGCTGCAGCTTCGGCTGTGTTGTCCTCTGAGCAGCATCTTCAGCTCCATGAGTTGTAGCAGGTGGAACTTAGGACACGGAGAGAGGGTTCCTCTTGGTCTGCTTCTTCCAGGCTCCATGGTGATGTCTCTGTCCTGGTATTCTCTCCATTTTTCCTTCTTGGAAGCATTGTCCAGGTCTTTTCCTCCTGTGTTTTCCTTCTCCTGTGTTTTTCTTCTACTGAGCCAGTAGTTGCTCAAGTCCTTTGGTACGGTTTTTAGTCCTTGGGTATGTGTCCAAGTATTGTCCCCCAGGAAATTGTCCTTAGGTAAGTGTCCAGGTATTGTTCCCCAGGAAATCTTCCTGTGTATTCCTTTCTGTTTGGACAGGGGTCTGGAGGAAGGGGGTGGGGGTGGGGGAGGGGTGCTCCACCTCCTCCTTCTCCATTTACCTGCCCACACACCCAATACACATCAGGGGCCAGGTGGTGAATCCATTGTCTCACCGTCCTCCCTTTCCAGGGTACCTGATGGGTGGAGATGATCTTGTCTTATGCATATTCCCAAAGGTATCGATAGCAGTGACCTCGGTCCATTGTTGTCAGGGCAGCTGTAGTCCAGCAAGCAATCTGTATCCTTGCACCTTCCCCAAGAGTCATTCCAGTGGTCTGCCCAATACACATCAGCTATTGTCTGGGCAAGCAGCAAAGTTGGTTTTATCTTTGTTTAATCACATCAGAAGAGACAAGATTTTAGTCTCTCACACTGCTGTAAGCCCATATGTCCCATTTATTGTGCATACAGGAAAATGACCACAGCCCAGGTTAAGCACACTGGAGTTAGAGGAGAACCTGATGAAATTATGGGGTAATTAAAATAATGGTTACTGTAATTTATATTAAAAGTATATCTAATTAATGTTTCCTCACATCCATGTCTACAGTATGCCCAGTTGTACAGGAACAATCGCACTTTCATTTTTAATGGTATTCCATATGTTATAAAGAAAAAGAGTTACAAACATACATAGAAACATACTACTGAAACAGAGTGGATTGGACTTCTGAGGCTCCCCCTGTTACTTCTCTTTGGATAAAGAAGTGGTTCATTCCTTTTTTACTGTCTTAAAGTTCACCATATGAAGTGGGAGAAAGAACAAAAATGTAAACCTGGTCAAATCACAGGGCCCTAGCCACCTCGCAGCCACTCCATTAGTTCACTGGTGGTCCAAAGGATATCCGGCACTCAGGCTAGGGGAGCTGTGACACATTGCCACCCCACACCTGATCCAGACAGCAGTGAGGCTGAATACTGGGGCACGATAAAGGGAGTATAGAATCACAGACTCATTAAGGCTGGAGAAGACCTTTAAGATTATCAAGTCCAACCCTAACCCAATTACTGTGACCACTGAGCTATGTCCTGAAGCTCTACACATAGACAGATTCTGGGCACTAACTCAATTTATCACACGCCTGCCACTGTGGGTTGCTCAGCATCACAATGCACCTTCAGTCAGGTGTTCCACTGTTTTTTACATGCCTTTCAGTGCCTACCCAAGTAGGAAGGCTGGAACTGGCTGCTATGGATCTGCACATTTTGTTGCACAGCAACCGCTCCTGTCCCCAAGTACAGCTCTCTTTCCTGACCCTGCCTCACAAATTCATCAGTCAGGACTGACTGTGACTCAGAAAATGTAGCTGGCAGTAGCAAACCAACAGTGAAGCAGAACATGTAGAAATTGAAACAGAGATCACAGGGGAAAACATTCTTATTGCAGAGGGTGAGCACAGCTCTCACACAATCGTAAGCAAGCACCATAGGCCCCAGCCTGCCATGTCACAGTAAAATGCACATCTCAGTTAAAGCGGTTTGAAAAGCCAGGAGTAGGTCATCATCATTTCATTTTACTGTGCCTCATAAATTTGTCAAGCCTGTTATTTCCCAGCAGACCTCACAACCCATTTTATAGAACCATGGAACCCCAGGAAGCTGGGCACAGAGCCTGCCTTGCTCTGCCGCATTTCCTTTGTACTTCCACCACCAACACATGTCATTGACAGTGAGTCCTTTCACTAGGAATTCATTCACTGAACCCCCAGCTCCAGCAGATGGAATCAGGTAACAGCGATAGTTACTTGCAAGTGAGGTGCTGGACTGCAGCACACACTGATGTTTTTTCCCCTGCTGCCTCCAGTCTGCTACTTCACAGTACAGACTCTGCTCTGCACTGTGTTACCAGCTTGTTGCATCCATGTTAAAGACTAAACTGCCTGAATTCTCCATCATTATACTCCAAATCCATGAGCAAAAAGGGGAATACATCTTTTATGCAGACCCAGGAAGTTAGTTTAATTGAGCTGTAATTGGTCAGTTGCAATAATACGTATCCAGTTCAAATGAAACCCAGTTAAAAATGCTATCCACACAAGCTTACAGGGCCTGCCTCTGGCTCTGCCACTGTGCTCACCCTTGCACTGCCGCTTTGGGTTGGAAGGGTTGGTGGTTTCAGGCAAGGGACATGTTATTACAACACAGTCAGCATCTCCTTGCTGGCAGAAGTGGGATGTGAATTCTTCCTTCTCATCTCTGAATCTGGGATTGGAATAATTTTTACCTTTGCTAACATCTGCATTCTGCTATTTCTTCCGTGGTTTCTGGTATCATGTTACAGCCATGTTTGTGTGCCTAGCACATTGTATACTAATTCTTTGTTCTTTTACCTTACCACTAGAACTAGTTGTACCCAGCTACCAAGGTTACTTTCCTTTGATAACTAATAATTGACCAGTGCTGAGTCGTGGATCTACTGACGTGATACTTCACCTGTGCTTTAAAATTCCTGCTCTCATCCTATGCCTGTTATCCTCTACACCTCATTTAATTTGAGGGTCATAAATAATGCATTCAATACATTGCTTGCTATTGCCATGTGTTAACTACAGACAACAAGAAGTGTGGCATCACACCACTGCACAAAGCTAAGCAAACACTAAAACAAGGTCATCAATAGTTACCTTGCCATTAGCTAGTTACTTGTAGGGTGAAATGAGTTAAAACAAAGCATTAAGGAAACCAGAAGCATCCAGAACTCTGGAAATGCTTTTTGGTAGAGGTATCTAGCTCATCTGCCTTCCTCAGAATGGAAAAAAAAAAGAGAAGAGAGAGAAATAATCAGTCCACAAAGTCTTGGAGTTCCAGCATCCCCTGGGAGTGGAAAGACACTTGCACAATACAGCAGAGTCAGTGACGAAAGAAATTCTGCAGATGTTGAAAGAGCAGGACAGGATTTCTCTCTCTATTAAAATTAGATTGAAAGAGCTTAAAATCACATAGAAAAGTTACAGGGTGTTTCTCACTTGGGATATTCACTACAATACAATGCATGATGTCCAGGTCACTTCTGTCCCAGGCCAGGAAGCAGCTGGCTAAACTGGTGGCTGTTCTATTGTTTCCAGGTCTCTGAAAGATCCTGGTGCTTATGGCCCATCAACATGACTTCCAGTGAAACCCCAGAGGTTTAGGTAAGAGATGTTTTCTCTTCCCTCTAGACTTAATCTTGAAGGGAAGGTTCTCTGAATTCTTCCAATGATCCAGTCCAAACTGGGTTCATATCGTGCCCTCTAAGAGGCTGTGTTCCCAAAGCAACTTTGCTGCTCCTGCCCCAAGTTTGAACAGTGTTGTTAGATACTTGGAAAATGCCTTTCCCTATTCTTTTCCAGTGTCTGAATATTTTGCAAAATAAGTAAATCTCAGTGCCTTCCTGGCAAGGTGCAGGGAGGCTGCCCCATCTTTCCATATGCATTTAAAGGCACCCCAGAAAGCAGACGGACAGGCACATGCTGTGGTACCTCCTGTAGGAACAAGGTGCTATGTGCATACTGTGGTCTTCCATTGCTCAGCTGCTGGGAGATCTGGTAGCAGCTGGCCCTTTCAGCTACACCTGGTAAAACAGAGCAGGCTCAAGACATCGCCTTTCTAGCACAGCTGACAGGAGAGAAAAAGAGTTTCCCAGAAAGCTTTGAAATGGAAACTCTTTAGCTTACAAAGGGGAGTGATTTGACATTGGTTATTGTTTTGGTTTGGTTTGTGAGGATGTTTTTATTTTGAAAACCTGTTTTCAGCTATTCGGTATGTTTCTATTCCTTTTATTTCTCTTTCATCTTTTCACCACTAGTGGCTGGTGTGGCAATGGAAGACACATTTTATAACAACAGCAACCCCCCAAGCATTTTGATGAAATAAGATTTTTGTTTGTTTGTTTGTTTTTTGTTTTTTTTAATAAATTTCTTATGTAGATTACTGGCATGGTCCTGGGCATTCAACCTGAAAAGTGAACCAAACAAAGAAACCAGATCAAGAAGCAAGAAAATGTGCTTGTACACTTGGTACAAGGTTTCCAGCTTTTCCCTATGAAATCACTGGTGGCCATTGCTGCTTATTGTTACCTCCTCTGACCCTGTCTTGACCTCCACCTTTCCTCCTACTGGTACAGCAAAGAGAGACCTTTCAAGCCCAAGCACTCACATAGCAGTTATTGTGCAGTGACTACTATACATAAGCACACATACAAACATTTAGATTTAGTACTCACTCCCAGAGCTCATTACTTTCTAAATTAGGCTCCTTCAGGCTTCAGTCCAGCTCTAAACTCCCAAGTGCAGCAACTATTGCATAGCACATTAGTCAACTCTTCTTTGCTTCTTGGCTCTGAGGGAAACATTAGTCACTACAAAACCCCTACAATTTCTCAAATTGGAGATTAAACAAAGAGGTTGCTGTTGCCCTCCTGTTTTTTTTTTTTTTTCCTTTTCTTCCGGGGCATGTCAAGACTGCCAATTAATTTTCTAGGAATAGAATTAATTGTGTGTCTCAGAGAAAAGTCTCTCATACCTATTTTCCATATGGGGAAAGCTTCTTTATAAATAGCAGAGGGCTCACTCCTAGAGCTTGGAACAACATCCTCCTGTTGCAAGATCAGAGGACTTTGAGAGGCCTCCCACACAGATAAGTTTCCCTTATTATCATATTTTTCAGGAAAATAACCCCATGGCTCCATAGAGTAGCAGAAAGTGAGGTTTTAAGGATGAGTGGAATCTTTTTGAAACTCTCATGTCAAAGGCCACAATGAAGAGCAAGTTTCAGATGCTTTGGTGTACCTTTTCTGACAAATCTGTGGCTTTTCTCATGGCTGTACACCATTTTCTGACTGGAAAATTAAAATATGATGTCACTGAACACCTGTGGAGGTAATTTGCCCTACCTTCAAATGCAAAATCTTAAGGAACTTAGATCCCCAAGTATCTTTATAAGCAGAGGGAAAGGAAGAAAAAGATAATAAAGCAAAGTCTATGCATGTTAAATGAAAATCTGCGTTGGAAATTGGCTCCAGCCAGTCATTGCAAGTTATATTAATCTCTTGTGTAGGCATTCCACGCCCCTCAGCTCCTATGCCAAGGCTATTCATATTAAAACCTGCTTAAAGATCCAGCTAGAAAAGCATCTCCCTGCCACAGGATTGCTCCATTCTGGAGCTACTTTTTACTTTTACAGATCCTCCAGCTAAGTGGTTCAGTTCTGGGACTCAGCTTATCCCTGAGCTACATCTAAATGAAATTAAAACATTACTATATCCTGACCAAATACACTTTGAGCCACAGAGATGCCAGCTGGGAAACACCAGGCAAATAAAGTTTCTTTCTCCACTGAGCTAGAACATCATTATCAAACCAAAGATCACTACAAAAGCTAGGGATTGACACATTTATTCCTGAGCAATTCACATGCCCACCCTGTTATCAGCAACAAGCTCTAGTCATGTATCCAAATAAACCTGGACAAATTAAGTACAGCAGTAAAAATGAGGAGACAGAAGTATGGAGAAGCCTACATTTAAATTTATGCATACTGAAATGTCTACAGCTGTATTTTCTATCACCTTCCCTTTTAGGTTTCTCTCCTATTAAACCTTCTCAAATGCCCCAGGCAGAGTTCTGACACAAGACCATAGCTGATGCATAATGGAAGAACTGAATCTTATCTGTGCACTACCAGTTGCAACACTGAGGCCTCAGCTCTGGAAAACAGAAAGCGCAATTCTGTGTATAAAATAATGAAAACTGAATCAACCCATAGGTGCCTCAGATGAGCAAAATGCAGAAAAACAAAACATCATGAGCAGAACACCTGTGGTTTTAGGGAATCACATGCAGACTTTTTATAGCTGATTTTTTCCTTGATTGTATCCATTAAGACTTGCTCTTTGCATATCTGGCACAAGGCTCCTTCTGTTTAAAAAGAATCAAATGTCTCTTAAAGGAGCTGTGACTCTCACTCCAGACTGAGCTGATCAAGGAGTGGGGAATGAAATCTGTTTTCTCATGAAATACATATCTACAAGAAAAGTGATAGAAGTGTAACCGTAGGAAGCCAAATCTGTATATTTGCCATGGAAACAGCAGTTATAAGAAACACACTGATGGAAGAAACATCAACTACCACTTTAGTCTGATTTTTCCAGCATGAAGACATAGCAAATTGTGAGCTGCTGCTTATGCAGCTTGATAGAGTCACCAGTTTTATTAATTATGGGTCATTTCTGGCAGTTACCTTTGAAATGCCCTGGCTATCCTTTACTATATTCAGAAAATACAAGAAATGAAATGGAAACAAGAAAGCAAGGGTGCAAAGAGGTCTCTCCTTACTCTGGACTCTCACCTCAGTTTTGTGAGGCTAGCAGCAATTCTGGTGTGTATTTCATTTATCCATTTCCCTGTTTCTTTACACCCTGCAACAGGAAGACAATACAAGGAAGGAGAGGAACTTCCTTGGAGAATCCTCTGGAGACAAAGCAGTCCAGGCTGCATTCTGGTGTTCTACTTTTGGAAGTCTTTTATTTCATTCATATCATGAAAACCTGGACATGAAAATCAGCTCCAAGCTCTAAGAAAGTTACATCAAAGTTGCAAATCTGAATTTTAATAGTGAGTTCCATTTCCAGAGGTGTCACCACATCTGTAATTATCTCTCTGTTCTTTGCCTCAATTTGCTTGTCAGCTTAATTTCCTTTTGATGCTCTGTTCCTCTTCAGTCACCTCTCTTGCCCTTCACCATTCCTTTCTTTGTGCTACCAAAGCTGTAGTGGAAGCATCCCAATCTCCTTCCGACTCACATGAACAAAACCCCAGCCAAACTAAGTAGCCATTGTTGCCAAAGGGAAGAGACACACATGCTGAATGCAGCCTGTTAGCACCAGGCTCTGCAGAACAGACGATTCATGCTCCAGGGGATTAAGTAGCCTAATGCGAATGCCAAGGAGCTTGGCTGCTTCCGAAGTTCAGTAAGTGCTGCTTCTCTGGTTAGTTGCAGTGCTGCTGTTCAAGATGGTTGGTCCCTCCTTGTGCAACCACCTGCAGCTGTCAGAAAGCAGCCCAGCACAGCTATGAAGGAATGCTTTCAAGAGAGGAAATTCTTCCCTCTCTTGTCTTTAGCTGAAGCCCCGGCTTCCTTTTAGTTTCCACAAAATATTATTGATAGCTGCACAAGGGCATGAGCTAGCATGAGAGCTTCTCAGCACTTATCTCTAGCAGCACCAGTTTGTTTTTCACAGGGTGTTGCAAATGAAGCTGTGTCAATAGCAGATACGTGTGGGAATGTCACATTACTGGACAGATGAAAAGTGCATCCAGGAAGTTTCTGTCCTTCAGAAATGATTACTGAGCCTCCAGCTTGCCCCATTCTCCTGAAGGACTAGCCAAGCTTTTCTTACTGTGGGATCTAAAAGCACCATCCCCCAGAGGCTGCCATAAGGATCTACAATGCTCACCAAAGATCAGTGCCTCTACCACACTTGCAAGGCAGGACAGGGAAGGAAATGGCCAAGGTTGGAGCTCTGGCCCAATGAGTTATTTCTTTTGTTTTAGGAAAATCCCAGTGTTCTTTGGTATGCTTGCATATAAAAATCAACACTAGAAAGGAAATTCTGGGAAGGGGTCACAGTTTTTTTTTTTAAAAAGCCATCCAGATCATTGCCAATTCCTGTTTACCTGATGCCAGCTTTGCCTCAAGGATAGGCTGAAGTTAGGCTAAAGCAGAGAACTATCTCCTTCACCAGCTGCCACAATTCCCTTGATACATAAATGTTTCTAAAGGTTAAAAACTTGCTTACAGGCAAAGGGAAAGAATATATTGGAATATGCTTTAAAATCACAGCTATTGCATGACACCTCAGCAAAGCTGTACTCAAATACTGTAGGTTATTTTGT
This sequence comes from Dryobates pubescens, assembly GCF_014839835.1. Taxonomy (NCBI): domain Eukaryota; kingdom Metazoa; phylum Chordata; class Aves; order Piciformes; family Picidae; genus Dryobates; species Dryobates pubescens. Next base: position 28,128,813 of record NC_071612.1, read on the forward strand.
CAAGAGTGATGCTGATGATGTAATATGACTCCCTGCCTTAGGTGGATCTATTTTGCAGCTAAGCCACCAAACCCACTAACAACTCATGCTGTAATCATGCAAACTTCACACACTGAGCTTTAATTGGAAAATCCTTCTGCTGCTGTCCTTTCTACACCAAGTGATGATTTTCGCTGTTACTACTATTCTAAGCAAAGTAAGATTCAACAGAGTTATTTTCTGAGAGGAACACAGTGGTCTGTGTTATGCAATAGAAATAAACCTAAAGAAATTTTGTTGATTCGTTGAATCTTATTTTAGATGTAAAATGTGAACTTCCTGCATTGACTTTTATGAAGAAATATTCTTGTCTACTAGTTCTGGAGTGCCTAATCCCATGGATTTGGGCTGCTCTAAAACAGGATAGCTTTACTAGTGGTAAACCTAAAAGAGTGAGGATGATAAGAGAGCTGTGAGACAGACCATGGCTGAGTAGCAGAGGTGAGCTTATAGAAGTTATTAAACAATCTGGAGAATCCACAGTAGCTCTAAGTGGTTATGCATTCTGATAACTGCAGAAAAGAACAAGTCTGGTGCTCCTTTTACAGTGTTTGGGGTGAGCTGAAAGTCCCTGAAGATGGTTCAAGTTGGTCAATGAGATGAGCAGAGATCTGTCTGAAATCACAGCATATGACACTGGAAGATGTTAAATGTGTTTTTAAATCCCAGACTTTGGTCAGCTTACTCAGGCTTCATCCTGCCTTATCTGAAGAGGCACAGCTGTGACCCTGAAAATATTTGCTGTTCTTTCTACCACAGTACCAAACAGGAATAACTCTTGTGAGCAGAGTTCTGCTTTTTGATGTAATGGAGCCTGCTGATTTCAATGCCCCCCAGGAAGGCAGCTGCATCTTCAGATTCTATTTCTGCCTCCCAGGAAACCACTTCTTTTACCATCTTGTGCTCTCATGGGAGGTGAGAGCTTCTCCATCCCTCCCGCTGAATATGCCAATATGTATAAAAGTCAAGACTCGTTGGGTGGAAGTATGTGTGTACAACAGCAAGTGTGACTGTAGACTCTAGGATGGGAGCAAAGCTTAGGAACCTGAGATCCAGTTGCTGCTCCAAGGTCAGCCTTTGTACCTTACAGCAAAAGCCCATGAGGCTGGCCCCACATGCAGGGATTTCAGGAACACTGGTACCTATGAATTTTGGCACAGGGGAGCAGGTAGCATGTGGAGGGGGAATTTTCAAGGTAATTTTGAACTTTTTTCTGCCTAGGCTTCAGCAAATGCATCCAGGTGCTTATCTCTTCCTAGGTTCAATTTGTACTGAAACAAGCGGCACTTGGATGTGACCTAATGCTGAAATACAATCTAAAATGAGCTTGGGATTCAGATCCAGTATGCAGCCATCTGAAAGTGGATGTCCTGAGTTTCTTACAGCTCCAAATTGTTTTGCTAAATAAAACCAATTTCAAACAATTTTATCTTTTAATCATCAGTGGAGACATATACCAATAAAATCATATTAACAATGAAGTTTTATTTTGCAGTATTCAGACAGGGAACCCATACTACATCCTGGTCTCCAAACTGGTGACACATGGGTTTGATGGGTGGACCACTAGATGGATAAAGAACTGGATTGATGGCCGCACCCAAAGAGTGGCTGTCCATGGGTCCACGTCCCAGTGAAGGCCAGGGACAAGCAGAGTCCCTCAGGGATCAGTCCTGCGACCAGGCTTGTTCAGCATCTTTGTCAGTACCATGGACAGTGGCATTGAGTGCAGCCTCAGCAAGTTTGCTGATGACACCAAGCTGTGTGGTGCCGCAGACACGCTGGCGGGAAGGGATGCCATCCAGAGGGACCTGGACAGGCTGGAGAGGTGGGCACAAGCCAACCTCAGGAGGTTCAACAAGACCAAGTGCAGGGTCCTGCATCTGGGTCGAGGCAATGCCAGGCACAAATCCAGGCTGGGCAGGGACTGGCTGGAAAGCAGCCTGGAGGACAGAGACTTGGGGGTGCTAGTGGACAAGAGGCTCAACATGAGCTCTCAATGTGCACTTGCAGCCCAGAAAGCAAATCAGATCCTGGGCTGCATCAAGAGAAGTGTGGCCAGCAGGTCAAGGGAGGTGATTCTCCCCCTCTACTCAGCTCTGGTGAGACCCCACCTGGAGTACTGCTTCCAGTTCTGGAGCCCCTATTACAAGAGGGATCTGGATGTGCTGGAAGGTGTCCAGAGAAGGGCCACGAGGATAAGCAGAGGGCAGGAGCACCTCTCCTCTGAGGACAGACTGAAGGAGTTGAGGCTGTTCAGTCTGGAGAAGAGAAGGCTCCGAGGTGACCTAATTGTGGCCTTCCAGTATCTGAAGGGGGCCTACAAGAAGGCTGGGGAGGGACTTCTCAGGATATTAGGTAGTGATAGGACTAGGGGGAATGGAATGAAGCTGGAGGTGGGGAGATTCAGGCTGGAGGTGAGGACGAAGTTCTTCCGCATGAGAGTGGTGAAGCCCTGGAATGGGTTGTCCAGGGAGGTGGTTGGAGTGCCGTCCCTGGAGGCCAGGCTGGATGTGGCTCTGGCCAGCCTGATCTAGTGTGGGGTGTCCCTGCCCATGGCAGGGGGGTTGGAACTGGATGATCCTTGTGGTCCCCTCCAACCCTGACTGATACTATGATACTATGAAATAAGCACTGTTGTAATGAAAGACACCAACCACCAAAAGCTAGACTCTTCCACACCTTATGGGTGGAAATCTGCAGTTGCTTCCCTGAATTTAAAGGTAGAATTAACACCTGCAGTGTTCTGCACTTGAAGCAGGATCCAGGTTTTGTTTGTTTCTAGGCACTCTAACTGTATAAATAACCACAGTACACAGCTGCTGTGATGTTTCTTTTTCCAACCAGTTTGCATTTAATTTGTGAATACAGACAATTCTAATTTACCCCTCATTTTGTCTTGGGATTTCTGAAAATATGGGAAAACAAACACTAGTTCAAGTACTGGTATTAATGTAAAATCTCAACTATAGAGCTCAATAAAGAAACACTTACATGAAATAGTTTATGTTAGCCTTTAAATGAAATTGTGTATCAGACTTTCTCCTCTGACCTGGCATTTACAGGAATAAGAGAAGGGATGAGAGATACAGTCTCCGAAAGGGAGCACAACTGCATTTCTTTTCTAACAGATTTTATCATGAAATCTGTTTTACTTGCACAATAGAAGCCTACAGTTTACTGAGACAATAAACAAAAGATAAAATTGTAACAAAAGGAAAGCCCAATCATTTAGAACACCTAAAAGGCCAGACTGTCGCCTGGGAACTGAAATCAAGGCACTGTTATCCAAACATTTCAAAAGAGGAACAGCCGTCACAGTGATTTATTGGACTGCAATGAGCTAGTGGTTCATCCTCCATATCTGGTGATGTTGCTTATTGGTTGGTAGTTTGGTGAAAGCGTCTCCAGAAAAGAACTGCAAGTAATTTGCTGGCTTCTCCACAGTGTCACTGTTAAATCTTCACATTCCCATGCAATGAGGATTGTGCTGCTGTTTTTGAGAGGAGGTAATCTTCAAGAACAGGAAACATGCCTGGAAGATGCTGTTCTGTTTCTGGGTGTGCAAGGATGCTTTCATGGAACCATCATCCATAGTTCTTAGTGTAGCACTTGTGTCAGTGGCTAGAAGGTTTTGGAACAGGTTGACAATACCCTCTCAGAACTATTTGGTTCCCGTTACTGCTTTGTCCCTACTTTAAAATTTCATGTTACACTTCTCTATGTGATTTCTCCAGCAATTACCTTTACCCTTTCTTTTCCTTCAACAAGAAACTAACTTTTAGTCTCAGAGAGCTGGAGAATGGCAGTAGAGAAGGAAAGATTGCTTCTCTTCTCCCCTGACTGCAATATTCAACCTTGCAGCTACTAAGTCGAATTTCACAGAGTAGTATAGATTGGAAAGGACATCCAAAGGTCACCTGGTTCAAAACCAAATTCAAAGCAGGGCTTAGATCACATTACTCAGAGTCTTGTAGAATTTTGAGTATCTGGGGGCATGGAGATCTGGCAACCTCTCTGGATAATCTGCTCCAGTATTCATCTACCCTTCTGCTGTAAAACCTACCTTTACACTTTGTGCTGAATATCCATCCCCCCAGATCTTCTGTGCAGGTCAAGTTACCAATATTTAGCTGCAATTCATATTGTTTTAGGATAATAGTAATTGCAATTAATTAATTGTAAAAGTACAGAATAAAAGGGAAGCAATGGACTTAGTGATTCACAATATTCCTTTCAGTCTCATCTAAGGGTGGGATTCAGCTAGCCTACATAGAGATATGGATTTATAGGTTCATAAATATGGATCTGCATGTGAACTAGGCAGCCAGACTTCAGTTACAGTCAACAGGGATCTAGGATGGATTCAACTGCTCCTACGTGAGCTTTTAACACCGTTTGAGATCACCTCAAGTACCTTGCTGCAGAAGGGCAAGCTCTCTCATAGATCATCTGCCATCTCTGCCAAGCCCATGTATGTTTTTCTCAAACTTTAGAGAGTTTTAAATTATACCAGACACATATGGGCAATGCTAAGGGAATAGTTCATGCACATCGTTAAATGAACTACATGAACAGGATGTGGCACAACCAGCCAGTGGCCTGCAGGTAAGTGATTTATTCAAAGGCTTGTGGTATAATGATGGGCACAGTGTGAACCTCTTCCTTATGACCTCCCCACTTTTGGTAGCAGTGTACTTAAACAAAAAGAGAAGACACTGCAAACGTTCAGCTTTGTATATGTAGCCAATTCTCTTTTCAAGGCAAGGGTCACTAGTACAAACCATCCAAAAGGCATGTGACAAGTCACTTCTGTTTTCTGTATGGATTCATGTGAAAGGAAAATTACCTCATAATTTCAGGTTTCATCCCACAGGATTACTTCACAGTCCATATTTTTCCACATTTCTACTGTGCTATTAATCTTTATCTTTTTTCTGTCTCCTGCAGAAACCTCTTTTTCTCTCCCAAAGGTTGCCAGGCTCCCACTCTCCAAGGGGTCACAGGTTGCAGAGGAATCCACAGAAACAGGAAACCAGGCTTCCTCAGTCAGTTTTGAAACACCAAAACCTGTTTCCTTTCTGCAAAAATAAAGCCTGTCAGGGCATCCTCTGAGTAGGCACATTGTATGAGCAACAGTCAGGAGGAGGGAGAAGCTACAGGGTCTCTTGCTTGGTAAATAAATGTGAGAGAGCTTGTAGCATTCACAAATCATCAGAATGAAGGAGGTAATCTTCCTGCTACTCCTATTGCACTTAAAGAATGAAAGTACTGGATTTAATATTATAGGGAAGCTTGGGAACACAGGCCAGGGTGGTGAAACCCGAACAAGTCACTCAGATGTGACTCCATCTCCAACCACAGTTTTGGGGTCACCCCCTTCTGAGATCCAAGCTGCTGAAGTGAGTGCCTCACCTCCTTTTCCATCTTCAGGGAAGTCTCTGGGAATGAAAGCGGTGAAGAAAACCTCCAATCCTACAACCTCTACTGCAAGCCAGTCAAATAGACACAGTGACAGTGACTTTGACAAAGATAAGATGGGGAGCTCATCTAGCATCAAAAGGGGACAGAGCAATGCTAGAGAGGTCCCCCTTCAGCAAGAGCTCACTACAAGCCAGGATACAGCTACAGTGAACAGACTTCTCAAGCAGTCATCCCACAGCGCCCAGAAGGATGCCAGCTCCAAAGCATCCGGCTTTGAAACTACCAGGGGAAAGTAAGGAAAGCTACTTATTTTTTCTTGTCTCCTAGGTACTGCTTAGAAATGGTTCCAAATTGGCAAAAGTCCAAGTAATTTCAGTAAGATAGTTTTCTGGGCTTAAGGAAGACCATCTAAACCAAGCAAGAAACCAAAGGAGCAGTATTTACTGTCAAACCCACACATCTGTAACAGAGTGAAATACTGCAGTGGTTTATTCCTTGGTTTAGTTAACTCAAAACCAACAGCAATGTCATTGCCAAATATATGGGCAGGACAGGACTATAATAGGTGCTTCCCTGGTTTATGCACAGTACACTTCAGCTGTTTTTTTTTTTTTTTAAATGTCTTTTCTTGTGGGGAAAAGGAATCGTAAATTCACTTTGTCATTTGAAGTCTATTTAACAAAAAATGGCTACATGACTGACTGTGTTTGCAAGCTCCTCCAGTAAAATGAAAATACAAGCAATTAAGTGCCTGGCAATTTGAAACACCTTGCTCTGTGCTAAAACATAGAGAAGAGGCATTGCAGGTGAATGTGCATGCAGAACTGTGGAACTTACTACATCACAGCTATGCATAACAGAGTATATCAAATAGTGGTGTCTAGTTCTACAGCTCTGCAACACTCACTCAGTTTCATTGTTCCCCAGTGTCTTCAGTTATCAATGAGGATGTTAATACTGACTGTTGCAAGGTTCACTAAATATATATGATATATATTCTGATACTGGTGGAAAATGGAAGAAGACGTGATTGTTTTATTCCCTTAGGATTTATGGTGAGTGGGTTTCAGTATATGATTTCTGCTTTTGATAGTACTTGCCCATATGTTAGAATTGAAGAGCACGAAAACCTCTTCCACTTAAATTCACACAAAAGAGAAGAAATCAGCCCTCAGAAATTCTCCTGCAATTATCTGTCTCTGTGTGTCTGAGAGCTAGTACTCCTTCAATTCAGAGAAAAGACTCCCATTGACCTGGGCGTATCTTGGATCACATAAGTGAAATAATGCAGAAGGACTCAAAACAAAGGAGCCCTTTGCCTCCAATGCAGTAAGGACATGTGTTTCCCAGACAGGTTTCCTAGTGTGCCTCTTCAGTTGTAGACATCATCTGTAACAAACCCTTGCTGCCCTCTTTGGCAGACCGTTCAAGTTAATGTGAGTTAAATGGGTTCTCTTTACGAGTGAGAGCTGATAACCGCATCTCAAATCAAACAGCCCTTAACATATGCTAACCTTAGAGTCTTTGTAGCTTTCTCAGCTTTTTGCAAGAAGAGTATTCTGGTGAAACCAATCATCAGAAAATTCCGTGAATTTTCAGGCAGTTTTTCTACTTTTGACACAAGAGGAAGCAAAAAATGAGTCTCTGGTGAAGAGGGTGTCATGTTGTATTTATCATAATGGGATGTGGTTGCAACTGCACAAAGGCAAGATGAGTAGATCTTGTATGGGCTAGCACCTTATTTCATGAGGAGGAGCAGCCTGCTGTGTAAGATGCATCAAGGGCTTTTTGCTGTGGTTTGGTTTTTTAAAATTTATTGATAATTTTTATGTTTTAGCATTCATTGAGCAAGAAAATGATAAAGCTAGGATTGTGTACCAGTTACTGCAATGTGTAGCAGCATGAAACCACAGCAGAAAACAGAACGCCAAATCCCTACCCTCTTTCCTCTACTGCTGGGCACCATAGCCTTCCTCTGGCAGATGTCTGCAGTCCTAGGTGTGGCTCCATCCTTTCCACGCTAAGATCCTCGTGTTACAAGCCTTGTCTTCCTACCACATAGAAGTGTTTTTACAATCAGCTAGTCTTGAGATTTTCTTCCGGTTTGCCACTGACTTGGGCTGCCTTCACTGTTCTATCATCCTTTCTCTGTGAATCAGACCTGGAAGAACAACAAAGTTACTTTTGACTCAAATATTGTCAGTAAAGTCATGAAAAAGTGCCAGGTAAAAAATGCTCAATTGTTAGTGATCACTGCCATGAAACACCTGGAGAAGTGCTGCTGAATAACTATGCATAAGAACACAAGCATTTTTACCTAGTATGCACAGGTGTTATCCATTTCTAGTGTCTGCTTTCTAACAAAACAAAACAAAACAAAACAAAACAAAACAAAACAAAGACGACACCAAGCTGGGGGCAGGAGTTGATCTGCTGGAGGGTAGGAGAGGCTCTGCAGAGGGACCTCTACAGGCTGGACAGATGGGCAGAGTCCAAGGGCACGATATTGAAACACATCCAAGTGCCGGGTTCTGCACATTGGCCACAGCAACCCCATGCAGTGCTACAGGCTGGGGTCAGAGTGGCTGGAGAGCAGCCAGGTAGAGAGGGACCTGGAGGTGCAGGTCGATGGCAGGCTGAACATGAGCCTGCAGTGTGCCCAGGCAGGCAAGAGGGCCAATGGCATCCTGGCCTGCATCAGGAACAGTGTGGCCAGCAGGAGCAGGGAGGTCATTCTGCCCCTGTACACTGCACTGGTTAGGCCACACCTCGAGTACTGTGTCCAGTTCTGGGCCCCTCAGTTTAGGAAGGAGGTTGACTTGCTGGAGCGAGTCCAGAGAAGGGCAACAAAGTTGGTGAGGGATTTGGAACACAAACCCTGTGAGGAGAGGCTGAGGGAGCTGGGGTTGCTTAGCCTGGAGAAGAGGAGGCTCTCTACAACTCCCTGAAGGGAGGTTGTAGACAGGCGGAGGTTGGTCTCTTCTCCCAGGCAAGCAGTACCAGAACAAGAGGACACAGTCTCAAGCTGTGCCAGGGGAGGTTTAGGCTGGATTTTAGGACAAAATTCTTCATAGAGAGAGTGATTGCCCATTGGAATGTGCTGCCCAGGGAGGTGGTGGAGTCACCATCATTGGAGGTGTTTAGGAAGAGACTGGATGGGGTGCTTGGTGCCATGGTTTAGTTGATTAGGTGGTGTTGGATGATAGGTTGGACACGATGATCTTGAAGGTCTCTTCCAACCTGGTTTATTCTATTCTAAGATAGCATCCTTGTTGTAAATAAAGTGAAAGAGATGATGTAAAACTTCCAGCAAGGACATACAGCTTTCTTCCAGCTTTACTCATTTAATGCCTGAGCACAGCATGAATGAGTCAACAGCAGATTTCGCAGCTGTAAAATGCTCTACTTGTAAGGGATTATGGAAGCATAATTTGGTTTGGGGTGTTGGAATTGAAACAAATCTTTTGTTAAAAACTGTATTCCAAACTGAATTGTTGAGTGACCTTGCAGGAACTGCAGGACTCTCTAATCCTTTATGGCAACCCATTGTGCTAACATATGGGCAGAGATGCTGGTGTTAAGAGGCTCCATATAGAAGAAACAACAGTGAGAAAATCAGAGAGGTCAGAGAGAGACAAGAGGAATGAAAATGGAAAAGAACAAGCATTTAGGTTTTACCACAATTTTAAAAATAGCAATATATATACTTTGTTGGAGAGTCTCCATTGCTGTCAGGTCACCCACAAAGTACAATATGTGCCCATGGTATAAATACCCCTTTCTGAAGGAGGTTGTGTTTTATGACACAGCTATCCCTTGCTATCTCTACCCTAGGTTATCTGAGGACAGTATTATACAGATACATCAAATGAATACTAGATTTGAAAGAAGTTCCACTGCTTCATTCTGGTATTGTGAAATTTCCTGTTAAAATGTCAGAAGAACATGATTTGAAAAGATTCCATGGATTTTCAAAGTCTGCTGCTGAAGAATATTTCTGACCACCACCAAGTGTGGCAAGCAGGACACACCTAGATGTGGCAGCTAGCATCACCCCAGAGCCCAGATCTCCAGGCAGAGTGGTGCTGGTGCTGCAGGGCCAAGATCAAGTGGACAAAGCATTAGTGAGTCAGGATCAGGCCTGGTGATGGTGACCAGCACAAGACACAGCCTAGTGACCACTGGGCAAGTCCCCAGTCACAGGGCAAGGTCAAAGTCAGGCCAGGATGTCAGCTTGGAGGTCTGGATCAGCACAAGTACAATGCAGCTTCGGGGTGAACTTCAGTGGGGGTCCTGAGCCTGTGGGCAGGGTCAGGGTGGTCAGGGTGGACAAGATCCACAAGTGTCATCAGAGCACTGACATGTTGCCATTTAATCTTGAAAGAAACACCCTGTTAGAACTATAAGAAGAAATGAATAGGGCTTTTTTCCCTACTGAAACAGAATAATCTTTACCAAAGACCACAATTTTATTTAAAGAACTCCTCTCAGGTTGTTTTTTCAGGTTCTAGCAGAACTTCTTGGGGCAGAGACATACTGCAACATGCAGTCAACTCATGAGAAGTACAGTCTATAGGGCTAAAGGCTCCAGATTCAAGGTTCTGCTGTTAATAAGGCAAAGCTTATTGATGTGGTATTAGATGTGATATATTAAGTGCTAAATGTTTGGCATATCCTTATCTCTAAAAACATGAAACCATTCTTTATTCATCAGTAGAATGAACATGCAATTAAATCCTGTTCTTTCGCAGCCAAGTGGAACAATTTTAAGAATGGGTACAGGAGGACATAATGCACAGATTCTGTAGCTACTTGTTCTCAAATCATTTCAGGAGAGTGGTTTCTCTGGTAAGGTATCCCTGCTTCTGGAAGGGCCTGCACCAAAGCTTTCAGAAAGGTAAGGAAACTTCCTAGGAAGCATATCCAGATCCAAAAAGGACTGAGCTGAAGGAAAATTCCCGTCTTCACTCCCAGTAATGAATTTGACTTAAGCTCTGAAATGTAGGGTTCATGTCTCTGTGAATGATTATTTATTATTATTATTACCTATCTTCAAATTTTCATGTTATCCATATTCATTAATAAATAAATGCTGGAAAACTAGAGCTGTGCTTCAGCAGCAGAGAGTTTTTTTCAAAGTTGGGTGGCATTAAATGTGAGCAGCAACTTGGTGTCAAAGAATAAAACTGCTGATGTGTTCTTTCCAATTGAGTTCATGTAAGATGTACCTTGTTTAGCCTGAGGAGAAAGACAAATGCAGTATTTCACTGTATAAAGAAGCTCAAATAACAGTGGTGCTACAGAGCAAGTCTGAGGCAGAACCTTGAGACTGACACATTCATCTTTCCACTCTGAACCCAATTTTATCAATTACTCTTCAAGACATCTCCTGAATACGTGAGATATTCATTCAGGCTGTAAATTAGCCACACTATCTCATGAAGATTAGGTAAAGGCATAGGGCAAGAGGAACACAAGGTCCATGTCATTCACAGACTTTTAGGGTTTTATCGTGCACTGAGGAATACTTTTCCACTGCTGATGTACCTTGCAGCGAATGAATCAGAGGGGCTGTTTGCCCCAATGTGGTGGTCACTTTTCAAGTGGTTCCAGTCCTGAGATGGGAAGAATTTATTGCAGGAGATGGTTTAACCATCTTGCACTGCCTCCCAGAGAGATCCTGTAGGCTGTGGTAAACACATGTCCATGCAATTCTGTACTGTAGATGATAATAACTGCTGAAAAAAACAGACAAAAATTCAGAAAGTAATAAAATCCAAAGTTCTGGTTTTCTGAGACCACCTTTCAGTGATGATGGCTGGGCAGAATCATGACAGACTGTTTTCAGTAGTGTAAGAAACAAGGATAGGAAGAAAAAAAAGTCTACACTCAGGCTGTGTTTGAGACACTCACAGAGTACATATAAAGGGGAAAAAAGATAAGCAACTTCTTTTCTTAACCTCCTTAGAGTCTGGTTATTTAGTTTTAATGTGATCAGATTCACATAAAGCACTGCTGTGTACAGATTACTTCTGAAATGTTTTAATGATGGTAGTAAAAGTTTCCATTCATCTCCTTACCCTAACTACTGAAGTAATGCTCATGCTTATCTTTGCTCTTGCTCATCTGCCACTATGAGAGTGAGGACTAGGAACAGACTGTTTTCCATCACTACTAAAGTCTTTTCACCCCTCTGCACAGATTAGGATTAGCATAACAAACTGTAACCCGTGCTAGGATTTACCTCCCAGCCACTGCAAACATTCAGCCCTTTGCAGCATTTCATTTAAGGTGCACCGGAAACATCTGCTGCAGTCTGCACAGAAAATGTGTATCCTTACAAATCTGAATGTAATTAACATTTTAGAAAACTGACAGCAATAGGCAAGGGGAAAAAAACAACATCAAGGTGGCCCTATATGTTTTTCAAAAGATTACCTCTGTTGACAGTTAAAGTGTTGTAAGAGACAGTTTTTCGCCAAGTCTCAAAGTATCTATTCTATATTACACTGTGGTAAATAACACCACAGGTCATGAGGAAAAGCCTGGGAAAAAAAAATCACCTTGAATTCCATGGACCTCACATTCTTTTTGTTCAAGAGTCCCGTAAGAAATCAATCAGTGACAGTATAAAGATGAAGCTCTTGCATGAGTTAAATGGCAAATCAGGTACAAAGCAATTGACAAGGCATTTAATGAAGCTAAATATGAGAAGCTGCCCAAAGCAACACTGTAAACAGATTAAAGAGCTTTACCACTGAAGGTCCTCTGAGAAGCACCAACCATAAACTAGACCAGAACTAGCTTAATGAATTTTGTAAGAGCAACAAAGTTGGTGAGGGGTTTGGAACACAAGCCCTATGAGGAGAGGCTGAGGGAGCTGGGGTTGCTTAGCCTGGAGAAGAGGAGACTGAGGGGTGACCTTATTACTCTCTACAACTACCTGAAGGGAGGTTGTAGACAGACGGATGTTGGTCTCTTCTCCCAGGCAGCCAGTACCAGAACAAGAGGACACAGTCTCAGGCTGCGCCAGGGGAGGTTCAGGCTAGATGTTAGGAAAAAGTTCTATACAGAAAGAGTGATTGCACATTGGAATGGGCTGCCTGGGGAGGTGGTGGAGTCGCCATCACTGGAGGTTTTCAGGAGGAGACTTGATGGGGTTCTTGGTGCCGTGGGTTAGTTGTTTGGGCGGTGTTGGATTGGTTGATGGGTTGGACGCGATGATCTTGAAGGTCTCTTCCAACCTGGTGTATTCTATGTATTCTATGTATTCTGGTTCAGTTAAATGATGGGAAATAAATTTATGTTCTAGAGGGAAAAATGAAGCATTAAGGCTTTTTTATAGAGAAGTTTGCCTGGGTTTTCAAATACATTTTCCTCAATGATTCTCAAAACAGATTAATGCATATCTTCTCAAAAGTCTAAATACTGTCTGGGGGAAAGTTTGATTATTTTGATAGGCTCTGAACACAGCAAGGGAGATAACATCTAAAAGAGCTGATCTGATTCACCACAAGACAGCTTTTTAAATAAAAACATCAAAGTGCTGAACAAGTGAAAATTCTGGATTAATTTTTGCAGCATGAAGCAGAACACAAAATTGGTCACAACAAACCTCAAAGCTTGGCTGTCCACAGTCCAAGGCTTCAGCACTGTACCTACACAAGAAAAAAAAAAAAGGAAATGAATGACAAAAGCAGAATGTGTGTTTTGCAAGAGGCAGGAAAAAATGTCAGGACCCTGACTCCTGAAAAACACACATTAAACAAATTGTGGGACTCATCCCACCTGATACTTCAGTGTCAACAAGTCAGCTGCTACTCAGGTACAGAAACATACCCTTCAACATATTTAACCATCACAAACTATTGCATATAAAATACACTTTTCAGAGGCTGTTCAGGTTTTCCATTCCAATCAACAAGTAAAAGAGACTTCCCAATTTGATTTGTTTATGGTCAGTCCCTAGTGAATTTTTATTTAAGCTGAGATTCACACATCTCAGAGCAAAGGAAGTTAGGCAGTGACCAAAAAAAAAAAAATATTTTAGTTGGGGTTTATAATTTTGCTTTGAACTAGAACTTAGTTTTTTGGAAGATGAGTGACGTTCATTTACAGAATGTACTGTATCATTGTCAAAAAAACCGTGAGAGGGCTCCGTAGCCCCCTAGTGGAATTCAGAGGAAGATGCTGAACCCAAACCCCACGCAGTAACAAAACCCCCAGGCAATAACAAAAAACCCTCTGAGGGTGCTCTCTATACTTATACTCTGAGTGCTTACATTTTGTTATTATTACCTGTCTTCAGCCAAGCTTGGCAGATTGTCTAAAGCAAACTGAAAATGTACCACAGCAATATAGCTTTATACATACTAAATTCAGGACCTACACACTGATCTTCATGGCTTCAGTCTTTCAAACAGGAAAAAAAAATATTTCTTCCACACCATGTCATTATATGCTTTTAGATATCAATTCACATTGCTTACATCATTCAGAAGACCAATCATATCACCCAGAGGAGATAAATATAGATATATATGAGATATATATATATAAAGGAGATAAATAAATAATTTTTAAAATATATATATATATATGTGTATATTAAATAAATAAATAAATAAATAAATAAATAAATAAATAAATAAATAAATAAATCTCCACCCAGGGAGGTGGTGGAGTCACCATCCCTGCAGGTGTTCAAGAGAGGACTGGATGTGGCACTTGGTGCCGTGGTCTGGTCATGAGGTCTGTGGTGACGGGTTAGACTTGATGATCTTTGGAGTCTCTTCCAACCTTGGTGATACTGTGATTTGTATAACAAACAAAGATCATGGGTTCACAGAACCATAGGAGCATTCAGATAGGAAGGGACCTCTGGCAGTCTCTAGGCTGACCTCTTGTTCACAGCAGGGCCAGGTGTGAGATCAGACCACACTGCTGAAGACTTGATCCACTGAGGTATCACAGTACCACAGTACATTAGAGGTTGGAAGGGGCCTCCAGAGATCATCCAGTCCAACCCCCCTGCCAGAGCAGCATCACCCAGGGGAGTCTGCAAAGGAACACATCCAGGAGAGTTTAGAAAGTCTCCAAAGAAGGAGACTCCACAGCCTCTCTGGGCAGCCTGCTCCATATGTTGAGGTGAAATATATGTTCAAGCTTGAACCTGTTGTTTCTTGTCTTATTAGTGCTCACAACTGAGAAGAGCTTGGCCCCCTCCACTTGACACCCACCCCTCTTTATACACATTGATGAGATTCCCCCTCAGCCAGACTAAACAGCCCCAGGGCTCTCAGTCTCTCTTCATAGGGGAGATTCTGAAGTCCCCTAAGCATCTTCCTGGCTCTCCCTTGGGCTCTCTCCAGCAGGTCTCTGTCCCTCTTGAACTGTGGAATGCAAACTGGACACAGGATTGCAGGTGTGGTCTCAGCAGCCAAGAGTACAGCGGGAGAAGAACCTCCCTAGCCCTGCTGGCCAAACTTTTCCTGATACATCACAGGATCCCATTGGGTCTCTTGGCCACAAGGGCACATCGCTGTCCCATGCAGAACTTGCTGCCCACCAGCACTCCAAGGTCTTTCTCCATGGAGCTGCTCCCCAGCAGGGCATTCCCTAACCTGTCCTGGCACCTGCTGTTCTTCAAATATTTAACCAGATTTATCATTATCTTAAAAAAAAAAAAACCAAAACACTGAAACCCACACTATATATAGGGAAATCTGTCTGCTAGTTTAATCTGATTTAGATTTCTTTAAGGGGAGAGGGACTGTGGTTTCCCAGAATTCTGACATTTATGTTGATATACTTCTGGAATCTGCACAGGCCAAATGCAGATGAATAGAATGGAATGGAATGGAATGGAATGGAATGGAATGGAATGGAATGGAATGGAATGGAATGGAATAGAATAGAACAGAATAGAACAGAACAGAACAGACCAGGTTGGAAGAGACCTTCAAGATCATCATGTCCAACCTATCATCCAACACCACCTAATCAACTAAACCATGGCACCAAGCACCCTATCAAGTCTCCTCCTGAACACCTCCAATGATGGTGACTCCACCACCTCCCCAGGCAGCCCATTCCAATGGGCAATCACTCTCTCAATGAAGAATTTTGTCCTAAAATCCAGCCTAAACCTCCACTGGCACAGCTTGAGACTGTGTCCTCTTGTTCTGGTGCTGCTTGCCTGGGAAAAGACACCAGCCCCCACCTGTCTACAACCTCCCTTCAGGGAGTTGTAGAGAGCAAGAAGGTCACCCCTGAGTCTCCTCTTCTCCAGGATAAGCAACCCCAGCTCCCTCAGCCTCTCCTCACAGGGCTGTGCTCCAGACCCCTCCTCAGCTTTGTTGCCCTTCTCTGGACACCTTCCAGCATCTCAACATCTTTCCTAAACTGAGTGGCCCAGAATAGGACACAGGACTTAAGGTGCAGCCTAACCAGTGCAGTGTACAGGGGCAAAATGAGTTCCCTGCTCCTGCTGGCCACACTCTTCCTGATGCAGGCCAGGATGCCATTTGCCTTCTTGGCCATGTGGGCACACTGCAGGCTCATGTTCAGCCTACCATCAACCAGTACCTCCAGGTCCCTCTCTGCCTGGCCGCTCTCCAGCCACTCTGACCCCAGCCTGTAGCTCTGCATGGGGTTGTTGTGGCCAATGTGCAGAACCCGGCACTTGGATGTGTTCAATCTCATGCCCTTGGACTCTGCCCATCTGTCCAGCCTGTCGAGGTCCCTCTGCAGAGCCTCTCTACCCTCCAGCAGATCAATTCCTGCCCCCAGCTTGGTGTCATCTGCAAATTTGCTGATGACTGACTCAATCCCCTCCTCCAGATCATCAATGAAGATGTTAAAGAGGATGTGGCCCAGCACTGATCCTTGGGGGACAACAGTGGTGCCTGGCTGCCAGCTGGATGTGGCACCACTCACCACCACTCTCTGGGATCAGCCTCCAGCCAGTTCCTAACTCAGCTCAAGAGTGCTGCTGTCCAAGCCAGGGGCTGACAGCTTGGCCAGGAGTTTGCTGTGGGGGACAGTGTCAAAGGCCTTGCTGAAGTCCAGGCAGACTACATCCACAGCCTTCCCCACATCCACCAGGCAGTCACCTGGGCATAGAAGGAGATCAGGTTGGTGAGGCAGGATCTGCCCTTCCAGAATCTGTGTTGGCTGGACTTGATCCCTTGGCCATCCTGCCGGTGTGCAGTGATTGCCCCCCAAGATGACACCAAGGCGGGAGCAGATGTTGGTCAGTTAGAGGGTTGAAAGGCTCTGCAGAGGGACCTCGACCGACTGGACAGATGGGCAGAGTCCAACAGGATGGCATTTAACAAGTCCAAGTTCCAGGTGCTGCACTTTGGCCACGGCAACCCCATGCACAGCTACAGGCTGGGGTCAGAGTGGCTGGAGAGCTCCCAAACACAGAGGGACCTGGGGGTGCTGATTGACAGCTGCCTAAACATGAGCCAGCAGTGTGCCCAGGTGGCCAAGAAGGCCAATGGCATCCTGGCCTGCAGCAGTAATAATGTGACCAGCAGGAGAAGGGAAGTCATTTTGCCCCTGGACTCAGCATGGGTTAGGCCACACCTTGAGTCCTGTGTCCAGTTCTGGGCCACTCAGTTTAAGAAGGACATTGAGACACTTGAAGGTGTCCAGAGAAGGGCAACAAGGCTGGGGAGAGGCCTTGAGCACAAGCTCTATGTAGAAAGGCTGAGGGAGCTGGGATTGTTTAGCCTGGAGAAGAGGAGGCTAGGGGGTGACCTCATTGCCCTCTACAACTACCTGAAGGGAGGTTGTAGCCAGGAAGGAGTTGGTCTCTTTTCCCAGGCAACCAGCACCAGAACAAGGGGACACAGTCTCAATCTGCACCAGGGGAGGTTTAGTCTCGAGGTGAGGAGAAAGTTCTTGTGGCCGTTTGACGCTGTGCCTTTAAGAAAGGGGCACACTGGCTAAATGTTTGTAAAATATTTTGGTATTCTAAACGAATTTCATTGGTAGGATTGTGGGAGGAGAGATTGGACCCAGGGGAGTTGGGAACTTTCAGTCTTCCTTCCTTCGCTGTCCCTTTCGGCTGGATCTGCTTCTGGGCTTCTTGCCAAGAGATAAGAACTAACTTCCTCCCTGTAACAGTCCTGTCTGCTTCTTCCCCTGTCCTGCTAACCATCCTCGTCTCTTCTTCTACCTCTTTGGGGGAGAAGGGAGGTAGGGGGGTGAAGGGGGCACAGGGGGAAGCCCCCTCTGTGGGGGGTCTGGTTTCTGGTTGAGTTAATTGGCTGTATATTCCTGTATATACTGTAAAATACCTGTGTTTGTTGTGTTACATAGAATCTGTTTCCTTGTAAAATATACTCTCATTTCTCCCCCAAAATGTAATGGGTTGGGGCAGACCCCCTCCCCACCACAGGCAGAAATAACGACTCAGACAAACGGATTGCAAAAGTGATGAAAGTTTAAATAGAAAGCAGTGAATGTTACAGAAAACCCAAAGCGCAGTGACAAAGAAAGATCCCATCCCCACCTGAGGGTGCATCCAAAACCCCCAGGGCTCCTTCTTCCCCCTCCCTCTGCTGGGCTAGTCTCAGCTGGCCAGGCCTGAGACTGCCCATCCCCCTGTGGCCTTGGGCCCAATCAGGCCCATGGCCGGGAGATCTCTCCCCCAGTTACCAAGTCTCGGAGAGGGAAGGAAAGAGGAAGTGCCAGACCCCACTGCAAAATTTATAGTGGTGCAAGGGATTATGGTAGAAATACCTAATTTCCTGAGTCCACCCACTGGGATGGACTTCTGGACACAGGAAACACCCCTGTAGCAGAGGGCACCCAGCCCAAACTACGACAGTTCTTCATTGAGAGTCATTCGTCATTGGAATGCGCTGTCCAGGGAGGTGGTGGAGTCACCATCTCTGGAGGTGTTCAAGAGGGGATTAGACGTGGCACTTGGTGCCATGGTCTAGTCATGAGGTCTGTGGTGACAGGTTGAACTCGATGATCCTCAAGGTCTCTTCCAAACTTACTGTGATCTACCAACTTCAGATGGTCATAGCATCATTGTACATCCTCTTTGACACGGTGTAAAGGACAATACAAAATGAAAACAGGTGTAGAATCAAGATTAGTATTCCATAAACTATTTCATAAACATAAATATGAATAAATTGCACACAGTGTGAAGGAGGCACAGTGATCAAGCCATGCACCAACTTTAACAATGGCTGCAGCTCAGGGTCCTTTTGTGTTTCTTCAGCAACACAATAATCTCATTTTCATGATTCAGGGACATTCAGCTGCACTGATTCAATAGCATTCTTATTAGAAGCCAGGTAATCTAATTTACTGACAGATAAAAAAATTGCTCCTTTTCAGATATAATATGAAAAGGGCAGAACAAAACCTATACCCGCCATGGTCCATTTGCCACTGATGTTGAGCATCTTTAGTACCACTTGCAAGGACCTGTGCTTGCAGGTGGGAGCGATGGTGCACAGGGGCAGCACAGGTACCCTGCAGCTGGCAGGGCACAGCTTGCCCTGCAGACGTGCTGCTGGAAGGTCCTGGCGCTCCCACTCACCCTCCCACTGGTTTTAGTGTAAATTGTTCTTTGCTTTTCAGCAACACTGGGTATCACAGCATCGGGAGGACTGTTTCAAAGCCTGCTGCAGTTCAGCATCTCCACTGTTGGTGAATATATTCAGAACAATCCTGCCACAGAGCAGATCGCTCTGTCTCCTTCGGAGACGAACACATTAATCTTTCTCTCTCGCTGCCCTGCTTTCCGCAAGCCCTCTGCTCTCCCTCATCACGCCTGCGAGCTCCGCGGGAGGCGGCGGGGCTCTGGCTGGCCGTTGGGGCCGATGAGCAGCGCCGCGCCAAGCGCCGCGCCGGGCTGTACCTCGACTCACACGGCCGCAGCTCCGGCCTGGCCTGGCCCCCGCCAGCAGACGCCGGGCCCGGAGTCGCCACCGGCGGCTTTCCGCCACCTGCTGGCGCTGCCCGGCAGCGCTCCGCCTCTGGCGCCTCACGGCCGGTCGTCGGCTGCGCTCTGAAGCGTGGAGTGGGAGCGACCAGGCGCCGGCTGCAGGCAGCGGCTAGATGGTAGCGGCAAGAAGACGATGGTTCCCGCACTGTGGTGGCAGCCCGCAGGGTCGACGGGGCAAGCCTTCCGCCGCTTCTCCGGGCCGACACCTAAACTGCCACCAAGGAAGTGATAGAGCAGAGCAGAAGCCTGCTGATTGCCAATTAGGAGAGGGGATTGAGTGCTGGCAAGAGGCCAGTGAAGCAATGAAGGGCTCTTGAGCATCCCCCGAACCGGCAGGCAGGGCAGTACATATATGAGCATGACCCTGTACTCCAGACCAAGCAGGGCATTTTCCATCATAGAATGTCCAGCCTCAGAAATCTGCACAGTGAATTAAGACACCATATTTGTGTCTTAAGAAAATCTAAACAAAAATTAGTAAGTAACAGCTGGTGAGACATTGCCCACTGTTGGTCTGCTGGCCCTGCATGACAGGGCAGGTTTCTGCAGTCCATGTTTTCATCTGGCAGACAGGAAAGCAGCTGTTTGCAGGGACTCGGAGCCCTCTGAAGTGGCAAGACATTGCTCAGTAACTGACACCATTAGGGCCAGAAATACAGGGACATAGCTTCCCACTGGGAGGCTGATGGGTGAGGGGTGAGTCAGCCAAACACAGTAAGCAGTCTTGCACTGTCAGAAATAATCTCTTTCTTGGTTTTTTTCTTCAGCTGAGGGAAATAGATGTATTACTGGTACATCCTCAGTGAAAACTGGACTTGCCACAGACACAGAGCAGACAGACCTTGCTGACAATTGCCCCAGAGCTCTTTCTGTTTCACAGTTATCTCCAGGACGCATCCTTTCTATTTTCTGCCTGACTGTGGAACTGAAGAAATGTTTCAGAGGAATATTTTCTCTGTGGAAAAAGAAACAGGACTGGTATAAGCAGAAGAGAAGAAAACTTTTCCTGGAAGGAATTAACACAAGTTCTAGTTAAGTTGTATGTGACATAGTAATATCCCAAAAGCTAAAGGCAGGCTTAAAGACACCATCTGGGACTTACTAATGCCCTGCCAGTGGTAGGTGCTTTGCTCCAGCTTTGTGGCAGGCTCCACAGCATATTAGCTTTGAATTTGCAGTAGCCATAAAGCCCAGAAGCCGACCCAGGCTGCAAAGCAGGCACAGCTGATTGCTTGCAAAAGGAAAACATGCTGCTCTTCCTACCATCTTCTCAGATAGAGTCAAACTGTGCTTGATGCAAAGCTGGGGCAGCAGTACTTTGATTCAAACTGGAAATATTGCTGAAAATATCACAAGCAAAGAGCCTGTTTCAAAGGCCTGAGGACTCAGAGGTACTCTCCCACACTGTGCTGCCAGTGAGTTTTCCTGGTCAGTGTATACAAATTTGTCATGTGGGCTTTTTGCCAGCTGGGGGCTTGCACCACTCTCCAGGCTGAATTTCTGTTATATGTTGCAAGGATTTTGTTTTGTTTGTAAATACAGCTTTCCTGACTGAAACCTGGCTAAATACAAAAGAAACACGAGGATTCTGCAGCTCTCAACAAAATCTGCATGTTACAAGCTTGTGTTAGAAGCTTATCTGGAATATATTGTTATAGAGGCTAAAGAGGATTTTCAGGTTTAAGGTCCTGTTATGCCAATCAGTACTCTTCTGTTTTGCCTTTGCATTAACACAGCCTGTCATAGTTCTTCCACCACGCTTCATCTTCTAGTTCCAAATCTACATTTTTTCAGACAATTTTATTTCAAAATCACAGTATCACAGTATCACAGTAACTAAGGTTGGAAGAGACCCCAAGGATCATCAAGTCCAACCTGTTCCAACAGACCTCACAACTAGATCATAGCACCAAGCGCCACGTCCAATCTCCCCTTGAACACCTCCAGGGACGGCGACTCCACCACCTCCCTGGGCAGCCCATTCCAATGACGAATGACTCGCTCAGTGAAGAACTTTTTCCTCACCTCGAGTCTAAACCTCCCCTGACACAACTTGAGACTGTGTCCCCTTGTTCTGGTGCTGGTTGCCTGGGAGAAGAGACCAACCCCCACCTGGCTACAACCACCCTTCAGGCAGTTGTAGAGGGCAATGAGGTCGCCTCTGATCCTTCTTTTCTCCAGGCTAAACAATCCCAGCTCCCTCAGCCTCTCCTCATAGGGCTTGTGCTCAAGGCCTCTCACCAGCCTTGTTGCCCTTCTCTGGACACGTTCAAGTGTCTCGATGTCCTTCCTAAACTGAGGGGCCCAGAACTGGACACAGTACTCAAGGTGTGGCCTAACCAATGCAGAGTACAGGGGCACAATGACCTCCCTGTTCCTGCTGGCCACACTATTCCTAATACAGGCCAGGATGCCATTGGCCTTCTTGGCCACCTGGGCACACTGCTGGCTCATGTTTAGGCGGGTGTCAATCAGCACCCCCAGGTCCCTCTCTGTTTGGCAGCTCTCCAGCCACTCTGACCCCAGCCTGTAGCTCTGCATGGGGTTGCCGTGGCCAAAGTGCAGCACCCGGCACTTAGACTTATTAAATGCCATCCCATTGGACTCTGCCCATCTGTCCAGTCGGTCAAGGTCCCTCTGCAGAGCCTTTCTACCCTCTAACTGACTAACATCTGTTCCCAACTTGGTGTCATCTGCAAACTTGCTGATGACTGACTCAACCCCCTCATCCAGATCATCAATGAAGATGTTAAAGAGGATGGGGCCCAGCACTGATCCCTGGGGGACGCCACTGGTGACTGGCCGCCAGCCGGATGTGGCACCATTCACCACCACTCTCTGGGCTCGGCCCTCCAGCCAGTTCCTAACCCAGCACAGAGTGTTGTGGTCCAAACCACGAGCTGACAGCTTAGAATGTAAATCATATTTACATTCTTAACATCTCTTAATGAGCTTATTTCATTGGTAGAGTAAACCTAATTATGAGTCACACCAGGGGCTCTTTTGCTGTGAATATTTCCTCCAATTTAGCCTGATCAAAGATTGCTGGGCCAAGTGAGAACCACAGTTTCAGCTATTGTACTCATGTAGCTTAAGAATGAGTTAAACATTTTAAATAGAAACAATCTGTTCGAGTCAAGTTAAATTTTTGGTAAGCACCACAGGCTGAGTTCACGCTACCTTTGAAAACGAAGAGCAGTCCTCACCGATACATTTGAGATTGTTGCACCTTGTTTTCCTTTGAAGGGTATCTCCAAATGGGCAAGTTCCAATAGCTGTTACCTTGAAGCTAGCCATCCTCCATAGTAATGATCATTAGTGGACTTACATTATGAATTTTTAAAAGTTGGTGGCTTTTTTGTGTTGTTTTGGTTTGTTTTTTAAACTGGACTCTCTGTATTTTGGGGCTTTCATGTATTTTACAACTGCTTTTTATGCCTGTTTTTATTGTTCTTACCTTTTCATTGACCACATCAGCTCAGATGTAAAATAGAATTAAATTACAAAATATTTTACCCCAACCATATGCACTGCAGAAAAGGTCATCACCAACACCACTGCTGTATGTCTTCTGCTTAATCCCTTTCTGTCTGCGTGTGAGGGTAGAGCGCAGAGTAGGCAGCCAGGAGCTCAAGTCTTAACTTCACCTTTGTAGCCCAGATTTTAAAATCTGACTCCTGTATTGACTTCTTTATTTGCAGAGATGGTGAGCTTAGCAACCAGTTGTCCAAGGTTTTAGCTCTTTGTTCCACTCTTTCCAGACAGTTAATGTGCAACAGTAGAAGAGGTGTGGTACTGCATAATTGCTTGTGGTAGTGTTACCACTTCAGGTGTCTTCTGATCACATGTGAACATAAGTTCTCGTATGAAAACATCTGTATGGAAGTACTTGCAAGTTCACCGGCCTTACAACTGAAACAGTGCTTTGTTATTAACTTGCCAAGTCAAAAATGAAATATGTTACAGCCTGGATAAGTGAATCATATATCACCCTGTGAAAGGCTGTACCAAGGTGGCGGGGAGGAATTACTACTAGTCCAAAGAGACATTTGTTCCCCTGGCAGAAAGGCAATGATACTTTCTTCAGCATGCCCTCCAATCTGCAGATGGAGGACTTCCTGAGGCAGAGGTTATAACTACAACTTCATGTTCAAAAAAACCTCACAATCAACCTGTATGCAGAGCTATAGAAATTCCAATTTAATAGTTTTAGTTTCTTGCAGCCTCCTTAGAATCCTTTTCAAAAAACCAAACTTGTCCATACACTCACCAGCTCCTGTGTCCTGTGCTGCAGTGAGAAAGTGTTTGATCATTTCATATATGACCTCCTTCTCTGGGTGGGTAGCCAGAGGCACAGTTAATCATAGAGCTGTGGCACATAATTGCTGCCTGTGTCTTTGACCTCAATGTGCATTGCAAAACCCACTGTACATCTACTCAAATGATTGCTTGAGAAAAGAAGGAAGAGTGGAAATGTCTATCCATAAAGAGAAAGTTAGGTGTGGCTAAAAATCTTACTAAAAAATCCTTTGAATTTTGGATAAACAGTTTCTGTAGTCTGAAATTCAAGACTTGTAATTACTGCAGTCTAGAAAAGCTTTTTTGGACTTGGTGCTCCACAAACATTCACAAAGAAAAATTCAGATTTGCAATATAAATTATGTAGAGATGGAGAAGTGATTGTTTTCTTTATTGTTAATGAGTAGCTGAAGGACAAAGACTGAGAACTACCCCAGGCTACATCAGCATTCTGAGGGAAACCAAACTTCAATTTCATAGCTTTGTCCTGTCCCTAAATAATGGGTTCAACTTTCCCCTTTGAGCATCATGTATCATCATATTATGGCAAATATTACTTGTGTTTTTCCATTGTATTGACCTTCTGTATCTTACAGGAACTGGTGTGCTTATGTCCATAGCAGACTCCTACCTACAGTGGTAGTGGACAACCTGGAAACCTTCTCATCAGGCAGAGTGAAGCCTTGCACTTGGCATATTGGATCTTGTGCTCAGAGGTGTGTAAAAGTAAGAAGAAAGAGTGCTTGCAAGTACCTGAATTATCACCAGCTGCATAATTAATACGACCATGACTTTTGAAACGCAAATGAAAACAGGACGGAGTAGATTAGCATGTTTCCAGGCCTTGTCTTCACGTGTCCTTGTAACAAGCGTAGAAGTTCACGATTTGGCATACCTTCACTCTCGCATCTTCTGCTCACTTTAAAGCCTTCATGACAGCCCATTGCCTGCTCCCTCCTCTGGAGTACTGCAAGGAAAGGTGCACATGTACAAAGCGTTAAAGCACATGCGGGGAAGAAAATCCTTTCTGTGCACTTTGCCAGGCTTGTGCTTTGACAGAGCAAAAGGTTTCCACTGGGAGGCATGAATATTTTTGTTATTATCTCTCTGCTTGGCACTTACTTCTGGCACAGCTTTGGTCATGCATTGAACGTAGAAAAGTAATTGGCCCTGAATACAGCTTGTAAATAGCAACCCTATTACATGTATTCAGATTGTCCTTTGTGGTTTGGGTGCCTCGTTGTATTCTCCATGCATTTCAGGAGTAAATGAAATTGGGCTTTAATGCATGGGCCTGCAAAATGGCAAATTGAAACAGCTCCAATAGAACGGAGTGTAACGCTTTTCCTTTGAAAAAAGTCAAAAGCCTCCTGTAAGCCAGTTTGACCGTTCTGAGAACTGTCCTCTAGGTGGTGTGGCAGAGCACGCTTAAGCCTTGGAAGTGAAACCAGGAGCAGAGAATATCCTTAGGATTTGGTGGCTGAAATATAGTAGATGGTAGTACAGAACTGTGGAGTGGACCCTTTCGCTGAAATGCTGCCACTTACTCTAATTCAGTCTTGAAGATTCACAATAACTCTGATTTCTGTGGGAAAATTATCTCCTTGTGCTGCTCCTGTGAATAAATATCTCCTATATGTATTTCTGAGGTTTGTCTACGTAGAGAGTTCTATTTGAAATAGCTATTTCTAATTTACTCCCTTTGTGGACACTTCATTTTTATGAGTGCTTTCAGGAATGGATTATGCTAATACAGAATAAGGTAGTTTTATCATAAAATAAGACCATCCATACAGCCAAAGAGCTGAGAACTCTCTTGATTTCAGTTCATGTTTATCTTTACTGAGTTCTTATTGCTCGAAAAGCTGTTTCTCAGAGGCAAAGCTGGTTTGGGACACATACAAACCTGCCAGCTACTATGAATTTTAATATCTATAATATTACATCTCTTGTGAAGGAGTGTTGAGATTAGTGTAAAACCAGGTGGCATTTGTTGGTCTGACAGCCTTCAAATTTGTCCCCATTTCTGGAATGATTTGGGCAGGGAATGAGTGGCCAAAACAATGCTGTAACCAGTTTCTCCTGTACTTTCTGATATTTGAGGTGTTCGTATTAGTGTTTAGCAACTAGCAGAACTGTGCTATATTATTTTTATTCAAACTTTGTATTTAACATAGGATGAGAAAAACTGGCCTCAAGTTGCATCAGGGAATGTATAGGTTGAATACTAAAAGAAAAATTCTTCACTGAAAGGGTTACCAAACACTGGAATAGGTTCCCCAGTGAGGTGGTTGAATCACCAGCCCTGAAGGTATTTAAAAGAGGTGTAGATGGGGAACATGGTTTAGCAGCACACTATGTGGAGAGGCTCTTAAAGGTTTTCTCCAACCAAAATGACTTTCTGATTCTATATAAACCAAGCAATTCTGTATAAAGTACACTTGTAGTTAGTTTCTTCTCTATGTCCTACACCAACAGGGTCATTCTAAAGTGACTTCTCTAAGAAGACAACTTCTCTGCCTCACCAACCTGATCTCCTTCTATGCCCAGGTGACTGCCTGGTGGATGTGGGGCAGGCTGTGGATGAGGTCTGCCTGGACTTCAGCAAGGCCTTTGACACTGTCCCCCACAGCAAACTCCTGGCCAAGCTGTCAGCCCCTGGCTTGGACAGCAGAACTCTGAGCTGGGTTAGGAACTGGCTGGAGGCTCAGCCCAGAGAGTGGTGGTGAATGGTGCCACATCCAGCTGGAGACCAGTCACTAGTGGTGTCCCCCAGGGATCAGTGCTGGGCCCCATCCTGTTCAGTTTCTTTACTGATGATCTGGATGAGGGCATTGAATCCATCATCAATAAATTTGCAGGTGACACCAAGCTGGGAGCAGGAGCTGATCTGTTAGAGGGTAGGAGAGCTCTGCAGAGGGACCTTGACAGGCTGGACAGATGGGCAGAGTCCAACACAATGACATTCAACAAGTCCAAGTGCCGGGTGCTGCACTTTGGCCACAACAACCCCATGCAGAGCTACAGGCTGGGGTCAGAGTGGCTGGAGAACACCCAGGCAGAAAGGGACCTGGAGGTACTGATTGATGGTAGGCTGAACATGAGCCAGCAGTGTGCCAATGGCATCCTGGCTTGTATCAGGAATAGTGTGGCCAGCAGGAGCAGGGAAGTCATTCTGCCCTGTACTCAGCACTGGTTAGGCCACACCTTGAGTCCTGTGTCCAGTTCTGAGCCCCTCAGTTTAAGAAGGACAAGGATGCATTTGATGTGTAATAGAGTAATGTAGTTAGACGTTTCCTACAAATCCTGTGTGGTCACCTGAAATAGGTGAAAAATGTTCTTGTTTTGCAGGTCTCAGGCAACAGCTCACCAAGCTTACAGAATCAAACATAAAATAGTAACATCGCTGGAGTGGAAGTGCTGCCCTGGATACAGTGGACAGGACTGCCAGCTAAGAGGTGAGTAGAGTTGCAAGGTTTTGAAACTATTCACTTCAACAAAAGAAAACAATGCAATCTGAGTTGTGAGCTGTTAATTTGAGTTGTGTCCTGTTAATCTAAAACCAGAAAAAAAGGTGCAGTGATCTTTGGGATGCTGGCTCTTCCCCGCACACAAGTTTCTAGAGCCCTAAGCAGGATATCCTTTTCTCTCTTCCATAAAACTCATACAATCTTCAGCCTTATTTCATTTTGCTAAAGTATGGGATTTACATTCACTGTGTCTCTACTTTCAACCTTTTAGTTACTGAGTATGGCAGTGCTGGAGATGTGAAATTCAGGTTCTCTGTCAAATACTTGCATTAAAATTCATCTACTGTCCTGTGACTCCTTTGGCTTTCAGTTTCAAGCTCTAAGAATATATTTTAGACATAACAAAATACTGCATTAATTTTATTTCCCTCTGAATTGAGTTGGACTTTTGTTGTTAGTTTCATCAGTGACTGAATTATACTATTGCATATGATCCCTTATAACTGTGCCCTTTTTTGACAGTGGAGTGTTTTACCTCTGCCCTGCTGATCAAACATATGGCAACATACTGTAGTTTAAAATCTGCATAATAGCTATTTCTTTGCTGCTGGCCTTAAACAAGCAGCCTTGAAAAATAAGATATGGCATCAGCATACATATTATAAATGAATGAATATTACAAGAAAGACCATTAGATGTGGTAGAGAATTCAATCAGTAGTGGTAAAGTAGAGGCTATGATTAAAAATTAATGTAAAGGAAGGAAGAGAAATCACTGTTATTCACATCCAGGAGGGAATTTCAAGGCTGAAGAGCCAGAATCTCAGCAGGTACAGAATTCCCTTCTGTGCAGCTGAGTGTGCAGTTGGATATTAACACAGGACACAGTCAGCAAGGCTGTCCAGTGAGCATGGATCTGATATTTTAAAGGTTTGCTTTGAAAAAATGTGATCATTAGCAAAAATAGAATAAAAAATGCTTTCTGAAAAGGAAGGCCACAGCTGATAAAATTGAAAGAGCATCATACAACAGGGAAGCACTGACCAGGCAAAGAAAGATGTATAACTCAACTTGTAGCGGCATCTGTGTAAAAATAAGAATAAAGGAAATTATTGTTGAGTTTTACAGGAGTTTGAAATTACATCTCCTGGGTTCTATTTTCAAACCTCTTCTGGCTTGCTGAATAATTTGGGGAAGCCACTTATAATCTGCATACCCAAGTTTACCCATCTAGAAAATTGAGATGACACTTATCTCACAGGGGCACTGGGATATTAAATTAATTAATGCTTGTAGAATTGCTTAAAGAGATTGGGATGAAAGGTGTTATGTGAGAAAGGCTCTTCTTTCCTGCTTCTGGAATCCTCCTTCCCATGAGGAGCAGACCACCAGCACAAGCTCTGTCTGTATTATTCAATTCCCTTGAAGGGCTGTCAGCTAATGAACAGCAGCCTTGTCTTCAGGCACTCCATTTCCACTGTGGTGGGGGGAGATACTTTGTAAGCTTTGACCGGAGCTCTCTGCTTGGCCTCTCAGCGCATGAGCTGCTCAAGAATAAAGCTGTTACTGGAGGGTTTCTGTGTCAAGGGAGCTGGGGTGTTCTAACAATATGGTTTGTATCTTGGGAAGGTACTGTGTGATGTGGGTTACTTGTAACAAATGCTAATTCAAAACACCTCCTGGCTCAGCCACTCTCTTAAATCAAGGCAAACCACATGTTAATTATTCCAGTCTAGGCAGGAGGAAACCCTTGTCACTATCTGATAGTTACTACTAGACATCAGTGAAGCACTTTTGGTTGCCATGTTGTAAGTGCTGGGTTACAGCTGCTTTGCAGGGTAGTGCAGTGGTGACCCAGACAGAAGAGCCTTGGGGAAGGTAGGGCTTCAGTTCACTGTCCCTAACTTTGCCTCCTATGTGACAACACGTGACCAAAGTGGCTAAGACATGGGTCCTTGTCCAGCATGGACAATGCAATTTCAGAAGAAACTTGTTAAGAGGGGGAAGATGTAGACATGATGTCTTACACATCTCATGAAA
The DNA here is from genome assembly GCF_014839835.1 of Dryobates pubescens. NCBI lineage: Eukaryota > Metazoa > Chordata > Aves > Piciformes > Picidae > Dryobates > Dryobates pubescens. The sequence continues at coordinate 28,158,062 of NC_071612.1, forward strand.
AGACTTAACAGATTCATAGAATGGTTTGAGTTGTAAGGGACCTTTAAAGATCATTTAGTTCCAAAGCCCCTGCCATGAGCTGGAACACCTTCCACTACACCAGGCTGCTCAATTCAACAAATCATTGTTTTGATTTGGGAATATCAAATGCTTAATTAGCAGCATAACTGATGAAATGGAAGAGCTCGTGTTTTGAGTTGCAAAGTTTGTGATGTCACACATCTGTATTTTACCTTTTCATCCTTAAGCTGGAGAAAACTATGTGCATGTAGGGCACGTAGCTGAGGGCAAGAAATCACAGTTTGCTCACACATGCATGGTCCCTGAACACTGTATTAGGTCATGGATGACTTCAAGAAGATCTGCATTTGAAGATCATGTGTTTAAATTCACTTCTGCTGTGGGGTGAAACTGAGGTGATTAATGTATGTGAACTCTTCCATCTGCCCATCTGTGGCTCATGGCAAATAGCTGGCTCTCAAGAGTTGCTGGTCATGCCACGGCCAATATTAGCAGCAAATCCTCTGCACAGCTGCAATGTCATTTCTCCAGCAGATGGCTGTATCATGTTCCAGACAGGAGCAAGTGCTGTCCTTGGCGTGGGGTGAAATGCAGGCATGAAAGCTAGCAATTTACCTTGAGACAGAGGGAGTGGGAGGAAACTGCCAAAGGATTCCCCTTCAGCTACTCCCGCTTCAGCAAAAATATGTTTAGAGATTTCCATATTTTATTATTCACTGAAATAATTTTGCACACAGTGTTTAAAAATACATGGGACAATAAATTATACATCTAGGCCAAAATATTCAATGAAAGCAGCATAATGTTAAGTTCCTGTGTGCCTTACCTGATATTCTGAAGTGCTGAGGACAGGAAAGCTCCTGGAGGAACTGGAAGAACCCATTGCTCACCACTTTTAACCCTTGTTCCCTTGTTGCTCTTTTTTTTTTTTTTGTTAGTATTGCTTTGTTCTTGTGAATGGTCTTCTTATTTGTTTATTTATTTGCTTACCTTTAGCTTAAACAGAAGATAGCATACCCAATTTTTTAAATGTCTCAAATGCTAGTCATTTGATGGCTATTTCTACCCTAAAGAGTACATATATCAAAGTTTAAGTCCAGTGCTCCCATAATATCTGCTGCTATTCAGCATCTAGGATGAGGAACACGATCAGCTGTGTGGCCAAGGAGCACATAAGACATAACCACCATCTGATGTGTCAGAGTGGTTCCTTAGGAAAATGACTGAGCTACACTGGAGAAGTAATAGAAGAGAAGCTGTATCGCCAGTGACTGTTCTGAATTTGTCTCACAAATTAAACTCCTGCATTTTTAATGCTGTCTGAGAAATACCTTTCCAACACAGTGATGAAATTTATAACTACAATATGTGGTATTGTCTCCAGGTGTCTTTTTTGTGTGTGCATCCCTGGCTACATTCCTTGTAGCTTTTAGGAGAGGTATAAATTTGCTCTCTCCATCATTGGTTAGCTCCAACAGAGCAATACTGTGTCATGGGTTTTATAAGGATTAGATTATCAGAACAGTTTAAAGCATTAGTAAAACAAGCACACAGATGATAAATATTTATCTCTGAAACTCTAAAAGCAAGTAAAACTGTAAGAGTTTGGTATTCTGCAATGTGAAGCTGTGAGTGGGGCAACTGATTTAATATACATAGAATACATAGAATACATAGAATAAACCAGGTTGGAAGAGACCTTCAAGATCATCGCGTCCAACCCATCAACCAATCCAACACCGCCCAATATGGAGGATGAAAGATAAGCTGAATAGTGTTTTAAAAGTCTTGTGTCTGCAGCACTATCAGTGGCAGTGGATATATTGGAGCAACAGAATGATAGGTAAATGAAAGAATAAAAAATAAATGATCAGTCTTTATCACAGGCAAGTAACTGACTCCCTTGTCATAGATTCTATCATCACATTGCTACCTGATAAATCCTTTGTGATGATTTGGGATGAATTTGAGGTCTCTTCCAACCTTGGTGATACTGTGATACTGTGAATGCAAGTATTTCACTTCTGTCAATAACCATGCCAATTTAAATGAAGTCTATGAACTTATCATTTCATATGATAATTTCCTTTGAGTTCTTACCCTAGTTGTTACTCCCCCACCCTACCCTGGCCTTAATTTACAACATAAACCTCCTCATATCATCCTTAAATGTAATGTATTCATCCTCATTTAAACTGCTAAGGGGCTGATAAAACAGGGTATTTCTTGATTCAGCATTTTATTCTGTTTCCTTAGAAACACACATTATAGCTAGACCACTGTTTGATATTTGAACTGGAAAATAATGTCACCATACCCAAGTTACTCTGCTTGTACTGTACTAAAGACTGGAAATCATGTCAGTGCGACGTAAGTTGCATTCCTTAGATAAGCTCCAGCTGGAACAACATCCACTTCATAATGCTTCATGAACTGAGCAAGCAGTTAAATAATGGTATGATTTTACACTAGCAAATTTACAACCTGCTTTATATGTATTTCCATGGGATTTTTTAAACAATAATGACATTAAAACAAAACTGTAAAGACTGATGGCTAGAGAATTCAAGAAGATGGAAATCTCACTGTGGTTCCAAGCTATCTTATCGGTTGTTCCCTACTTCTTGTGAGTGAAGTCACTTTACATTTCTAGACATCAGTTTCTTCAAGTGTAATATTGAAATAATAATAATGTTACTCTAGCTTTTTTTCACAAATTGCTCAGAGATCTTTGCCTGAGACATGAAATAAGCACATCTTGTCTGCCACGACCAGAGGAAATATTTACAAACTTACCACTTTTGGGAAGTACTTTAATATATGTACCAATTGCAAATCTCAGGTGATATTTGTTCAAATGGGATTATGTTTTGAAATTGTTTTTATGTTTCTGGCAGCACAACAGTGCAATGTCACCATTACTTTTAGTGGGAAGATTGCCATGATTGAAGATTTGTGTAAAATTAGTAATAGTCAGTTTCAACAAACCTGACTAATTTTGTATGTACAATATCCCCTATTTAATTTTATAAATGGCAATCTCTGTTTTACCTCTGCACTTACATTTTATATTGGTTTAAAATATTTCTCTAGAATGTTTGGCCCCGGAAATTTTGGATTTCTGGTCATTATAGGGCAAGTTTGACATTTTAGTATTAATACTAAATGTATACTAAATGTCTTCCTGCCAATCTCAGGAAGACATTTACTGTCTTCATCGATGTGGTCCCACACTACCTGTGATGGTTTAAATCAGAACAAAGCTGGTCAAACCGACCCGCCGGGTTAGCCTGTCTGTTTTCCCAGCACAGAAGCGAGGGAAAAGTAACACAAAAAAACCTCAGGATTGAGACAAAAAACGTAAGAAGGATATATTTACTGAGCAAAATCAGACAATCATAGTACAGAATGCATCATTACCTCAGCCTGTTTGTGGAAGGAGCGCGGTGCAAAGCAGCAGTAAGCAGAAACAACCGAGCTGAAAGCCCAAGCCAGGAAGCCACTTGTCCCACTGCCATCGCAGTGGAAAAGCAGCACACCCAAAACCCCCAGGAACCCAGAAGCAGCCACCAGAACAGGAAGCCTCTCTTGTTACAATCTGAACTTCAAGCCCCATCATACTTTGCTCCAGCCAGTGCTTTCAGTTTTGAAGTTGGTATGAGGCAGGATGGTTTGAGTAACAGCAGCAGATTCAACTCAGCTCGTGGCACTGTCTTATAGATGAGCTTAGCAGATAGTGAGAATCACCACAGGTGATTGTGTTTTGGTAAAATTGACTCGGAATAGATCGAGAAAGCAATTGTTGTGGAATTCTGATGGTCACATTCTGCGTGTCACTCCCATCCTCTCCTTTTTCTCCCTCTTTTAGCTCAAGAACAACCATCTCTTGTACACAGCAACCAGGCTGAAAATAGCAGAACTGTCAGTGAGAGGACATCAGGAGCTTCTCAGTACCCCAGTGGGCCAGGTCAGCTGTTATAATTGCTATCACCTCTAGCCCAACCACTGCCATGTGACAGTGAAGATCCCTGCAAAAACCATTTGAGAAAAATCCCTATCTGATGAAGGGATCTGAATGAACTGTTAGAGGTTCTAGCAGTCATGGTTCAGCAGCACACTTCTCTGGTAAAGACAGACAGAAGAAACTGCATTTAATGCTACCAATAGATTAACATGTATAGCATGACTTGTGACTAAACCAGGAATGTAATTATGCACAGAAATATTTTGCTATTATATTACTGAGTAAAATTCATTAATTAAAAAAAAAGGTGGGGCAAAACAACAAAGCCTAAAAAAAATTCCAATCCCAAATCTAGGGGTAGTATAGACTAGCATTGGTCATAAGAGAAAATTGTATTCTCTGAATATGTGATTACTCTTCTGAATTTTCTTATAAACATTGGTGCTTTAGTCAAAACCAGTACTATGATGCTTCAAACTTTAGCAAATATAGCTTAGGTGTGTTTTAAGCTACTTCTAGGATGACTGGTTAGAAATCAACAGAAGAAAAGTTTGCAGCTTTATACCACAGATGTTGGAGACTGTTCCTTCTTGCACTATTTATTTGTTCATTACTGTGTTTACCTCAAAGGTCATGTCTAGGCCATAATGTTTTGAACCATAAAGTCAGCACTTTCTTGCAAGGGTACCTACAGTCCTCAACATTGTAAGAGCTAGTTAGGACCAGTAATGCTTTTAAACAAACTGAGAAGTAATCCTAACTGCTGCACGCAAAGCTCCTGTACTTCTTAGTTTCTAGAATTGTTGGGTCTGCTCACTTCCTTTTATATTTATTTTCCATTATAATCTGTATGATTTAGCATATCAGCAACGTTCCAGGAAATTAATTGAATAGTTGTCTGCATAAGTATTCATAGGAATGGAATTTTATCCATGCAAGGTGTGTTTGCACAATTACTAAACCAGCAGCAGAAATAATAATGGTTTATCAGATCCTTTGATTTAACCATGATTCAAATATAAAGTGTTTGCTATAAAGAAATCTGAGAAGGTATCCATGATTTATGTGTATTCAAGTGGTTAACAGACTATATGATATTCCAGCCTGTACCACCTACTTTGAGGGTGCAGAGAAACACAGAATTATTTAGAATGTCTGAGTACTCAGAGAACTTCCAACAGTCAGCATACGGTGTTTAAATAATAACAAAAGAAATATGTGAAACATTCTTGACCAAAGAAGTTGTTTGAACAACTGATCTTCTGCTTTTAGCATACTCCCCAGTGTGTGAGACTGCATTTGTCAGGTATTTTTGAGGCAAATTACATGCAAGTTATCTAGCAGTGTTCTCTTCATACTGTCAAAGGAGCTTGCAGTTTACATGGTGAGGACCCAGATGAGGAACAAGAAGGGAAAGGCAGTGTAAATACCTAAATAAATACCTTCTTTGCCTCTATTTTCAACAGTAAGGCAGGAGGACTGCAGGATAACTGGCCTCCTGAACTGGTAGATGGAGACAGAGAGCAGTATAGTTCCCCTGTGATCCAGGAGGAAGTAGTTAGAGACCTCCTTAGCCTCTTGGATCCCCACAAGTCCATGGGACTAGATGGGATCCATCCTAGGGTGCTGAGAGAGCTGGCAGATGAGCTGCCAAGCCGCTCTCCATCATTTTTCAACAGTCCTGGCTCACTGGAGAGGTCCCAGAAGACTGGAAACTGCCAATATGATGCCCATCCACAAAAAGGGCTGGAAGGAGGAACCTGCAAACTCCAGACCTGTCAGCCTGACCTCAGATTATGGAACAGGTCATCATGAGTGCAATCACACAGCACTTACAGGATGGCCAAGGGATCAGGCCCAGCCAGCATGGATTCAGGAAGGGCAGGTCCTGCCTCACCAAAGTGATCTCCTTCAATGCTCAGGTGACTGCCTGGTGGATGTGGGGCAGACTGTGGATGTAGTCTGCCTGGACTTCAGCAAGGCCTTTGACACTGTCCCCCACAGCAAACTCCTGGCCAAGCTGTCAGCCCCTCCCTTGGACAACAGCACTCTGAGCTGGATTAGGAACTGGCTAGAGGCTGAGCCCAGAGAGTGGTGGTGAATGGTGCCACATCCAGCTGGCACCCAGGCACTAGTGGTGTCCCCCAGGGATCAGTGCTGGGCCCCATCCTGTTCAATTTCTTTACTGATGATCTGGATGAGGGCATTGAGTCCATCATCAGTAAATTTGACTCCAACCCTGAAAAGATTGTGCATTCCTTTAGACACTGGCCTTGCAAATTCAGGAAGTTATGTTATAAATGGTAAATAACAAATCAATGCTTTCATGGTTGTGTCAAAGGAGATAGACTATATAAGAGCTATCAGAGTATTCCATAGGGTTCCAAATGGAGGAAGAATGGCATTATGATGATTAAAATATGCTAACTATTGAAAATACTCTTGTGGAATTATAAATATTTCATAATGGATATAGATGCTTCAATAATTACTTACTGCTAAGCTGCTGCTGCAAGTCACTACTACAAGATACATGACAGAAATCAAGATAATTCACTCAAGATTGAAAGTTCAGAAACTTTTCAGCCTGCTTACAGCTGATGTCTCTCAAGTCAATTACGTTTTATTTTCTTTCCCCCTACAATGTTTTAACAGTACCTTTTTTTTCCCTCATTTTGTTCTGTGACCAAGCACTTACACAAAGAATTAATGAGAAGATTAGCAACCAGGAGATGAAACTGACTTTTCTACAAAAGAAGGTTGACAGCATTGCTGCTGCAATGAATGATGTGAGCAAGATGCTTTCTTTTCTGGAAGGCAAAATCAATGAAGATAAGGGCAAAGACTTCCAATCCTTTCTAAAAGGTAAGACAAATAAATTAATGTAATCACTCACCCTCTTCAAGGTGCCAGAAAAAAAAAAAAAGTTAAAAAGACTCATAGACTGTCCTATTCTATTACCCAGCATTTATAGGTTGGACTCTTTGTTTATTTATTTAGTTTGTTTCATTTCATAGTAAAAGGATTTATTTTTTTGTCATTTGTTATAGTGTGTTTTATAGTGATAAAAATTATATTCTTGGGTGCTACATTGTCTTTATGGTCAGCTTAAGCCACTGCCAAGGTGTTTTTATTTACTTAGAGCATCTGCAAATATTATCTCTGATTTTTGTTTATCTGACAGCTGCTAAAGAACATAGCATTTGCTTTGGTACCAAATCTAAGTAATAATCTTTAATCCATAATTCACATATGCAGGGGAAAAATTATAAGGAATTCTGTGCTTGTTGTATTTGTAACATGGCAAACATCCTGCTGAATAATCTGCCTCTGATCATATTAGGCAACCTTGACTAAACATCTCTACTCATGTTCAGTAGATGAGAATTGAACATCCTGAGATCTGGATGTTAGGCAGACTCTTCCCAGCAGAATTATGCACCCGTTCTTTGCGAGTCCTGCGGCAAGATCTCTTCGTTATCCAACTACAAATGGTGCTTGACAAACATATTAGAGCAGAAGCTTGCATTTCCTTAATGTGCAATATTTTTCAGGACTTTTCCCCAAACTGTATTATATGTGTTGGAGTCCAGAGGATGTCTGTCTTGTTTAAAAATAGAACAAGGGAACTGAAGCTCCTTACATGAGAAAAACAAAATAAATGAAATGAACAATAAGTGCTTTTGCATATCCCTTAAATTTATCCAAGTATGGTCCCATGTCTTGTAGTTTTAGTTGTTTGTCTCCTGAGTTGCTTGTGCCACATGCTAGATGGCTTTCTTGTACCCTGGATCAAGCTTATCCTATCTCTCAGTGACCTGCTTTCACCTCTCCACATACTGCTAGATGGCATTCTTGACTTTGAGCATACATTAAATTTGTTTTAGAATATTTCCTATTTCCCTTCATCTTCATTCTGTTTTTTATATTCCACTCATTCTGCCATTTTTATACTATTCCAAGAGGTCTTTTGCTGCATTCTGTTCTCCTGCTTCTGCATTCCCCTAGCTGTATTAAAGGATCCAAGTTCTAATTAAAATATGTACTGCAATGTGCCCCCCACCCCCAATTATTTCATGCTTTTCTGCAAACATGTTTCAAGCCTCAATTGCTTTTATCTGCAGTGCTCTATACTATACCTGCTTAGATGAAATCTCCAGCTGCTGGGCCTTTCTTGATTTACATTTTCAGTCTATCTCCCAGTCAAGCAGCTCTAATGAAAATGCTGCTACCAGCTACTTTCAATGACTCCTTAATTATGGACACTCAAATACAGGCTATTCTTGGCTAGTACATAGGAAATCAGCAGAAATGTAGGGGAAGGGGAGGCAGAATAAGGTTAATGTTTCTGTTGGCTTTTATAGGGGATGTCACAGGGCAAATGCGATTGCTGGGTCCCCTGTCCATTAAGTATCAGTCAGGCATACCCCAGCTGGGCAAAGAGCATCCTAGAGTGGCAGGAGCTGGAAGGAGTTTCCGTTGTGTCCTCTAACTTGGTACAGCTGCACAGTCTTGGCACACTTGCTAAATATTACTCTTAGAAGCTCACCTGAGGCAAAACACAACTTTCCCCTCTACCACTGCCATCATGAAGCAATGTGCTCTTGCAGAAGAGTTGAGTCTCTAATTCCCTCATGCTGTTCAGATATTGTCCTTCTTACCCTGCTTTTCCATTTTCTTCCCATGATGCCCATATCCATTAATCACCTTTTTTCCTTATCACAGCAATTCTATGACTACTCATCTTTGTACCAGGGTTTTCAGAAGGTCTGCTTCTGTGAAGCAGCAATTCAGTAATTTACCAAGTCTTTATTTCTCATTTTCATCTGTAGATAGACTTTGGTCCTGCAAAGCCATCATTTGTTGTTACAGGGCAACACTCACTGGAGTATCTGATATGCTCCTTTAATTAGATTAGTGAAGCCTGTTGTGCATTTTTTGAATCGTTTTAAGTACTCAGAAGACTTTAAGTGGAAAGTAGGAAAAATAATTTGGTGCTCTCTTTTTAATAAACTCTGCTTACTTCTGAATATTCTTTCTTCCTCCTTTCACTCCACATCAAGCCTTTTTATAGACTCCTTGTCTCTTCATTATTAATATGTACACTCTTTTAAAAATGAACTAAGAAACTGAGTTTTAATCACTTCCAAGTCACTTATGGCTGGATATATAACCTTAACTCAGTCTCCCACGTACATACACCTATTTTGTATATTATTCTTCTAATAATAATTGAAACCTCAAAGGGAGTGTATGTTGACTCACAGTGATTACACACTTTGGATTTCACCCAGGGAATAAAAACTAAAATTTATAATCTCATTAAAAGTGCAAGAGGTTTTACTTGCATTCATATATTGGTTCCTCCTCTCAGCTGCCAGGACATCCTTATTCTCAAGTATCACATGTTACTGGTTTTCCTTCACTGAAGCTCACTTGCAAAGCTCTGTGTGTAACAGTGCCTGTTCATATGCATTCTTGTGTGTGTATGTCTGTCTAATCATTTACTTCCTACTTGCTGTTCAGGTAGCAAAAAGTAAAATAATAAAGGGAATCTCAGTATTATCACTTTGGTGAGGTTTATTCTTTGTGTAAAAAATGCTGAGATCTGTGAGCATAGTTGACAGTAATTAAGTTTATTGCTTAGGAAACTCCATACTGTATTTCTGAAGTGGGTCTTTTTTTCAGACTAACAAACTTGTACCTGCCTCTTCTATCCTGCCTTGAAAAAAAGCACTAGCTGAACAGGTGACTGATTTCTTCCCTAGGCATGTTTACTGTCCATTTTACCAGAGATAATGAAGACTGAGCCTCATTTATAGTTCATAAAAAGCTAATATTAACAACTACTTTATCTCTGTTTCCAGCTGGAAACATGCTCACAATTGAAGTGGATCTCCTGAATAGAAAAAACTACTATGCTTCTTTCCAGCTGGCTGAACAAACCCATTTTTATTTGGAATTGTTTTGCACCCATGGAGCCCAAAGTTGAGATGGGTTTCATGAATCTGATTTCCTGCCATTTTGCTGCTCTTGCTGAGAATGTGCTTTCAAATAAAGTTTCAAAACATGCCATGCTGTTTTAGAGGTGAAGCAATAAAACCCAGTAATTGAAAGGAAAATACAGGAAGGCAACAGAATTTCTACCTTTCTCAATATACTTGTAATTAGCAAACTGATGGTCACCAAGACATTATAGAGGTTGAAATATTTAACCATGATATCACAAATTGGCTGCAAGTCTTCATAGGGTTTAAAAAACTGTGCAAAGGATGCTTCAGTGTTTTATCTGGATATTGGAGAACAAATCAAAAGCATCCTTCTAATCTCATACCACAGCATTACCTACTGCTCTCACTAAATTCAAACATGTTATGCAGCAGTCTTAAGGAACACTATTTTATGACTCTCTTAACCCATTTAGGGCTATATGCTATTTACATTCACTTCTTCCTAACTTATTTCTAGGAGTTGTTTAAAGAGTTGTAGCATGCAAAACTAACTAAAGCTTTGCATGTTTAAAATGTCTGACTTTTGCTATTCTTTTTATCCTGCTCCTTTCTCACTGTAGTGGGTTGTATGATCACCTAGCACATACAGTACATGCTTTTACTTCTTGACCATAATGTAGATCAAACAGATGTTTTTTTCTTACATTCCTGTTGGAGAGGGGACACATCATTTTTGTGTGAGCAAGCCACAAAAGCACACAAATATCCTCACTGTAGTACTCAGAACCAGCTTAGCTTGGGAATCAAAGTTGTTACCACATGCAGAGTCCAAAACTGCCTTTTCAAAATAACTGCAAAACTCCCATTCATTTCAGTAGAAACAGGAATAAGTCAAGTGCTATTAGCCAGCCTCTACATCTCTCAGGTTTAAATTTTGCTTACTGGGTGGGTAAATTGGGGCAGGGACATGTATGTTTTATTTCTGCGCAGCACTGTGTTTCCTCACATCGTAGAAAAACATCAGATGTTGTTAACCCAATTGGTTTGATTGTTTCTGTATTTCTCCCTTCCCCAAAGGTCTCAACTCCAGCAGTATTAATGAATTAGTCAAAGACATTGTCAGAGAACACTTGAAAGTATTTCAAGGTGAAATACAAGAGAGCACAGCTCAAGTTTTCAAAACTGTGTCTAGTTTGTCAGATGATCTTGAAAATGCAAAAGAATTACTAAAATATCTGAATGAAATACAACAGAAATTTGCTCAGGAGAAAGACAGTGGGCCAACAAAGCTTGACATTCTGGAGCTAAAGAGTCATATGGTGCAGATGAAAGAGGAAATGACTCTTACTTGTGACAAGCCTATGAAAGCTTTACAGGAAAAGCAGAAATCCTTGGAAGATAACCTGGAGCATCAGCAGTCAAGAAATGTCATTTATTATGAATCTTTAAATAGGACTCTTACTGAAATGAAAAATGCTCATGAACAATTGCTATCTGCTGAACAGTCTTCAAGTCAAAACATCCCTTCGGCAGATAAAGTCACAGATCACAATGTTACAGGGTACATCATCACACTGCATGAGAAAGTCAAGAAGCAAGGTATGATGGTGCTGCAGATCTATGATGACTTAAGAGTCCAAGACAGCAAGATCAGCAATCTCAGTGTTGCACTGGAAATTCAGAAAGACTCTCTTCTGGGGGTCTGTGATGACATGTTGTCAGAGAGCAGAAGGGATTTCCAAACACAGCTGGCAGCAGCCCAGGAGAATGTGCTTGTCCTGAACAAAAGTCTTGCTGACCTCGTCCTCCCTTTGGACAGTAAGATGAACAAAATGACTGAGCAAATTAATGATTTGTGCTATGATATGGAGATCCTGCAACCCTTGATTGAACAAGGGGTACCTTTCAGTCTGACACCAGAGTATGAACAGCAAATGCAAGACAAAGAAATCAATGAGAAACTTCAAAATCTCACTACTGTCATTGACAAAATGAGTTCCACAATTGAGGAGCTTTCCAAATCTCAGGAAGGACTTAAAAATGAATCTCAGGCTTATCAGGAACTGTTTGAGCGTCGTGTTAATGAATGCTCCATGGAAATAGAGGATGGATTAAACAAGACCATGACAGTAATAAACAGTGCTATCGATTCTCTTCAAGATAACTATGTACTGAGAGACACTCTACGTGCTCTAAGAAATGAGAATGAAGTCTGCTGTGGCAGAACTGAGAAACTGGCTTTCACTCTCCAGTTCCATCCATTGAATGAGTCCCTCCAGACGCTGCGTGTTGGCCAGAAGGATGAATTCACTCCACAAGTAATGCCATCACTTTCTGACCTTCCATACAGGGAGTCTGACAAAAGCATCCTCCACAATTTCAGAAGAGTGTTCTCTGTTTTAAATGATACTTCATCAAAAGTAGGCAGTCAACAACAAGATATCATCCGGCTGGAAGAAAAAATACGTGGCTCTGCGGAGGAATCGAAGGACCACGAGGTTCGCCTTCTGAATGTGGAGTCAAAAATTTCCAAGTTTTTGGCAAACAATTGTGACTTGCTGAAAAAAGCCAAAGCTGCCTCGACAGAGAAAGAACAAGTGGTCTCACTTCAGCTCCAGTCCCTGAGTTCCAGGGTCAAGGCCCTGGAAGCCAAGTCGATCCGCTTCTCAAACAGCATACTGCTTCTGAACAAGACTGCCCATGAGGCCTGGGGGCTGTGTCAGGATACCAACAGCAGCATCCAAAAAGTGAATGCCAGCATCCCTGTGCTGATTAAACTCGCACAGCCAGATATCCCCCTGCTACAGACAGGCCTGAAAGACCTCATGGAATCTGTGCTTGAAATAAAAGCAGGAGCGATCTTGACAAATTTAACACAGCATGTTGGTGTAACAGTAGCAAATGCAATGAACAACATCACCAAACCTCAGAAGCAAGTGAAACCAGTTATAATGAAACCAGCCCCAGTGAAAAAAGGAGCAGCAAATGTCACCATTAGCCTGGCAAGCCGGAGCCAGAGAAACACAGATAACGCCATAGATCCAGGTAATGCATCTTATTCTGCTCAAAATCAGAGGCTTTGTAACAAAGGCTCTTGTAACCATGAGGTGGCAGAACTTGACTGAGAGTGGATAAAAAGTCCAAAGGCTGCCATAAAGAGTGTTTCAGAGGAACTTCAGGTTACTCTAGTCTCTTGCTTGCAAGAGAATTTATTTTTTCTTATGAGGGGACTGTACTAAGCCATCTAGAAGCTCCATTTATTTTTCCTTAATGAATTCACATCTGTTGAGGTTAACATATCTGTGCAGGCACACACTCAGCTGAGAACCTTACCTTTCAAATGTGACTGACAATTTAGACACAACCAGAACTAAAGAATTTTGTGCCTGCATCTCAATTAGCAATTGCAGTTAAAAAACACACGAGCTGAGAGAGAAATCTGGAGTTGCATCAGTACTTTGCAGTGTCAGCAGGGATTAGAAGTATCAAAAACTTGAAGCAAATGAATGCACCAAATGAATGTAATGAGGCTTTTTACAGCTCCTTCAGCACTTCATTGAGATTATTAGTGCAGTTACAATTACATCAGTGTGTTCTTGCAGAATCAGGAGCCCAGTCAATTAAGTAGGTTTGACACAAGTCCATCTGGAGAATGGCTAAGCTGAGCAGGAGCTTCCATTCCATGCTGAACTTAAATGCAAAGGTCATCGTGTGGCATAAACTCATACGGAAGAATTCGCAGAAGTACAAACTCTGAGTTATAACTTTTGGAATCAGACTTGAGTGAAAATCAATAGCACAGGTGAATGTTTTGGAGAAATATAGATTTTCTGGGAAAATCTAGCAGTGGTTAAATGACTAGAAATCCTCAGGAGACTCTATTTCTTATTAAAGTGAGACAGATTCCTAAATGACAGATAGATGTTCAGATACTTTTGAAGACCCATACCTAACTTTTCTGGAAAGCATTCTAAGACTTACGAACATTTCTGAAACTATATTTGGTCCCTATTTGTGGTGGTTTGGCCCTGGCTGGGGGCCAGATGCCCATCATAGCTGTTCTACCACTCCCCTTCTTAGATGGACAGGGGAGAGGGGAAAATATAACTAAAGGCCCCTAACAAGATAGAAGCAATTTAATAATGGGAAGCACAAGCAAAGGCCACTTGCAGAAGCAAGAGCAAACCAGGCTGATGCTCTCCACTGCCCATCAGCAGGTGGTGTTTGGTCACCCCCAGGAGGCAGGGTTCTAACACCTGTAGTGGTTGCTCCGCAGGACAGACACCACCAACCAATGCCCCCACACTGCCTTCTTTCACTTAGCTTTTCGATCTGAGCTGACATCACCTGGCATGGAATGCCCCTTTGGCCAGTTTGGGTCACCTGGCCTGGCCATCTCCCCTCCCAAGATCTTGCCCACTCCTCAGTGTGCAGTTGTGGGGGGAAATGTTGGAGAAGCACAGCCCGGGTGCTCTGTTCAGCAGTAGCCAAAACACTTCTGTGGTATCAACACTCAGCTACAGCACTGCAAAACACAGCAGTAGAAAGATGCTTTGGAGAGATTTAACTCCAGCTCATCCAAACCCAATACACTTTTAAGCAGATGCCTGCATGCCTGCAGTAAGAACTGCCACTCTTGCTCATGTGCTCACCATGGGCAATCTCCTTCTCCCTCTCTCTTTCAACACCTCTTTCCTCCCTTTCATCCTCTCCCCCCTTTATCTTCTCCTGTCCTAGGCACAGCACTTTGCAATAATCAATAGAAAGGATGTTTTCTAAAGCCCCAGTCCCATGCATAGCTCAGCTTCTGTTTAAGCCACCCCCACTGAAAGATTTCAGTTCTTGGTTATCTTTTCAGGTAAAGATGATACAGTACACAGGTATTCCAACAGAAAGTCACACTTTAAAATGCACCAAGATTTGTCACATTCTTACTGCAAAGTAATTTGAATAGTTTATATTATAAATGCCTTTTTCTTTTTTTTTTTAGTGTTAAAAAGGCCAATGTCATTTCAGCAATGTGCATTTGTGGCCAAGAGGGCAAACGGCATCCTGGAGTGCATTAAGAAAAGTGTGTCCAGTAGGGCTAGGGAGGTTCTTCCACTCCTCTACTCTGCCCTGCTAAGACCTGGAATATTATGTAAATTCTAGAGAGACAGGGATCTGCTGGAGAGAGTTCAATGGACAGCCATGAGGATGACTGCAGAACTTGAACATCTCTCCTAAGAATAAAGACTGAGAGACCTGGAGCTCTTTAGTCTTGAGAAGAGAAGTTTGAGAGGGGATCTTAGCAACATCTATAAATATCTCAGGGGTAGGCAGCAAGGTGAAAGTGCCAAGCTATTTTGGGTGGTGTTCTGTGATAGGACAAGGAACAACAGGTACAATCTAGAGCACAGGAGGTTCCATCTCATCAGGAGGAGACACTTCTTTACAGTAAGGGTGATGGAGCCCTGGAGCAGGTGTGCCAGAGAGGTTGTGGAGTCTCCTTCTTTGGAGACTTTCAAAACCCACCTGGATGTGTTCTTGTGTAGCCTGCCTTAAGTGATCCTGCTTTGGCAGAGGGTTTGGACTCAATAATCTCTGAAGGTCCCTTCCAACCCCTAACATTCTGTGATTCTGTGTTTCTGTTTTCTGCCTGTTCCTGCCACTACACAGAATGGAAATCAAAAACCTTTCTTCAGAAATAAAATTAAGGGATTCGTTTGATCCTTTCCAAGTGTCCTACTTTGTTGGAAAATATCTGTAGTGCGACCTGCCTGGAGCCCAGGAAGCTGCCACCTGCTCTGCTTTTTAGTCCACATTAATAAATTAATAAATTTCATTTTTATTATTTATATCATAATGAATTTTAACAAATAGCCTCCTTGATAACATTGATTATATTCTCACTCACAGGAAAAGTGCAGATCTCTGCAGGTGTTGACAAGCCCTGGTTTTCAGCAAGGTTTCTCCACACCAATGTTTATGCAGTGCTTGCACTCCATGGTATTTTGTGCTGAACAAAGTCATACCTTACTCTTCTGTAAGTTACAGGAGTAGGACTAACAAGTATCCATCTTCTGCTTGCATAGGTTTTACTTCTCTAGGAAACCTTTTTCCCTCAAGTTCCAGGAGACCATCCAGAGATATGTGCTGACTTTACTAAAGTTTCCAGAGGAAACCCTAAGGCATAACTGACTAATTATACCATGCATTTGATCTTACATCATCTTTTTAACTCAACAAGATGAGAATAGAATTCTAGAAGGAGGTGAATGACAATTGTCATTGATTCCAATGTCTTCATTATTTGAATCTGCTCTAAGAGATTGAGGTTTTAATTGGCTTTAATGTGTTCAGACTTTGCCCTGTTACTTTCCACAGTAATTAGTTGAAATCAAAGAGAAACAATGAGAGATTGTGTTGCGGAATGGCTTGCAAAGACATGGTTCTATGGAACAACTGTTTGAACAAGAGTATGTAGGCCGCACTCCATCTTGTTATTTACTGCTCCCAGTAAGCTAGTGTGTTGATGCAGCCAGGCCACCATGGCCTTGTAGCTGTGCCTGCAGCTGCCTGCAAAGGATAACAGGATACCAAAGCAAGGTCACTAAGCCCTTACAGGCGATAACAAGTAAAGAAGAATGTAAAACAGAATTCTTGTGATTATCTCATCAGGATGGGAAAGCAGGATGTTTAACCGCAGAAGGTGGGGTTGTCAGCTAGGCTGCTGTATATAAGAAGTGTCTGACGCTCAATAAAGTTGGATTTCGTGGATCATATTGATCGTTGCCGACCCCTTCTTGCGACAAGATTGTGTTCCATATGCAGGAACATAAAGATTTGAAGACTTCTCATGCTATGGAATGATCAAAAGTAAAGGTTTATGTCAGCTAGAGGCTGCAATATATATGGGGGATGATACTAACTGTAATGGCGGACCAGGGTGAAGAAAAGTGATGGTTTTAAGACAACTTCTGGTATCTAACATATGGGAAATGACAGCCTTCAAAGAAGAAAACATACAGTGAACTCTTCAGTTAGTTTTGGTGCTGGATGAAGTCTGCTCCTACCTTCCAATGCACTGTTCTGCAGAAATGCATGATGCAGCTTGAGGGCAGCTTATCTCACTTCCTCTTTTCCTGTTGCCATTTAGTGTCCTGCCTGTTCTCTCAAGAATCTCCAGGCTGCCTTGCTCTCCAAGGTGAATGCACTCTCTTGTTGCTTGTCTTGTATTAATTGTGGCTTACCTAAAGGGAGGTTGTAGACAGGTGGGGGTTAGTCTCTTCTCCCAGGCAACCAGCACCAGAACAAGAGGACACAGTCTCAAGCTGCACCAGGGGAGGATTAGACTGGATGTTAGGAAGAAATCCTTCACAGAAAGAGAGATTGGCCATTGGAATGTGCTGTCCAGGGAGGTGGTGGAGTCATCATCACTGGATGAGGCACTTGGTGCCATGGTTTAGTTGATTAGATGGTGTTGGGTGATAGGTTGGACTTGATGATCTTGAAGATCTTTTCCAACCTGGTCTATTCTATTCTATTCTATTCTATTCTATTCTATTCTATTCTATTCTATTCTATTCTATTCTATTCTATTCTATGCCACCCTCCTACCAACATGAATACTTGAGAGTGCAACTTTATGCATTTAAATAGTGCAGCCATGTAAGAGGGAGGTAATTTCTTTTCATTCTCATTTTCTGTGTCTTATTTATCTGACTCTCAGCTGAAATAATAGAATCATAGAATTGTTAGGGTTGGAAGGCACCTCAAAGATCATCTAGTTCCAACCCCCCTGCCATGGGCAGGGACACCTCACACCACAACAGGTTGCTCGCAGCCTGTCCAGGTCCCTCTGGATGGATCCCTTCCCTCCAGCTGTCAGCTGCACCACACAGCTTGGTGTTATCAGCAAACTTGCTGAGGATGCACTCAATGCCACTGTCCATGTCAACAACAAAGATGTTAAACAAGCCTGGTCCCAGTACTGATCCCTGAGGGACTCCACTTGTCACTGGCCTCCACTTGGCCATGGACCATTGACAGCCACCCTTTGAGTGCAGCCCTCAAGCCAATTCTTTATCCACTGAATGCTCCATCCATGGAACCCTTCCTGCGCCAGCCTGGAGACCAGGATGTGGTGTGGGACAGTGTTGAAGGCTTTGCTCAGGTCCAGGTCAATGATGTCAGTTGCTCAGCCTTCATCTGTTGATGTTGTGACCTTGTCACAGAAGGCCGCCAGGTTTGTCAGGCAGGATTTGCCCTTGGTGAAGCCCTGCTGATTGTGCCCAGTCACCTCTTCATCATTCTTCTGCCTCAGCAGTGCCTCCAGGAGGATCTGCTGCATGCTTTTACTAGGCAGAGAGGTGACAATGCCTGGCCTATAGTTCCCTGGGCCATCCCTCTTGCCCTTCTTGAAAATGGGAGTTATGTTTCCCCTTTTCCAGTCCCTGGGAACCTCCCCAGACTGCCAGGACTTTTGGAATATGATGGAGAGTGGCCTAGCAACCTCCTCCCCAGCTCCCTCAGCACCCCTGGGTGTATCCCATTGGGTCCCATGGACCTGAACACTTTCAGGTTCTTAGATGGTCACAACCTGATCTTCACTCAGTATGGGCAGTTCCTTCTTCCAGTCCCTGCCCTCACCTTCCATTATTCCAGGAGGGTGGCTGGAGCCCTTGCCAGTGAAGACTGAGGTAAAGAAGTCCTTGAGAACCTCAGCCTTCCCTATGTCACTCATCAGCAGCTCACCTGTTCCCTTTCTGAGGGGGCCCACACCTTCCCTAGGGTTCTTTTTACCATTAAAAACAGATTAATTAATTAAAAACAGGCCATGTAATATAGTAGGAAATATTTTTCTAATCTGAATCTCTTGGCACCTTCACCTTAAGCAGAGAAAATGGATGTAGTGTCTTAAGGTGCCCTTCAGCAAGGGAAAAGGAAAAGAAAATATTGGGCAGACGAGCAGCCTCAGCCAAAAATGACAGCAAAAGCACATTGATGTAACAGCACATGAAAGGTACAGGGAAATGACCTGCTCAGTGGGGATCTAGGACATTGCCCAGGCAGCCAGGAGGGCCAATGGCATCCTGGCCTGCATCAGGAGCAGTGTGGCCAGCAGGAGCAGGGAGGTCATTCTGCCCCTGTACACTGCACTGGTTAGGCCACACCTTGAGTCCTGTGTCCAGTTCTGGGCCCCTCAGTTTAGGAAGGATGTTGACTTGCTGGAACGAGTCCAGAGAAGAGCAACAAAGTTGGTGAGGGGCTTGGAACACAAGCCCTACGAGGAGAGGCTGAAGGAGCTGGGGTTGCTTAGCCTGGAGAAGAGGAGACTCAGGGGTGACCTTATTACTCTCTACAACTACCTGAAGGGAGGTTGTAGACAGGCAGAGGTTGGTCTCTTCTCCCAGGCAGCCAGTACCAGAACAAGAGGACACAGTCTCAGGCTGCACCAGGGGAGGTTTAGGTTGGATGTTAGGAAAAAGTTCTATACAGAAAGAGTGATTGCCCTTTGGAATGGGCTGCCTGGGGAGGTGGTGGAGTCGCCATCATTGGAGGTTTTCAGGAGAAGACTTGATGGGGTGCTTGGTGCCGTGGGTTAGTTGTTTAGGTGGTGTTGGATTGGTTGATGGGTTGGACGCGATGATCTTGAAGGTCTCTTCCAACCTGGTTTATTCTATGTATTCTATGTATTCTACTCTGAAAAACCTAACTTGACTCAAACCTCTTCACACATTCTCCTAATTCTAGCGAATGGATGAGGCTCCTCAGCTGCTGTTAAGCAAAGCTGTACCTAGGGGGTTAATTTAGTGCAGATAAAGCTAGGTCTGAATTTGGTTTAACTCCAAGGTTAAGTTCAAACAGTCCTCTCTCAGCAGACTGTAAAACACTACCCTCAATCTCATTATCATTTCCTTTTTGTGATTGTTTTCCTGTTTCTTGGATTTACTTCTTGTAAGCAGAGGCAAATTAGCAGAGAACTGTTGTGTTCTTACACAAAGCTTTTCTATTTTGGGAATGAGATACAGTCAGCACAATCAGCTGTTTGCCTTCCTTTTCTGCTTTCCTTTCACACTTGGTAAACATGTGGATGCTTGCTAAATGCGAGTGAAATGCTCTGGATACTTGGTAGATATGAGTGAAAAATAACTTCAATTAAGTGTGCAGCAAAACTACTATCTGAGAAGAAAAACATCATTTTCTCAAGTCCAGCTGCCTGTGCAGCTGTCATGACCCCACTCATGACTGTCCTAAATTTCTTGATTTGAGGCATTATGGGATGGATGTTATTTTCTGCAAAAAGAATTACTGCTGTGTTGAAGTCCCTATACTCCATCAGTGTAAATGCAATCCCTACAATGTGCTCTAGCGCTCTGCAATTTCTCATGGAAACAGTTTACCTTAATGCAACAGTCTGTGACATGGCTGGGTGGGAATCTGAAGATAACTGTGAGCATTACTGAAACATCTATGTGAAGATCCAGTTCAACATTTCACTGGAAATAAGTAGACCCTTTTATGGAAGGCCCTTTCAGCCCCACCTACCAATCTAGGTTTGCCATGACCGGACCGTGAGTCCTCTTTTCAGAGCTCTGCTGGCACATGATTCCTGGCAAAGCAAATGGTCATTTTCTAAAACAACTGACTTCTGTTTGACCACAGTCACAGAAATAAAAAATGTATGGCTTGAGAACACTTTGTGTTTAGAAATTTTCACAGCAAGTTTAATGTGGTGCTCCTCCTCTCAAACTACTGTGACAATACATTGCACAGCTAAATTCAGTACTTACTGCCTCAGAACTGAGCAACACTGACTGGTAGATTTCTCCCTATCAGCTGGGCATTATCTGGCCAGCTCACATGTCAGGAAGAGTTGCCATTCTAAGGCACATGGAGGACAGGGAAGTGATTCGAGGCAGCCAGAAGGGCTTTACTAGGGGCAGGTCCTGCCTGACCAACCTAGTGGCTTTCTATGACAAAGTGACTGTGTCAGTGGATAAGGGACAACCTGTGGATGTGATCTGTCTGGACTGCTGCAAGGCCTTTGACACTGTCCCCACAGCATCCTGCTGGCCAAGTTGGAGAGATGTCAATTTGCTGGGTGGATGTTCAGTGGATAAGGAATTGGCTGGATAGTCACATCCAGAGGGTGGTGCTCAATGGCTTGAAGTCCAGAGGGAGAGCAGTGACAGTGGTGTCCCTCGGGGGTCCATACTGGGACCTGTGCTGGTTAATATTTGTATCACTGACATAGAGGGATCCAGGCACCATCAGTAAGTTTGCAGATGACACCAAGCTGAGTGGTGTTGTTGATACACCAGAGGGACAGGATGGCATCCAGAGGGACCTGGACAGGCTGGAGAGGTGGTGCCCAGGTGAACCTCATGAGGTTCAACAAGTGTAAGCGTTCTGCACCTGGGCTGGAACAATCCTCACTATCAATATAGACTGGGGGAGGAGGTGATAGAAAGCAGCCCTGAGGGAAAGGACTTAGGGGTGCTGATGGAGGAGAAGCTGGACATGAGCAGGCAGTGTGAGCTTGCAGCACAGAAAGCAAATCATGTCCTGGGTTACATCCAAAGCAGTGTTGCCAGCAGATCCAGAGAGGTGATTCTGCCACTTTGCTCTGCTCTGCTGAGACCTCACCTGGAGTACTGTGTGCAGGTCTGGAGCCTTTGATACAGAAAGGATCTGGAGACCTGATGGAGCAGGTGCAGAGGAGGGCCACAAGATTGATCAGGGGCTTGGAGCAGCTCTGCTACAAGGACAGGCTAAGGGAGCTAGGGGTGTTCAGCCTGGAGAAGAGAAGGCTTTGGGGAGACCTAATAGCAGCCTGCCAGTACCTGAAGGGGGCTACAGGAAGGATGGAGAGAGACTCTTTGCAAAGGCCTGCAGGGACAGGACAAGGGGCAATGGCTTCAAACTAGAGCAGAGCAGATTTAGATTGGATATTAGGAGGAAGTTCTTTACCATGAGGGTAATGGAACACTGGAACAGGTTGCCCAGGGAGGTGGTTGAGGCTCCTTCCCTGGAGATATTCCAGGTGAGGCTGGACAGGGCTCTGGGCAACCTGATCTAGTTGAGGATGTCCCTGCTGACTGCAGAGACATCTTAGTAGGTGTTCTGGAAATGAGTTATTTATGGGCAGGGAAAAGTACTGAAAATGCTGTGGATAACATTTATAATCTTGCAGCAGCAGCAACCAGACTATCCTGCAATGATTGTGACACATCTAGCTGATTAATGTCATAGACCAGAAAGTTCAGCCTACACACTAGCAGTATAAAACCTGTGTTTTGCTACCCCCAACGATAAACTGTGTCTGAACAGACCAGCTTCTTGTGCCTTATCTGGTGAAACCAACCAAAGCAAAGATTTGCCTGAACCATCAGGAAAATGTCTTTTTCTTTTCTGTCTTGCCAAAAGAAGGAAATACCATTGGATTTGTCAGTATTGTCTCTTCCAAGTTTTGCCATTTCTTTCTGTAGGACTTCTGCAGTGTTATCAGTTCAAAGTCTCTCAGCTTGGAGCTTGAAGCTTGGAGCTTGTGTTGTGTCTTGGCTTCCTGTAGTGTCTGAGGGCTACCATACAAGAAGGGAAGAAGGAGGCTGAGCCAGCTGTGTGTGGCTCAATGCGAAAAGCCTACCATGACCAACTGGAAGAGGGAAGTGAGCAGCTGGTGTTGGGCAGACAGGTCTCTGTGTCATGCCATGGCAAGGAGGAGTGGGTTCTCAGTCTCCCATCTCCTTATGTTCTCCAGGTTCAATCTGTCTTGAGGGCCACCTATAAGGCTACCTTGCCTTAGATTATTATGGAAAGACTTGTGTAGGGAGCAGCAGAAGGAGAACTTCCTAATGCTTGGTTGTAGCCACACTTTAAACTGACATTGCAGGGAGGTCATTAAATTATGGAGGAGAAGGGGGAAGAAATGAAGGAGGTTGGCGTTTGCTGACAGGGGTGTCTTGGTCTGTACTATCCTAGATGTTCAGATATCCCCAATGTCTTGATGATCCTCATCAGTGAGATACTCCCGAGACTAGAACTCAGCATTTATAGGTAATTCTGAATATCTTGGAGGCTGTCTGAGGGTGTGGCAAAGAGGGAGGCTACACTAGAGAGGAGTTTGAATAGGCTGGAAGGGATCTAAAGTTGGCCTCCACACAGAACCTCAGCAAAATTCCAACGGCTTTATGAACTGACAAAGAGGCACCTGGGATGTATCACTGTAATGACATTGCAACTGAGGTTGTTGGTTTTCCTCCCAATGTCACAGGGCAGTATTCATCTTGTGTTAGTTCCCCATGCCAGAACGGAGGAACCTGTATCAATGACAGACAGAGTTTTGTTTGTGCTTGTCGCCATCCCTTTGGAGGAGTTAACTGCAGTACCAAGCTGGTGAGCGACACTTCTTTGAGTGTTGGTAAGTAAACAATTTAGTAGTGCAATATAACAGCAGTATGGGTCTCTGCCCCAGGGCCTAATTAAACCAACATTTGTTGGTCAAAATTCTCACATTTCATTTTAATGAGTGCAAACTCAACTAGTAGTGTCCTGTGTGCTGAAGACATCAATCTCCATCTGTGGCTCATGATCTGTTGCTGTAGTATGACTAGAC
Source organism: Dryobates pubescens (assembly GCF_014839835.1). Classification (NCBI taxonomy): domain Eukaryota; kingdom Metazoa; phylum Chordata; class Aves; order Piciformes; family Picidae; genus Dryobates; species Dryobates pubescens. The sequence goes on from NC_071612.1 coordinate 28,181,598, forward strand.
GCTGGGATTAAGTTGAGCTGGGAGCAGCACTGATAGCTGGAAAGCTCCCCACTGAGCTGTGCAAAGTAGGAGGGTGTGCAGTAGATGCCTTTGAAGACAATAGGGAATTCAAAGAGGGAGATAAAATCACATCAGTGGAGAGTACTAGCTTCAGCATGGCCATAAATGCTCCATACATATGAGTAGCTACCATGACAGGCAGGACTTTGGCCTCAAGAAGTCTTTTTAGTCTTGCCTCTTGTTTTCACCAGCAAAGCAGGAAGCCTTTGAAAAAAACATTTCAGAAAGAAAAGTGCAAACTGTGCTTACTCAGCCCATAAAACAAATAAATAATTTGCATCCAGGCCACATGGAATGTGAATTTTATGCAGCTTTCAGCAGCCTTTTGGCTGTTTCTCACTCATGACAGCATATGAATGGCAAATAAAATAATTTGTACAGTGGCAGGGACACATAGTGTGCAGGCTCAGCTTGAAGAGGAAAACATATGCTTTTATTCCACCATTAGACATCAGGAGTGCTAAACCTCCTCAGTGCTTCTCTAAGATTTGTGGAGAAAATTCTTGGCTTCAGCACATACGTATGAACAATGAAAGAAAACCTGGGGTTAGGAAAACTTTGAGGGAGAGAGGGGAGGTGGAGAGGGAAAGGGGGAAGGGAAAAACAAAACCACCTAATGATAGCATAGTGTAGACAAACACAAAGTTCTCTTGCTGTTTCTGGAATTATTCTGTTGTGGATATACTCAGTGCTGTGGAGAGAGTGGCTTTCTGTGCAGTGATGCGGAAATAGTGTTTCAGCTGCTGAAGCTGCTAGGTTGTGTGCCTTCAGAAAGGCTGCTTCAGGTCTGACTGGTCTGAGCTGCCATTCTACAGTGTAACACTGCTTGACATTTTCCTTTCTCCCTGCATAGATTTTTCAAAAGGATCTTACAGATACGCACCTATGGTGGCTTTTTTTGCCTCTCATACATACGGAATGACAACTCCAGGACCCATCAGATTTAACAATCTGGACATCAACTACGGAGCTTCATTTGCCCCAGCAACTGGGAAGTTCCACGTTCCATATCTGGGCGTCTATGTTTTTGAATACACCATTGAGTCATTCAGTCCACGTGCCTCTGGCTATCTGGTCATTGATGGAATAGACAAACTCACTTTTCAGGCTGAAAACATTAATAGTAACAAGTTCACTGACAGAGTCATTACTGGAAATGCTTTATTAGAGTTAAACTATGGTCAAGAAGTCTGGCTCAGACTGGCAACGGGCTCTATACCAGCCAAGTATCCACCAGTAACTACTTTTAGTGGTTACTTGTTATATCGTACCTAAACCAGTCCAAATGTAAAAAGGAAGCAGCTTGCATGTGAATTTATCTTTGTTTTAAATACTTTGGGTGTTTAAGAGCACTAAGTTTCTCAAAGTAACCATGCAATGGCATTTGAAGTACTAATTCTCCCAGAAGTCACTTGGCTATAGCCACCTGGATATCTATAAAGAGAATCCACAGATTAGAGGTGGGGAAAAACCAAGTATGACTGGGAAGCACATATATAATTATGAGCTACATTTACACATCATAAACATGCTTGCAAAAGGTTGCTGAGAATCAGTTAAGGCAAATCAAAGCTGGTTTTGATTATTCCTCTAAAACCTGAACACATACATAAGGTGATGGATGGATTTTGATGATTCAGATGCTGGGTTACTGCTTAGCTCCTTGTACCAAGTGATTACCATGTGTGTCTATCCTGTTTGGCATACAATACATTTCTGTTTTGATTTGCCTGGCATTATTCACCACCTACTTTGGCATGTTGGTGTTTAATTGAGTCATGATTTTTTATGAAACTGGGATGATAATACACAGATTTTTTTAGCAGAAAAAAACAAACACAGAGGGAATACTTAACAGTTGCATGTTGATACATTCAGATTAGTAATAAGGTCTTTATTTTTAGCACTGATCATAATTAGTCATAGGGAAAACATTACAAGGGATTTGGTTGTGTCTCTCTTTTGCTTGAAGTATTTAAATCACAGCTGGATTTTCCTTAGGTGATATGTTTTTGAGCAAACATTGGCTTCACATAGATTTTAGCACGTAAAGTTTGGCCTACAAACTACATAAGGTTAAAAGAGGTGACACCAGTACTTTCTAAGCTTCAGCTCTATCAATCTGTGATACTTTTTTTGTTCCTGCATTATATTCAGTAACTACTGAGGCAAGATAAAATTTGTTTCAATCTGTGTAAACCAGAATGTGATTTCCAAGAACCAAGCCAAAAAAAAAAATATTGTTAGTTCATGCCATGGCTGCCTGCAAAAATAAACCCTCAAGTTCATATCCTTATCAGCTGCAAGTCCTGTGTAGCTGCAGTTTGTTGCTCTCTCACTGACCAGTGTTACTGATCAGGTTTGCCTCTGGTTCTTGCTTTGGTCAACAGTGACTGAGTTTTGCATCCCAGCTGCAAAGTGAACAAACTTTCTCACATGTCCTTACCAACAATCAGTGCTACCGACCAGGTTTGTGGTCATCACTACTGGCTTAGTTTTAAGAGCAGACAGAAGTTGCATTTTACCCCTCAAGGGAAGTAAAATAAAAAGGTTCTCACATGGAAAGAGTTGGAAGTTTAAATGGGAGTACTATTCACAGCTTTATACAGAAATGTCAAAATGCCGAAATTCACATTCAGGCTCAGCCCAGTCCTTCCACTGGGGCTTACAACAACCTCTTTAAGCCAAAAACCCTTTTCAAAGCCTCCCCCGATTAGGCCAAAACCCCAGGCCTCAATTTCCACCTACTCGCCCCCTAACCCCCCCACACCCACCCTCTGCCCTACTCTCTACCCCCCCAAGCCTCAGGTCCCAAATGGCTCAGAGGAAATTAGCTTTTACCTCCTGGCAAACCAGGGCGCTCAGGATCGAAACCCTCCCTGAAATACCAAACAAGAGATATGGTCTGACCATGAGGAGAATGAGAGGAAAAAAGGCTGCAAAGACAGTAATGTCTGTTTCTCCAGAGGAGTAGATGCAGGCATGAAGGGATGAAGTAACAAAAGACGACAACTCCCTGCATCCCCTCTGGAGCTCCTGGAGGACCTCTCTGTGATAGGAGAGCTACAACTAGCTCCCCTCCTGTGTGAATCAGCTTTGTCTCTGCTGCTCCTGTTCATGGTTCTCTTGCCCAGCTACCCTTAAAGGAGCATCTGGTCTCCTTATCTAGGTGTGCTCTAGTCATCTAGGATAGTTTATTAAAGCCAAGGATGTTTCAAAGCTCCCTGAATGATTTTATTTTCTACTGTCAGAAACATTTTTTTGTAAACACATGAGAATCTTCAGCTCTCCTCTTAGTACTACTTAATGTACCTTATCAGGTCTGAAGATGAATGCCCATGCCATGACTGAATACTGCCATGCTGTATGTGCCAGGTATGACAGGCTGTCTTTCCTTGGGAGTATAAAGCTACACTTTGTTGTTCATAGCTGAAATGTGCATTCTCCACCAAGAGCTTTGGCACTGCAGCGTGTCTGTGGAGTGCCTGTGTGCACTGGCTGGCTGAACTGCGGAAGCATGCAGCACTGAAAGGCATTCTCCCAGTTTAAGGGGGAGCATCCTACCATAGGTTGTGGTTGAGGACAGCAGTTTAGAATTCATTAAACCTTTCAATCCAAATGCTTCTTGTGAGGCCGTAAATCCACTTGTTAATTACTTGTTAAAAGATCTTGCAGCACACAAATGATTATTAAAATATTCCCTGTTTCCTCTAAGGGTCTGGAAGAAAAAAAAAAAAGAGTCATTATTCTAAACCTTGCTAAGAGTGTGGGATGTTTTGCTGTTTTGTTTCATTTGGGTTTTTTTGGTTTTGAGACAGAAATCTTTTCTTCTTGGTATCTGATGGATTCTTAATGTACCATAAACATGGAAATGAATGTGCTACAGACCTTTCTCCTGTTGCATACTACATTTTTCTGTAAACACAAAATCCTTGCTACAGCACTAACTCAGCATCCCACATCACTGTATTGTGTCAGATATAATGACCACAAGTCCAAATCCTTTCTTGTAGTATTTTGTAATTTTAACATGTTTAGTCCTCTGTGTTCCTGCTGTGGCTGTGGCTAAATGGCATGAAAATTGCTCTGCTGATGAAATTCAAATGACTCACCAGAGACTGCATCTCTGTTTTAAAGTGGCCTGCTTTGCCCTTGCTGCCCTTGTCACTAAATTCTTCAAGCTGGGTCCTCATCTTCACAGGCAGTTTTCCCCTGGTAGCTAGATACTTTCTATGTCATTGTGCTGAGTTTCTTTCCACTTTTCTCCTTTTTTTCTTTTTTTCTCTTTTTCTCACAAAACTCCAAATTCATTTGAGTAGAGTAAGAATTCTTTTAGAGAACACATCTGTAGGACTACCACATAGAAAAATAATTTCCCTAGTAGACAATAGTACTGAAGCACTATTTTAAATATGGGGGAAATATTTTTAAAAATATAATAAATACACCCCAGTCCCCCTTTTGTATACTGTGCAATAATCCATTTAATTTTCACTTAAATACAATGGGATGAAATCTGCTTGTCTTTGTTTATTGTTACAAACTAAACTGCGGATTATTCTCCATGAAGACAGGTCTGCATTGGTCATTGAGGCTTATTTATGGGCTTGTGGCCATGTACCTGGGCTGCCTGAACTAATGAAGCAAATAATATTGAAAGATAACTGAGAATTAATAAAATCAGTCAGCCTACACATTATGCAGAATAGATAATCAGTCTGAACTCCCAGGAGAACTTCTTAGGCATCAACCAGGAAAGGTGGTTCCTGAGGCACCTTGTCACCTCTCTGCTTTCATTTGCACACTCTGATTTGCATTCCCTAATGACAGCAGGCAACAGATCTGAATGTTCATCTCTACCCACAGCCCTTGCGAAGGACCACAAAGCCATCCTGAGCCTTTGTACTTCAGAGACAGCAGTGTTCTCTTTATTTGGGTGACTCAATAACCATGGCAACATTTTGTCTGGTTTGGCTTTGACAAGCCCATCCAATTTACTCTGGAGCTTGCATTATCATTTCCACACCTACACCAACCAAGTTATCACTGAATGCAGTCTCCAGCCCCTCACACACTTAGTGCTCGTGCACCTGAGCAGCTCACTTCCCTCACATCCCCTTATGAGCTCAACAGCCACCAGAACCCTGCTCAGCTCCAGTTCATGCCTAACTTCCCAGCTAACACACTGCCTGATGCTGACTCATGGGCATCGCCTTCTGTCCAGACATTGGGGATGTTTTTGTGCAATGATTTTTTTTCTCTTCAGAGTCAATGACACCTACACTGGCAGCAAGCAGGAAGAAAGCCATTATTTCTGAATTAAAATCTTGACCTGAATGCCTCTGGTAGAAGCAACACTGCAGCTAATGCCCAAAGCCAGTGGCTGCCTGCTGATTGCATGCTTCTGACAGAGAGCTAACAAGCACTTTCAGACAGTTGCAAAACTGAATCTTCCTAGTGGCTAAATTCAGGCAGGTGAGCAGAAGAATGTGAAACAACAAAAACAAAATAAGAATAAGACCTCCACTTTTGACATTTCCAAGGAACACAAAGCTATACTATGGTTTTGCACATCTTTCACTGGTCCTGCATGGGTGCAGGAACTATGGCTTAGTAGCTCCGTGGATTTTGTTAATACCTTCAGGCCATCAGACGTATCACAGTGTTAACAAGGGTTGCATTGGTAAATCCGGTTTGAATTTCCTTAGACCACACTCCTTTCTACGCTCAACTGACTGCTAGGATATTAGCAAAAGCAGCAGATGGGAATGTTCTTCAAGGTTTTGTACTTGCTTACTAAATCTTCCTGATGTAACAAGGGTTCTGTAAGAAGTATAAGTCACCACTTCACATTTATGATGTGCAGTACAAGTCCCATTATAGTTGTCTTTTTTTTTCTTTGCAGACCTGCCATTCCCCATTCTTGTACATGATAGCAGTGGTGGCAGGAGAGCTGTCAACAGTGAGATATAGTGAAACACTGTCTTTAGATGGGACTCCAGTCAAGAGTGGTTGGTAGGAAAATTTTACTAACAGCTGCTTCCTAACTGAAGCTGCTACAGATACATTACACAACCAGCATCCTGGCTTGTGATGAACTTCTTTGCCCTGCTTCCCCAGCCTCAGAAATCTGTGGTGGCTGCTAGCTGAAAGCAGTCTTCTGCATTCACATATTACATGTAAACAAACTGAAGTGTTACTGAAAATATTTATTGTAGCGGTTGTTGTTGAAGAGTCTTATCTTAGAAAATACAAGTTGCAAGAAAAACAGATCATGGCTGTTTGCAAACAGCATACAAGTACTTCCAGAAAGCTCACTATTGGAATCTGAAGAGTTGGGAGATACCATACAAATGATCTGAAGTGCCCAGAAGATCTTTATAAATAACAAAAGCCTTTTCAAAAGTACCAGCCCATGCAAGCAAGAGGCAATTTTTAGGCTGAGCATTTTGACACATTCTAGTTAAAAACTTCAATTATAATTTTCATCACTAGTTTCTAGTGTCTAAGCTGATCACTGTTACCTTGCCTAATACCTGGGCGTTGTTACGGCATCTTTATAGGCACTCACTGTCATAATACATTTCATTCTGGAAAAAAAGCAACTGTGCTTACAAGAAAAGGAAAGAAATCTCACTGAAAGTTAAAAGGTTGCAAATGAAACTGTAGAATGCCATCAGCAATGTGCTAAATACAGCCTATCTTGTCCAAAAAATGCTAAAGATTGCCCCTTTCCATGTTGAATTTCTTATGTGAAGTAAACGGCAATATGAGCTTCTAGAGCAGAAGGTACAGATCTAGGTCCACCACTCCATTTGTGAGCTTATCCTGTTTGCACCTGTTTGGACTTGGCCTTAATTAGTACACATGGCCATTATCCCCAGAGGAAGTTCAGATGCTTAAATAACTGTGAAGGAAAGGCACAGATGCACAAACCAGGGAAATAACCAGGCCCTGTTTGTGCCTAGCATAAGATGAAATAAATGGTTACCCTTTTGCTTCTTTGATGTACCTTACAAGCAACCACGTATTAGGCAGTCTGCAAACATCTGCAAAATTAAACTACCAAAAGCTTTACCAAAAATGTGCCAATAATAATAATAGACCTTCCAAAATAGGGATGAAAATGAGAAGATGAAACTTTCTGAGGTTATTTTTCCAGAGACTGCTAATGAGATAACATTAATGAAGCTCTGTACTGACAGAGGGAAATAATCTCCAAATATTTTCATAACAATAAAAAGCACTTGGAGATCCTTTCAGGTTAGCATATACTGATGGTTGCCCAGCAATGCTGCCCAGCAGAAGGTTATAGCCAGCAGGTGGACATTGGTCTATTTTTTGAAACAGAATTAGGAGCAGGTTCAAGGATATGAAGCTACAAGGGGAAAGTTAAAACCAGAGAATAATGAAAGAGATTGCAGGAAGACTTAGCTGAGAGCTGGTAGGGGAATTGGTTGCCTGGTGTATAGGACAGGTTTCTAGAGCTTTCTAACACTGTTGAGAATCAGGTAGAAAGTTCTCTTCTGTGTTGATGAGAAAAGCTTCTTGTTTAGTGAAGACAGTGAACAGCAAGCCAAAGGATCTGTAAAGTTACATTTTACAATAAAAGCATCTAAACACAAGTAAAATTTTGGTGTTCACCTGGAAGGGAAGGGATTTGCAGAAAAAAGAATCCTGTGATTTCTGAAACTTCCCCAGAAAGCTGCTGTGAGGAGCAAAACTGAATCTGTGTGGACCTGAACAGTGTGCTTGCTTGGTTACTGGGAAGAAGATGATTAAACTGGAGACATCTAAGGCATCCTAGACAATCTCAGCTCTTGTTTTGCCTTCTGCAGGAGTTAAAACAAAACTAGGGTGTAACTTACAAACGTAACTCCAGCTTGTGCATTGCTGTGTATATACAGAACTTCCCTTGGCTTACAAGCACTGGGAAAAATTAGCTCCTTGAGTAAACTATCTGACTCCTCTTAAATTACCTGATGTCAACTGCCTGGAGTTCTGAATGCACTTTTGTATTAACTTACTGTGGAAAAACCGGAATCTTTATCTAAAAGAGAACCATTCAGATGAATTATAGCCAAGTGCACCTATTAAAAGTACATTTTAAAAAATAGAGAGATTACATTTTGCAGTTAAATGTCCCAAGACAGACTTTTCAAATTGTAGCAAAAAAGGACCACTGATTTTTCAGAATATATTGAAGAAAACTTTAAATAGGGAATTGGTTTTGTAGCACTTTAGTTCTGATTACTGAATTTTGCTCACAGGACGGAGGAAGGGTCTTCTTCCTGCACATAGAGAGCAGTGCCAGTGGCAGGATTAGTGTAAAATTCTTAAAATCACAGAAGGGACCTTCAGAGATTATCAAGTCCCACACCCCTACTAAAGCAGGATCAGCTAGGGCAGGCTACACAAGAACACATGCAGGTGGGTTTTGAAAGTCTCCAAAGAAGGAGACTCCACAGCCTCTCTGGTCAGCCTGCTCCAGGGCTCCACCACACTTACTGTAAAGAAGTGTCTCCTCACGATGAGATGGAACCTCCTGTGTTCTAGATTGTACCTGTTCCTTGTCTTGTCACTGGGCATCGCTGAAAAGAGCCTGGCACCTTCATCTTGCTGCCCCACTCCTCAGATATTTATAGATATTGATCAGATCTCCTCTCAGCCTTCTCTTCTCAAGACTGAAGAGCCCCAAGTTTCTCAGTTTTCATTCACAGGCTGAGTGATTCAGGCAGTGAATAAACACTGAAGTGTGTGGCCCTTCCTGTCTGATGTATCAGGGGTGTATGGGGCAATATGTGCATGGCAGGTGCTTTACTGCAATGGTACCAAAAAGAATAATGTGTGTGACAGAGGAGAGTAAATATTTACAGCAGGCATACAAAAAGGTGAAGTATCAGAGAAGAAAAAGTGTCTGACAGCACTGAGAGGTTAAGAGCCGGGCTCCCACTCAAGTTTTCATGCAGGTGTCCTGTTGTGTTTATACCTTTTCACCTTCTTTTCCAATCTTAATGATTCCATGATTCTGTGATTCTAAGATGTGATTATGTGTCTCACAGCTTGTGACCAGTGTGCTCAGCGTGTCTGTTTGCCATCTGCAAAGGGTGTGACCAAAACTAGTGAATGCTGGCAACTTGCTCCTAAGCCTAACCAAGTGTTAAGGTGGATCAGTCATCTCAGGATGAAGTGTCACCTATAATGAGTTACGCTGCTGGCTTTGTAAGCTGGGTAACTCTTCCTTACCATCTATTGACTAAAATAATGATGTCTGATGGTAAAAGGACTGTCCTGGTGTAACGTTTCATCACCACCCACCATTCGTACTTTCCACAATTATTTTCAAAAGTGCTGGGAATGACAGCTTGGCTATGAAGCTGCTCTCCGGGTAACATCCTTAATGAGAAATTTTTGACTGGGTTTTGTTCTTTCCCTAGCCTGATAGCTAACCTTTGTGGAATCAAAGCACCAGCCACATATTCATGTGTGCTGAGAACAGCATGCTGCAAGTGCTGATGTTGTTGGACCTACCTCTCAAACCTGACAGGACTGGTCACAGCAGTTCACCTCTGAAGTGGTCAATACTTCTGCAGTATTTAGATCTTTCTGTAGTGAATCCCACAGAGTTTCATGCATTTTTTACTTGCTTTTATTTTACTTGCTTTTTTCTTCCCTGCCATTTCACTCCAGACACATGGAAATCTCATGAGGGCTGGGTGTTTACATCCATGCTGCTCTGATCTTCTACATTTCTTTGGAGCAGGCAGCACACAAAATTATTTCCACCATCATTGTTATGCTAATGATTCAATGGTTTACTTACCAAGTGCTTGGGAATTTGCTTTTAAGTCCTATTAATTCCATAATCCAGGTGTGTAAAAGGAGATCTGTCTCTCTACCACCTCAGCACACCTTTGTGCTTGTTTTTAAAGATGTGTGTTGTGTCATCATTGATACATTTTATCTTACAAACTTTACAAACATGCTGTGTTCCCATGTAGCTGGTTAGGGTCTGGTCCGTGAACACACTGATTCAGTCACCCCTAGAAAGCTGATCCACAGGGGCCTTAAAAATGAAACTCGTTTTGGCATAGCTTCCTTTCAAGGCTGCATGAGAACAGCTTTCTGTTCCCCACTTCTCTGGCAGATGCAATCTTTTTCTGTGCCACAGGGATTACAGCTGAACTGTCCATATCACCAGCCTGGGCTTTCATGCCTGGCTTGAGGACACTTGGCCTGAGAGCGCTGTGAACAGGAAAAATTCCTAGATGGTGAGTTTCATGTGGAACCTGAAAGTGCCACAAGCACCCAGAGCTTAAGACACGTAGGAGGCTTCTAACTTCAGTGAAGCTATGCTTAGTGCTTACTGCAGAGGCTGTAGCTCCTGATCTGGTGCCATATGTGGCTTTGTGCATTTTGATTCTGAAAATTATTTCAAATACATTAAATGATTCTCTTTTCTTCTCCTCAGGGGATCACTTTGATGTCCAGCAGTTTTTTGTTGTAGTGGCAATGTTTGTCACAGCATTTCAAGCAGTTAGCTTGAAACTGTGTGTTCCTCTAAGCACTTTAAAATTCACAGAGGCTTTGCTCAAGTAACTGCTTTCACAGAAACAGTTGCATCTCTTTTTTCAAAACCTCCTGGTTTTCACACACTGTTGTGCTACCATACTAATTGTCCTAATTGCACATTTTGAAGTCACAAAGCTTCCTTCTATCCTCCTGGGCTGTGAACCCAGTTCCCCCTGCTCTAATATTTCAGGAAACGGTCACATCTTGCTTTGGAAGCTTGCTCTGATACTTGCAGGCTGCCAGTTTTAGATGAATTGCCAGATATTCCTGAAAATTTAAAGGCCTCTGAATTCAATGTCTTTATTGGGCCTGTGTCCTCATGATCCTTTTATCTGACCATATGGAATGAGTCTGGGATTTACAGCAGCCAGTTTGGTAATTATTGTATTGTGCAGAATATACAGAAGAGTAACAATTCAAGACTTAAGGAGAAACTAAATAAGGACAAAAGGGAAGTGTCTTGCCTTGTCTGACCACCCCTTCCTTTGTACCAGTATAATTTAAAACAGTTTTCCTCATTAAGAGTAAAACAAGCAGCTTGATTCTTAAGGATAGCAATTATTTTTGAGTGCTCTGGTGAGTATAATTACACTGTCAAGAGCTGCTTACCTTCCTTAGGCAGACATGTGGCTCTGTTTCAGATTTTCAGTTCCACTCTTGTACAAGATCCATGCCCCTTAAACAGTGGCAAGGTTGCTGCCAGCCTGGTACATTTGCGCTCGTGCTGCGCTGAGCTGCTCACCACCTGCCCACCACCCTAACTCAGTGCTGAGCCGATAAGTATCAAACAGTTCATTCCCCAGATACTCCTGCTCTCTGCTTCCTAACAGGTGGCTGCATGGTAGGATCCAAGCCTGGAAATGTCACCAGCTAATGAAAGTGGGAAAGGGAGAAAAGCAGACACTGTCTTGAGAATGTGTAACAAAACCACTCCACCCTTTAAAAGCCAAGTTGTGAGATGCATCCTGATAATGATGAAAGGCGTGAGCTGAAGGCTGCTGTGCTGCTGGAGGAGAGCATCCAGAACTGGAAAGCAGCAAGCAACAAAGGAAGAATAATATTGGACAAAATAGATTGAAACAGAAAAGAAAAACAGAGAGGAAAAAAAATACAGGACTAAGATAGAAGGAACAAATATGGTAGGTGGTAACTCATCACCCAGCATGAATAGAATCTGTGTGCTTTCAGAGGGCTAATGCTGGGCTCCAAGTCTGCTTCAAAGTGTATTCAGGTCTTCTCAAGGAAGGGGAAATGAGTCCAGATGGTGAGCAAGATAAAGCAAAGAGCAGGAAAGACACTGAGGAAGCATCTTTCTATTCCAGATACATTCCAGATGTTTTTTAAGCCAGATCAATTTGTCCTTGTGCTGTTCTGTAGAAACCTCTTACACTACTTGGTTCCATTCCTACTGATCCAATGCTTTATAGCTCATGTTACATGAAATAGGAAAGGGAGAGATAAGGTATGCCTTAGGGGAAGTGGAGCAGAAACAAAGGATGGGCTTTCCTTCCAGATAAAGCTTGGAAAAAAAGAACAAAACTCCCTGGGGCCCATGAACCACATACAGTTTGCCTTAGGCCATTGAACCATCCTTCTGCAGAGCCTTCCTACTCTCAAGCAGATCAACACTTCTGACCAATGTTTTTTCATCTAGAAAACTTTCAGCATCTCTGCTGTTGTAGTTTGGGCTGGGTGCCCTCTGCTACAGGGGTGTTTCCTGTGTCCAGAAGTCCAGCCCAGTGGGTGGACACAGGAAATTATGTATTTCTACCATAATCCCTTGCACCACTATACATTTTACAGCAGGGTCTGGCACCTCCTCTTTTCCTTCCTCTCCAAGACCTGGTGACTGGGGGAGAGATCTCCCAGCCATGGGCCTGTTCAGGCCCAAGGCCACGGGGGGATGGGCAGTCTCAGATCTGGCCAGCTGAGACTAGCCTAGCAGTAGGGGGGGGAAGGAGGAGCCCTGGGGGTTTTGGGTGCACCCTCAGGTGGGGTTGGGATCTTTCTGGGTCTATTTTGATCTCTTTCTTGTCATTATATTTCTTTTTTGTACACACTCACTGTTCTCTATTTAAACTTTTCCATCACTTTTGCAATCTGTTTGTCTGAGTCGTTATTTCTGCGCATGGTGGGGAGGGGGTCTGCCCCAACCCATTACATCTGTCCAGCTGATGCTTGTCACATGGTGAAGTCTTCCTGATTCACTGGGTCTCTGCAGAAAAATAAGCCTTTTCTTGGTTTTTCACAAGATCAATATACAGGTTCCTTCCAGCTTGAGGTAGTCTGTGATTCTACTCCTTCCCTCAACTCCATTGTAAGTGATACAGGATAAGCATGGGATTAAAGATTAAAATGAAGTGAAGACCAGTGTTTATTGATTGATGGTTGTGGTGACAAAAGTCTACTCAGAGTTGCTGAGAAGTACAGAGGTTGCAGCAAGGTGCATCCTGCACACATTTGCCTCATCATAATCCAAACAAGAGTGGAGTAAGTATTGACTGTGTTTATCAGATTCAGTAGGAGACAGAGGAAGAAGCAAACATAATGTGAAATGAAGGTGAGTGTACAAAGTCTTTTCCTTGAAAGCAGCCTATTTAAAGCTTACAAGCCAGTCCCTCCCTGTCATTTGATTCTTCGGGAAATCCACATTTAGGGTGAGAATTCTCAGGGCTCACAAAAATGCTCTGTATTTGCATAAAAATCAGGAACTTGGATTGGTTTTCATTTTGATTTTATTTGTCTGATTTTCTAACTCACAGATCTTTTGCCTGAAGAATCAAGGATGGAAATGTATGTGGGCTGGACTGGAGGGAAATGGTAGTTTTGAGCAAATGTTAAGAATTTTGTGTAAACCCAGGCTTTGTGATCTGTGCTTTCAAGAAAGAGTCCTATGAGATTCTTGGAAATGTACACTATATTTGCTTGTCCTGGGTGTCAAGTTTGTGTACCATAGGTGGTAAGTAGCAGTCTATATAAACTGCGTCTTGAGCAGACCTGTCCAACCTTTTTTCCTTCTGACACAGCATTCCTGGCTGTCATGTTGCTGTCAAATATGAATGAAACATCATCTATTAGGAAATGCAGGGGTTTGGCAATAATAAAACATCAGAAGAATCAGTAAGTGTGTATATGCAAATAATCACAGGCTCACAGGATGTCAGGGGCTGGAAGGAACTCAAAGAGATCATCAAGTCCAACCCCTCTGCCAAAGCAGGTCCATACATTAGCCTGGAGAAGAGGAGGCTCACAGGAGACCTTATTGCTCTTTACAATTACCTGAAGGGAGGCTGTAGACAGGCAGGGGCTGGTCTCTTCTCCCAGGCAAGCAGCACCAGAACAAGAGGACACAGTCTCAAGCTGTGCCAGGGGAGGTTCAGACTGGATGTTAGGAAGAAATTCTACACAGAGAGAGTGGCCATTGGAATGGGCTGCCCAGGGAGGTGGTGGAGTCATCATCACTGGAGGTGTTCAGTAGGAAACTTGATGGGGTGCTTGGTTGCATGGTTTAGTTGATTAGGTGGTGTTGGATGATAGGTTGGACACGATGATCTTGAAGGTCTCTTCCAACCTGGTCTATTCTATTCCATTCTATTCTATTCTACAATCTAGCTCAGGTCACACAGGAACACATCCAGACAGGGCCTTGAAAGCCTCCAGAGAAGGAAACTCCACAACCTCTCTGGGCAGCCTGTTCCAGTGCTCTGTGACCCTTAACAGTAAAGAAGTTCCCCCTCGTGTTGAGGTGGAACCTCCTGTGCTGCAGCTTACATCCATTCCTCCTTGTCCTACCACAGGGAGCAAGTGAGCAGAGCCTGTCCCCTCCCTCCTGATCCCCAGCTCTCAGATATTTATAAACATTTATTAAATCCCCTCTCAGCCTTCTCTTTTCCAGACTAAACAATCCCAGGTCCCTCAGCCTCTCCTCACCAGGCAGTGCTCCAGTCCCCTAATCATTCTCGTTGCCCTCCGCTGGACCCTCACCAGCAGATCCCTGTCCCTCTTGAACTGGGGAGCCCAGAGCTAGATGCAGTATTCCAAGTGAGGTCTCACCATGGCAGAGTAGAGGGGAAGGAGAACCTCCCTGGCTCTGCTGGACACACTCCTCTGAATGCACTCCAGGACCCCATTGGCCTTCCTGGCCACCAGGGCACATTGCTGTCCCATGCAGAACTTGTTACCCACCAGCACTCCCAGGTCCCTCTCCCCAGGGCTGCTTTCCAGCAGATCACCTCCCAGCCTGTACTGGTGGTGTTTTTTCTTCCTCCCCAGATGCAGGACTCTGTATTTGTCCTTGTTGAACCTCATTAGGTTCCTCCCTGCCCAGCTCTCAGTCTGTCCAAGTCTCGCTGGATGGCTGCACAGCCTTCAGCTGTATCAGCCAAGCCTCCCAGTTTGGTGTCATCAGCAAACTTGCTGAGCAGACTCTGTCTGTTCCCTCATCAGTGTCATTGATGAAGATGTTGAACAGCACCAATCCCAGCACTGATCCCTGGGGGACTCCCTGGGGCTCTGCAGCTGGACCTGGCACCATTGATCACCACTCTTTGAACTCTATCTTGTAACCAGTTCCTAATCCACCTCACTGTCTGCTCTTCCATCCCACACTTCCTGAGCTTGCTCACTGGGATGTCATGGGAGATGGTGTCAAAGGCCTTGCTAAGGTAGACCACATCCACAGGTCTTCCTGAATCTACCCATTCAGTTATGGCAGCATAGAAGGCTATCAGTTAAACAGGATTTCCCCTTGGTGAAGCCGTGCTGGCTGCTCTTGATAACCACCTTCTCTTTCAAGTGCCTTGAGATGCCCTCCAGAAGGAGCTGCTCCATCATTTTTCCAGAGATGGAGGTGAGGCTGACTGATCAATAGTTCCCTGGAACCTCTTTCTTGCCCTTTTTGAAGCCTGGAGTGACTTTGGCTCTCCTCCAGTGCTCAGCACCTCGCCTGTCTGCCAGGATTTGGCAGCAATGATGGAGAGTGGCAGAGCAATAACATCAGCCAGCTCTCTCAGCACTCTTGGGTGCATCTCATCAGGGCCCATGGACTTGTGAATGTTCAATTTGTGTGATTGATCCCTAACCCAGTCTTCACTGACCAGTGGGGAGCATTCCCTCCTCCAGGCTTCCTCTCCTTCATCCAGGGTCTGGAGTGCATAGGGCAGTTCAGTCCTAGGTGTAAAGAGTGAAGCAAAGAAGGCACTCAGCAGCTCTGCCTTCTCTGCATCCTCAGCTCTCAGGGCTGCCTCCTTGTTCAGCAGTGGCCTCACACCTTCCCTGTTCCGTTTGAAGAAGCCCTTCCTATTCTCTTTTACTTCCTTTGCCACTTTCAGTTCCAAGAGGGCTTTGGCCTTCCTTGTTGCCTTCCTACATGCCCTGACAACTTCCCTGTAGTTCTCCCAAGTGACAATTCCCTTCTTCCATGAATTGTAAGTTTCTTTCTTCCTTAGGATTTCCTTCAGGAGCTCCTTGCTCAGCCATGCAGGTCTCCTAACACATCTACTCGATTTTCTGCTCAAGGGAACACATCTAGCTTGGGCTTGGAGGAAGTAGTCTTTACAAATTAACCAACTTTCCTGGGCTTCTTTACCCTCCAGGGTCTTAGCCCATGGGATTTCTGCAAGTATGTCTCTGAAGAGTACGAAGTCAGCTCTGCAGAAGTCCAGGGATGTAATTGTACTTGTTGGTCTGCTTCTACCCTGTAGGACACTGAACTCCACCATGTTGTGATCACTGTCCCCAAGGCTGTTCCAGACCTTAATGTCCTCAACCAGTCCTTCTTTATTAGTTCATACAAGGTCCGGCAGTGCCCCTCTCCTTGTTGGTTCCTCCACTACCTGCATCAAGAGGTTATCATTGATACACTGCAAGAGCCTTTTGGACTGACTGTGCCTGGCTGTGTGAGCTTCCCAGCAAATATCAGTGATTGAAGTCACCCATCAGTACCAGGGAGTTTGCTCATGGGATGCTTCTGTGACTGGATCTTAAGTATTCAAAACCTAGTGCTGTATACTGCCCAACTAACACTTTGCATTTAAATGTAACTCACAGTCAGTGACAGACGCTGAAATAAATACACAAAGGGGTGTGAAGGTGTGAGTTTATATACAGTCATTTATCTTCAGATAGCCTGAGCAAAGCTTAAGTCAGATACAGTTAAATGAACTAAAGCTTTAACAGGGCCTTCTGAACTGCTTGAATTAACAAAATCAATCCTCATAAATTAAACTATCATTGATCTATGATACAATTAAGTTCTGTAATCAAAATATACTCTGAGTGCGTGCAGCGTAACCATCCTTGTTCAGATGCTGAATTTTAACCACTGCTGGCTAACTGCTCCTGCCATGCTGCGAGCGGCTCCCATCTGGCAGGGGAGATGCAAACATTATGATACAGGATTTCTTTTCCATCTTTCAATTTAGGCTGACATCTGCTGGTCCCTGCAAATGGCAGGCAACCCTGCTGAATGCAAACCAGTTTGAGGCGGTGCCTCCTTCATTTTTATCTTTTGTCATTTTTCCAGAGCTGGGGACAGCAACCAAGCCACTTAAAAGCAAAGAAAATCCATGCAGAATAATAACTCTCTGGAATAAGAAAGGCAGGAACAATACCATTTCAAGGAAAATGAGTTTGATGTGATAAATTACAAGCCTGCACGCCCAGTGTGCTGTCGAAGCACTCAAAGGAGCCAATACCAGCTACTCTGTATTGGCCAATTAGACCTACACAAAAAAAGGTGTTATTTCAGGGCACCACAGTGGGCTGTAATGAGGAGGCTGTGGAAGGGATTCTCAATAAGGCCAAAGAGAGCGGGGGAGTGGCACCATGTTGGGCAATCAGCACTAGCCGCTTCAGCAGGCATATGGCAGTGGTTGCAAAGTGCTTGGTGCTGGAGGGGCTGAGACATTCCTTCAGAATCTACCACTGCTCAGGGTGGAGTAGCACTACAGGCATCTAGTCAGAAGCAGCAACAAAAATGGGAGGCTTTCCTCCACTGCTGTGGTTAAAGAAAACAAGAGACACTCAGCTGATTGGTATCTTATGTTGACCACAGCATTCCTTGTCCAGTCAGCTAGCCTGAAGGTCATTCAACTGTATCTCTGGTGGTCCAGCCTCTATCTTGTGGACTTTTGGAATTGTATTGTTTCCTGGCTGTTATGTGAGGATAGGAATCCCTTTGCAACCAGATGTACACCTACAAGCTTTCCCACTGGGATTTGGAAATCCTGAGCAAAATCAATCAGTTCTGAATGAGCTGTGAGTCCCTGAAGATACTGATACTTGAGTTACAATGCAGACACTGAACAGCCAGCCTTAGCTGATTCCCCAGGGGTATTTTGTCATGCACTTTTAAGACCAAACTGTTTGCAATATTTTTGCTCCAGTTCTAACACTGCACAGTGTGCTTATTGCACATGTGAACATGTTCCACATAACTAGGGGTGCCCTGCCTCCCGCCAGGGGGAGGAGAGGGGTAATAGAGATAACAGAATCTATTGGGATGTGTACATCCAGTGGCCTGGCACTTCACAATTTCAGAAGTACAGGGCCTTGGTTGACACAGGAGCTCAGTGCACCATAATGCCATCAAATTATCAGGGATCAGAATCTATAACTATTCTGGGAGTCACTGGTGGATCTCAAGAGTTAAGTAAGGTAGAGGTTAATATAAGTTTAACTGGTAAACAGTGGAGGAAACATACATTTTGGCTCGATAGACGGTCAGCACCACTGCTTCGGGACAGCACCGCTTGGTTTGTGAGTTTCTGCTTGGCTTTTCACCTTGCTTTCAGGGTTTTGCGGGTCGGGAAGGAGTCCTGGGGGGCAGGGGTTGAGGCGGGACCGTGCTCTCGCTAGCATGCACAGGAACGGGAGCCTGACGCTAGCGGCGGGAGGTTTAAATCCCAGCCAGGCTGTACGTGCAGTGCCATTTTGGCTCGAGAGCCTTTCGGCTGCTTGAAAAAAATTTAATTTTTTTTTTTCCCATTTTGTTTTCACTCATACGCTGCACCATGGTCGTTACTCAGACAAAGGGTAGAAAATCAGCATCTGCCCAGACAGAGTTGTTTCATCAGCATGCTGGAGTCCAGGCTGCCAGCTGCAGAGAGTGCTTCAGCCTGGCAGTTGGAATAGAGGGAGAGGGAGAGGACACCTTTGTCAGGTGTGAGCAGGTGAACTTTCTCCTCAGCCTGGTGGCAGAGCTGAAGGATGAAGTGGCCAAGCTGAAGGAGGTGTCTAGGCTCAGGTCAATAAGGGAAAGTGAAAGGGAGTTAGATTTTTGGGAGAAAGCTCTGCATATCTCCACTGCCGAGGGAAGGGCCCCTGGAAACAGAGAGGGATGGATACAGGTCCCTGCCGAGGGTGGCAAGAGAAATCCACCCCAGCCCTCTCCTCCTCCGCCACTCTTGCATAATAAGTATGAGGTCCTGCAGGCCGAGGGTGGTGGGGATAAGAGGGCTGAGGAGCAGTCATCCAGAGGGGAGACTAAGGCCAAGCGGTCCTCACCAGCTGTACCGACCAGCTCCAGAGAGGAGCTTAAGGCCAAGCCTAAGGCCAAGCAGTCCCCATCAGCTATTGACCGAATCCACAAAGAAAAGGAGAAAGGTTATAGTTGTTGGGGACTCTCTCCTGGGGGGTACTGAGGGACCCATCCCATAGGGAGGTCTGCTCCCTACCCAGGGCGCGAGTAAGGGACATCGCAAGGAGACTCCCAAAGCTGATCCATCCCTCTGACTATTACCCTCTGCTGGTAATACAGGCTGGGAGTGATGAGATTGACAAGAAGGGCACCAGGGCGATTAAGAAGGAGTTCAGGGCCCTTGGACAATTGATTGATGGGGCAGGAGCTCAAGTGGTGTTCTGCTCAGTTCCCTCAGTAGCAGGGGAGTACACTGAGAGGAACAGGAGAACCCACACCATCAACAAGTGGCTCAGGGGATGGTGCCAGCAGCAGAACTTTGGTTTCTTCAATCATGGGGCAACTTTTACTGCACCTGACCTGCTGGGTCCTGATGGGGTGCATTTATCTAGAAAGGGTAAGAAAGTCCTAGCACTAGAGTTGGCAGGGCTCATTTAGGAGGGCTTTAAACTAGGTCTGAAGGGGGGGGGGTGTGAGGATATTGGTCCCTCTGCAGAGGAAAGAGTAGGGCACAAGGTAGGGTCAATTGAGAGGTCGGGAGCCCAGCTGCGGTGCACGCAGCCTGGGCAATAAGCAAGAGGAGCTGGAGGTCCTGGTCCACCAGGGCGACTATGATATAGTCGCCATCTCAGAAACTTGGTGGGACAACACACACGATTGGAGTGCTGCACTGGGGGGTTACAGGCTCTTTAGGAGGGATAGGCGAGGGAGAAGAGGAGGAGGGGTGGCTCTGTATATTAGGGAGTCACTTTCTGCCACAGAACTTGAGGTGGCAGATGAGGGAATTGAGAGCCTGTGGGTTAAAATCAGAGGGCAGCCTAACAAATCTGACATCCTGGTTGGAGTCTGTTATAGACCACCCAACCAGGATGAGGAGGCTGATGAATTATTCTACAAACGACTGGAGGTTGTCTCAAGATCATCAGATCTTGTCCTTGTGGGTGACTTCAACCTGCCAGATATCTGCTGGGAACTTAATTCAGCAGAGAGGAGGCAGTCCAGAAGATTCCTGGAGCGAATGGAGGACTGCTTCCTGATGCAGCTGTTAAGTGAGCCTCCCAGGGGACAGGCTCTGCTTGACCTGCTGTTCTCCAATAGGGAAGGGCTGGTGGGAGATGTGACCGTGGGAGGCTGCCTAGGGTGCAGTGACCACGAGATAATGAAGTTTTCAATATGCAGGGAGATAGGGAAGAGCACCAACAGAACCTTCACCTTGGACTGCTGGAGGGCAAACTTCAGCCTGTTTAAGACACTGATTTGTAAAGTTCCCTGGTTACCAACCCTCATGAACCAAGGGGTCCAGGAGGGTTGGTCCTACTTCAAACAGGAGCTCTTGAAGGCACAGGAACTGGCGGTCCCCATGTGCCAAAAGATGAGCCGGCGGGGAAGGCGACCGGCCTGGATGAGCAAGCAGCTCCTGGAGGAATTAAGGGAAAAAAAGAGGAAGGAGGGGAAGGCTTCTCGAGGTATGTTCAAGGAAGTGGTTAGATTATGTAGGAGTAAAATTAGAGAGGCAAAGGCCCAGTTGGAACTGAAGCTGGCCACCTCTGTGAAAGACAATAAAAAGCATTGTTACAAATATATCAACACTAAAAAGAAGGGCAAGAAGAACCTCCACTCCTTACTGGACCTGGAAGGGAACACTGTGACTGAAGACGAGGAAAAGGCTGAGGTCCTGAACACCTTCTTTGCCTCAATGTTTAACAGCAAGGTAGGAGTCCAGGATGAGTGGCCTCCTGAGCTGGGCAGTAGGGTCGGGGAGCAGTGTGATGCCCTGGAAATCCATGAGGAATTAGTTCGGGACCTGCTGAGCCACTTGGACACTCACAAGTCCATGGGACCGGATGGGATCCATCCTAGGGTGCTGAGAGAGCTGGCAGACGAGCTGGCCAAGCTGCTCTCCATCATTTTCCTCCAGTCCTGGCTCACTGGAGAGGTCCCAGATGACTGGAAACTGGCCAGTGTGGTGCCCATCCACAAGAAGGGACGGATGGAGGAACCCGGAAACTCCAGGCCAGTCAGCCTGACCTCAGTGCCAGGGAAAGTGATGGAACAGATTATCCTGGCGGCAATAACTGCGCACCTGAAGGATGGCCAAGGGCTCAGGTCCAGCCAACATGGATTTAGGAAGGGCAGGTCCTGCCTCACCAACCTGATCTCCTTCTATGATCAGGTGACCTGTCTGGTGGATGTGGGGAGGCCTGTCGATGTAGTCTATCTGGACTTCAGCAAGGCCTTTGACACCATCCCCCCACAGTAAACTGCTGGCTAAGCTGTCAGCTCGTGGTTTGGACCGCAACACTCTGTGCTGGGTTAGGAACTGGCTGGAGGGCCGAGCCCAGAGAGTGATGGTGAATGGTGCCACATCCAGCTGGCGGCCAGTCACCAGTGGTGTCCCCCAGGGATCAGTGCTGGGCCCCATCCTCTTCAACATCTTCATTGACGATATGGATGAGGGGGTTGAGTCAGTCATCAGCAAGTTTGCAGATGACACTAAGTTGGGATCGGATGTTAGTCAGTTAGAAGGCAGAAAGGCTCTGCAGAGGGACCTTGACCGACTGGACAGATGGGCAGAGTCTAATGGCATGGCATTTAAGTCCAAGTGCCAGGTGCTGCACTTTGGCCACAGCAACCCCATGCAGAGCTACAGGCTGGGGTCAGAGTGGCTGGAGAGCTGCCAAACAGAGGGGGACCTGGGGGTGATGATTGACACCCGCCTAAACATGAGCCAGCAGTGTGCCCAGGTGGCCAAGAAGGCAAATGGCATCCTGGCCTGTATTAGGAATAGTGTGGCCAGCAGGAGCAGGGAGGTCATTGTGCCCCTGTACTCTGCATTGGTTAGGCCACACCTTGAGTGCTGTGTCCAGTTCTGGGCCACTCAGTTCAAGAAGGACATCGAGACACTTGAAGGTGTCCAGAGAAGGGCAACAAGGCTGGGGAGAGGCCTTGAGCACAGCCCTGTGAGGAGAGGCTGAGGGAGCTGGGATTGTTTAGCCTGGAGAAGAGAAGGATCAGGGGTGACCTCATTGCCCTCTACAACTACCTGAAAGGTGGTTGTAGCCAGGAAGGGGTTGGTCTCTTCTCCCAGGCAACCAGCACCAGAACAAGGGGACACAGTCTCAAGCTGTGCCAGGGGAGGTTTAGACTCGAGGTGAGGAAAAAGTTCTTCACTGAGCGAGTCGTTTGTCATTGGAATGTGCTGCCCAGGGACGTGGTGGAGTCACCGTCCCTGGAGGTGTTCAAGGGGAGATTGGACGTGGCACTTGGTGCCATGGTCTAGTCGTGAGGTCTGTTGGGACAGGTTGGACTTGATGATCCTTGGGGTCTCTTCCAACCTTGGTTATACTGTGATACTGTGATACTGCGATACTATCTCTGCTTTTCAACAGGGTGATTACACTGTCAGCTGTCTGAGCTAATGCTCTGAAATGTTTCAACATGTAAATCTTTGCACAGGACAGGTGCACTTTAAATCCTGCACTGCAGATCCTGAGTAGGTTGGGGCTTTGTTGATGCAGGAAATACTTGATAATAGTTGCAATAACTCATGATTCAGATGTTTCTCCTTTGGAAACAAGGCTGAAGTCTCCATTCCTTGCCTACAGCTGTAGCTTGGAAGAGCCACAAGAATGGGAGATAGTGATGCAGGAGGGACCTTCCAGAGATGCCTATTCTACCTCAATGAGCTGCCGTGGCTGGTGAGATACCAAGGTGCCGTTTCATAGCACACAGGGCAAGACAGAAGGGGCAGATAAGATTTAGGTCTTTTTATTGTCCTCTGTTTCTCTTGATGTTGTACCTCTAGCACTGAGAATTACGTTAGCACCAAGGATCCTCCTGCTGATCCCACCCAGGAAAGCAGACAGCCTCCCTGGTTTTGGGAAGAATGAGTAGAGAATGTGTGGTCCTTATACATGCTGCCAGTATTTCAGCCAGGAAGATGGAATCAAGTTGGGGCTTGGTGGTGTAAAAAGTGGCTCAGTTGGTAGTTCATTAAGACCCTTAATGGGAAAGTCATGAGTTCAAGCCTGCAGTGGGCAGTAGTGTCCTCCCTACTCTAGTCATGAGGTCTGTGGTGACAGGTTGGACTCAATGATCTTTGAGGTCTCTTCCAACCTTAGTGATACTGAATACTAATGATGGTGACTAATTGCAAATAACTGTTATTGTCTGTTAAGTGCTGACTGATATGAAAGGAAGCAGTGCCACCCCTGAGCATGATAACAATCAAATACATCAGCAGCTGTTGCCAATAATCTTGATCCCAGCTACTAAGGAGCAGTTGAGGTACAGACTTGGGCTTCATGAAGAAACTGCAGGTAGTGTCTGGTTAGCATTCATGTGATGTGTCCAGAAGAGTCATTCACATTTTAATCGCTAAGACAATTCTGCAGCACTTGCAAGGCAAAATGAAATTTCAAAAAGTGTCAACCCTTTGGATCCTGATTCTGAGCATCTCTTCAGGGAGATGGACAAGCTGAGTTCAAATCATACCAGCTACACACTCCATAAGATTATAGGATTGAAACTGGCACAAGTTTGTCTTGATTTTCCTAAGATATATAACATGGGACTTTTCCTTGCATTTAGGTTATAATTCAAATAATTTTTTTTTTAAAAACAACAACTACAACTAAATTTAAATCCTCATTACAAAAATTATGCAAAAAATAGTAGTAAGCTATAAAGCAGGTGCCATGACAATATTGGTGTGAGCAGAAAGAAAATCCTTGCACAACCTTAAACTTTTAAATTACTTCTTACATGGCAGTTTGGACTGTTGTGTAAGTAACCATTGTGATATTTGGTGCTTCTTCAGGATCAAGCCTTCTGAATGCATGTAACATCTCTGAATTACATTTCAGTTTGGTTTGTGTAGTTATTTCCAAATGCAAACAAGTGCGTGGCTGTCCTGCTGGTGGTGTTCATTTCTCACTCTCGGATTCTGCAGATGCCCTGTTCCTATCACATGTTTAATAGTGATATTAATGTACTGACAGATACACCCAAGCATGATGCAATTTGCTAGAGCTGATGGGAAAATGTTCTCAGATCTACACTTGCAAAACATAGCTGGTTTATAACTTTCATGATTGCTGTTCTTGAGAATTTCACCTCTTTGAGAGTGCTGATGGACAATTTTCCCTCCCATTCATCCCTCTGTGTATCATAATACATACTTTCAGCACAGATCACTGAACTGCATATCTGAACAGACTCCTCAACTTTTCATACAGTGGAAGTATCAGAGAATTCAAATCTGTAACAAAGCTAACATAAATTATAGCACACACATCGTGCTAAGGTGGCTCCAGATCTTCAATGTCAGAGCCAAAAAAACTCCTCAGGACAAGAATTTGTATCTGCTTTGGGTAGTAGACTTTAACAGAGTGATATGCTGTATGGACCTCTGAAATTCTCACTTAGATGGATTCCTGTAAATGCAGAGTGATTTTCAGTAAATTCAGTCAGTGGTTAAGTGTAGAAGCACTGTGTATGTACGTACCAACCCCCCTGCCTATGTACAAACCAACCCCCCTGCCTATGTACAAGGCACAGAAGGATAATGCAACCTGTTAAAGAGTTTAGCCAAAAGGCAAACCAGAGATACCCCAGATGTATTGCATCCCAGATTACTAATGGAAACTTTGTTGTAGATTTGCCATTGTTACAGTTTGAAGCCACAGAGTATGACTCTTAAGCTAGGAGCGTGGTGTTTGATCTTTTGCTATTGGCTCACTGCCTTTTTAGAACTCACAATTTCTGCCCTTTCATTACATGATAGCCACAGCTTTTCTTGTGGACATTCAGGTAGGTAATTGCACATTTCTTAAAACTGTATGATACTGCCTAAGCATTTAGGACATGCTGTAGTGACATCTAATTTTGTGTCATCATAGGCATGCAGTTTATAGAAATGCTGACCTCTTTAAACAACTTCTTTAATGGTACATTCACTGCTAATGAACAAGTCCTGTAGATATTAATCTTCCTGGAGTTGGAGTGCAATCAGGCCTAGAGGATTTCAGCTGATCCAGATCTCATTTGAAATGCAATGTATTTTTCTACAGAAATTAGCATAGACAGGAGGCAGAACTGTGGCAGTAGTGTAGGATTTTGTTTTCAGATATTCCATTGGCAACAAGAATCATCTTCACATTCTATTAATGTTTCCTTATGAAGCATCCAACTTGTTGCTGTTGGAGCTCACTAGGTAAAAAACTCACTGGTCCAAATTGAAGACCATAATCTCTGAAGTCTTTTCAAAGAGCTGGGATTAGTACAGTATTGGTAACCCCTCAGTATGAAAAAAGAGACAGATGGAAACTGCTGGACAAAACCATCTAGATGGCCTTTCAGTGAAGTCATAGAAAACTCTCTCAACAGTTTGGAAAGAGGGTGGAAAAGCTCATCTTTCACAGCAATGTCATGAACAGAAGATGTTCCAAACAGTCATGTGATTTCTTGTCTGTGAGACCACTTTTTACAGACAGAATAACCCTCTTGGTCAGAGGACCACTTTAAAGCCTCTGGTACAATTTCCCAGAGCTTTCTGCTTTGTGCCCATTATGCCAGTTAAAGAACTTGTGAACCATTTTAGAAGAGCACATTCATGCGAGCCCTTTTGTTTACCCCTTACCTCCTCTGCCTATCTTTTCCCTGAGAGGAGAGAGGGAGGGGAGAGATGGGTAATCCAAATTCTGTCCTGTGGAGATTTTGCCCTGAAAACTTAAAAAGTGGCAACACGCAACAGGGTGCAACCTGTCAGAGGTTCAAATGCTGACCTGATAGAGGAAGATGAGGAGGACCTCTTTGCACAGCAGAGCTCAGGGCAGGACAGCCTGAGTGAAGCTGGGTAATCTGTCAGCTGCTCCAGTGGTGTCCAGCTGTGAGAAAAGAGTAGGATATAAATTGGTGAGGCTGCTCCAAGTCATGCTAGGACAGCTAACCACAGCCTAACCAGCTCTGAGGATTTGGGGGCTGTGGGGTGGGTTCAAATCTTCTCTGAGCCTGAGCAGTAAAGAGCTCAGGCCAAAACACTTCAATAGTGCTGTGGAGTACCTGCCTCTGTCCCTGTTCAACTCCCTCAGGAATGCAAGCTGAAGCCTACTCAAGTTGTGTGAATCAGTAAATGTGGCTGTTTGGCCTATCATAATTGTATGTTTCTAAAATCAGGGTAATAATTTAGAATTCTCCTAGAACAGTTTCTCCTTTTCACCTCCTGAACTTGCTGCTCTGTACTCAAGAGGGCTCTCGGAGTGTACATCTCTGAGGAACATTAAGATCTGCAAAGCTTCCATCTGACCTCTGGCTTCAAGAGGAATGTCAGGACCAGACCCTAAATATCTGAATGAAAGGCTTACCATTGAAAAGCAGACTGTTTCAGTGGTCAGAAGGTCTGTGGGGCACACAAAGCAGGCTATTGTGCACTTAGACCCCTGCATTAGCTTTCCGTCTTTTGCCAGCAACCAAGGCTGAAAGAACGTGCTTGTGTTGCAGGTAATGGCATGAAAAATAATCTGACATGAGAAATAAAGAAGCAAAAGTCCTTGTGAAAAGCTCAGATTTGCAGAAGCTGCCCTTTCTACCTCATTCCTACAGGTTCAGATGAATCAGACAGCAAATTTTCCCTCTCATGGTAGCTGAGCTTACCAGTCCCCCACTGTTGCAGCAACTGCAATCCTTGCTGTCTTTCCTAAGTAGCACCTGTAACAACTATAAAGCCTTAAGAGAGGCAGAGCTTCCATTCTACAGATACCAGCAGTGCTCTCAGGGCACATAACTCTCAGTCCTGGCCTTCTGTAGCCCTTGCCATTTCAATGTGAGAGCAGGAGGAACAGCTTGTGTTTCAAGGCAATGTGGCTTCCAGGCATCTTTCTTCATGATTCACACAGAAACATTTAATTTCTAGAACTACAGTGGCCTAACAGAATAAATGAGTGATACTGCAGAGTTATTTGCTCAACAAGGAGAATGTTTTCCCAAAGATCTCTTTTTTTAATTGAAGCCATTTATCATTTTGAATGTAGAGTGTATTCATTAGAAAGCAACACCTCAGGAGGGTCTGGAAATTCAGGAGATTAGTAAGAGGGTACAAAGCCTTTTGCCTCTAGGTTACCAGTTTCAAACCTGCCCATGTCTTTATTGATCAGAAGAAGTCATTACAGGCTGACAGATTTTTGACTGCTTATACAGTGACCTTGTCAGATTAGTAAAATTCTTTGTTGATAGATACATCCCTACTCATGCACACACACAAAATCCCATCATTAACACCTTGATGGTTGTCCTTGCAGCATCAGTAAGGACAGGGCATTTACCAATGTGCTTTGAAATTTCCAGGTTGATTCTCTGCTGCATAATTTAAAAAGAATCCTTCTTACAATAATTGCCACACTTTGCTCAATATGAGAATTATTTTCTTTTAAGACTCTGAGAACTGAGTAATTGGGTTTTTTACAATCATCAATAAGCATATGAACAGTAAAACATGTTCTTAGTATAAAAGTGCATCTGAAATACATTTTAAAATGAGCAGAGGTACTGCATACAATTTATTCAATAACTTTCAGAATGAGGATCAAAATGTCCTGTGCCGTATGTACTTTGCAGGTATTGCTGACTAGCACTTTGTGTAGGGAGGAATCTTACATCACAACAGCCTCTTCAGCACATAGAACTCATATTTGCAGCTTGAATGAAACTGTTGCTTTGTGGACCACAATGACTGCCCATGGTGAAAGAAGAAATCTCACTTTGCAAACCTGTTAGCTCTTTGGCATCATCCTTGTCTTTTAAAGTTGCCCAGGGCGATCAGTTGTGAGAGCATACACAAGACATTTTCAAATGCAGGCTCTTAGAGGAGTCCTTTTCCCCTGTCTTTTTGAAGGTAACTCATCCTGGAACAGGCCTTCATCCATTGTCCCCCAACTGGGGGTCAAGGGGAGCTTAACCAAGTGAAGAGGAGAGCTGAGTTAATCTTGCCTCTACACAGAGGATTTGCACAGGGTCTTCTTTTACCCACTATAGTCTCTGCAAGGGTCTTACTGGATACTGAGTGCCCAGCCTTCTAGGGACACTGAGAAAAACAAACTTATTGGCACACCTTGTCACGTCCTGCATGCAATTACAGCATCCAACTTTGGCTCTTTTTGGGTCAAGAACATTTGTTCTAAAATGCCACTAGGATATTGAAAGGTGTGCCAAGGCTTCTGTGCACCTCCAGCAATTCCCAGAGTGTTGAGAATGTAAGGGTGCTTGCTTTGCTGACTTAAAAATGGCAGTTAAGTATTTTCAAAGCACATGCTATTCAAGACTGGGACAAAAAGATAAGATAACTTTCTGTATTTCGGGGGGGATGGGACTGAGGAGGGGAAAGGATGAACAGGCATATAAAATCAGGACACTTCAGACACCAAACTTCACTGATTTGATTCAAGGAGGATCTTGAATCTGCCCGCAAGTAGCATTTTAGTGTGTGTGTTTTAAACTCTGACTTGTCTTCAGGTAACAGTAGTTAGAAGTAATGCACACCTAGTACTCCTGCCCTTCTGCTTGTGTCCCAGTAATGCAGAAGGCACCAGGCCAGAGCGGTTTATGGGGTTCATAGTTGTTTATAAGGAAAAAAATATACTGAGACATTTGTCTTTCTTTTAATGGGAAAAGGTAGAACAAACAGGCAGCTCTGTGAATTAGTCACTGTAATAATAGATACTGCATTGTGCCTTGGGCTTTTACAAGTTTGTGATACATTAGGAGATAGTGGTCTGACCTAGACATAACCGTACGTTTCTTTAGTACTGTTCTTTGGCTTGAGACACGAACCCAATGAAAACTCCTTCAAATAGTGTGTACCAAACATGTACCTGACAGATATGTGTCCCCGACAGCAAAAGAACAAAGATGGCAGTTGAAAGCCATTTCAAAGTGCAACTGTGAATGGGAATATCGATGGTTTCATGAAGGTAATTTTACTTGTCTTTCTGCGATGGTGTAGTTCTAATCTACTAGTCAGTTCTGCCAGCCTTCCTGGAGGCAGTGTGTCCTGACAGACTTAGGGAACACAGCCTCTTTCAAGGCAGAGGGCCAAATTAATTTAAATCACCACTGAAGGCATATCAGCTTTTCTAAGTGAACTCAGAGCCTTCACACAACCTAGAAAAGCTGCTTCGCTGGGGTGTTGCAATGAAGTAATTGGGCAATAATTCTAAATTGTTCTAAAATAATCATGAATGTTCATAAAGCAAGTGAAAGATTCATAGTAGTATAGCAGAGCTCTGTTGGAAGGCTAGAGTAGCAGGACACATGATTTAAGAATTTCCCTCTATTTACAGTAATTTTATTTCTTCCTTGCATAAAAAATTAAACAGCATCTTGAAACAAAACTTTAAAACAAAAGGTTATGAATTTTATGAGGTCCAAATTAAGGACTTTAAAAGTCTTGCAAAAATATAATACTACTGTTACAAAAGACATTTAGAAAAAGAGGCTATCAGGGTAAAAACCTTAAAAAGCGCTAATGAGTACAGTTTTTTAGTATTGATTCAGCTAGACCAAATAGTTAGGCAAAGGTAGCCATGCAGTACATTAAAACAAACAGTGGATATGAAGGATGGAAATTTCAAGGGGAACAAAAAGAAACCTGCGGCACAGCCTTGGAGGCACAGCTATTAAAGCAAAGATAATTTGTGAAGCTACAGGAAGGTGTGCCACACTCCAGGAGATACTGACATATAGAAGGGAAAACTAATCTGCAGTGGGTGGCTTCATTTGCATTTCTCATCCCTCCCCACCCCCCCCCCCCCCCCCCCCCCCCCCAGCAGATTTCCTTTCCAGATCAATAATTACAGTACATATCCAAAGTGTAAACACATAATTTTGTTTTCCTGGTCATTTCTGTGCATTGCTACAAGGCCACCAAAAGATGAGCCAAAGAAAGATATAAAGTCTTTGCAGCTTGGGCTCCAGTTCCTGAGGCACTAAGCAGTGTGACCAAGCTGGTGTTTGCAGGGCAAGCAAAGACAGTAGCCAAGAAAAGCAACACTGTGCCACTTGCTCCTTTGGCCACAGTTGGTTTAGATTCTTTCTACACCAGTCACCTCCAACAGCCTGCAGTGTCCCTGGGAAGCTGCCCCTGGCAAGTGCTGTCTCTAATCCTTCACCCTTCCCAGATGAAAACCAACAAGAAAGCTTGGGCTGGATGTCTTCAGAACCTGTGTGATGAAGTGCTCTTTGCTCACACAAACACTTTCTTGAACCGTGGCTGCAAACAACTAATTGCTCTTTAATCTTACTAACCTATTTGCCTCAGCCGTGTGCTGGGGTTACAATTCCTGCTGATAAGATTAAGTGCTGCCTTGGACTGGGGCCCACTCAAACAATAATGCTGTTTCTACAGTTGCACTCATTAGACTAAAATGTAGAAAAGGATGTCAATCTTCCTGCTGTGGGACGTCAGCCAGCTGCTAATTACTTGTGACCAGAAAGAAGTTCTCTTTTTGCTGTCCTTTAGGGCTCTGTGTGTGTTGATATGACTACATTTTACTCTTGCACTGAACTCAGCTGTGTTTCTGTGTAATGTTTGAGCTCGATTTGCACCCTTTGAATGCTGGATATCTGCATGTGAACTCAAGGCTGCATTAACTACATGGCGTGTCTTTAGTTTTCTTATAAGGCTGTATTTTTAATGAGTGAGACACCTGCTGTAAAATCCGTCTGAATGCCAAAGCTGGCCACACCTCAGATTAAATCTCTCCTTGCAGAGGTGACATGCTTTCCCCATAGTCACTCCATTTGTGCCCGACAAACAATCCATTATAGCAATGTGAGTCTGAGAAGTACAATGACGTTGTTCTAGTAGTCTTTATTTTATAAATTCATTGGCAAACACTAAAGAAACAAAGTGGGAAAAGTTACTTTTTACTGACTAATCTAAGAAACAACATCATTTAGAGACCGAACATTGAAATTGTGGCTTTACTCTTTGGAGATGCTCTGTCACCAGCTTAGGCACCAAAATCCTGAAGCACAAGCTCAAATTTAGGGACACCTGCAACTGTCCTGGCATGACTAAATGCTTTGGTTGCTTCAGCTGTATGTTGGCAGACTGAGAAGACCCTTGGATACAATCAGGAAAGTCTGGAAAGTCTTCCAAAATAAATAATTTCTCAAGATGAAATGTTTTAAAGCTAAAGGTGGAAGGGAAATGACTTGTGGGAAAAATAAGGAACCCCAAAGAGACAAAAGACTGCTTTCCAAGTAAGAAGTGTCTTCTGTAGAACAGCATGGGTGTGCCTGAAACCACTTTTGACCTCAAGCATATGATAAATATGTCTTTCCCATTTCACTAAGAGGACAGAGAAAAACCCTTAAGCGAATGGCTCTAGTCTGAAGAGGAGTGTGGCTGGCTGGAGAGCAGTGCTTTGCCAAAGGAGCAGGGCCTGCACATAGGTCAAATCAGCCTTGTCTGTGATGCCAGCTGTGTGTGTCAGGAGCTATCTTCACTGCTATGGAGTTGTGCACTGTTAAGATAAAAATGCAAATTTACTGATGTCTTCTTGAGCACCATGGAAGAAGAAAGTGAGGGAGGGCATCAAAAAGAATGTATTACTGGTGACAGCAACTACACTAAGTGAGAAGTGCAAGCGTGAGGCAAAGATCTGTTTAATGAGAGCACATGAGGGGAAGTGGCCCACCATGCACAGGGAGGGGATGGGGAGAGGCACTTGAAGGAAAGAAACAGAGCTGTCTGGTACTGTTATGTTTTTCACACTGCAACCCCAGTATTCCAGGCATGCAGCCCCCGCTTCAGTTGGCATGATCAGAAGCCCTCTGATGCTCTAATTCCTCTTGGTACATTCCTCCTCTAGAGCAGAGGTGCCCTCTTTCTTTCCCAAATCTCTGCCACCCTCCTGTTCTGCAAGAGTGATGCTGAAAAGATCAAAGCTTGGTGCCATTTTGACATTGTGAAATGAATTACTTATAACTGTAATGACTTTTCTTTCCGGTTTCAGTTTTATTACTGTCTTATCTAATATTTTCAGAATGAAATGTTTTCTTTATTCAGAAACAGAGCTTCCAAATAAAACACTTTTCTTCCCAGAATATTCCTTTCCTAGGGATTTCAAAATTGCCTTGTTTCATTGTAGCTCATTGAAGCCAAGACGGATTTTTAATTACTTGAATCCTTTCCAAATAATTATTTCATCCTTTTGCCAGGTCTAGTTCAGACTTGTAGCAGGATCTGCTGATCTTGTATTATACATTCATCCTGCCACCCTCATGCAAGACTTGTAAATGAATGTGAGTTCTCCTCTTGGCCTGTAACTACATTTCCCTGCCTGTTTAGTTTATTTTTATCAGGTTATTATCACAGCTCTGCTTTTACTCTTTCCCTAGAGGCTCAGAAGCACAGTACCAATGCTTTATGGTAGACATTTTGGGAAAGAATCGGTGCCACTACTTTGCAATTATTATCTTCCTAAAGTAACATTCATAAAGCTCTCCCTTTATATGTTTCTGCTGTGTGTGTATATATATATATCATATATATATAAATATTTTTTAAAAAATTAAAAAAAAAATATATATAAAAAGCACACACACACCATGCCCCCTACCAATCATTGTTTGCATTTAACTAGTATTGGCATTCTTTCATCTATGATTAAGGTAATCTTCTATGATCAATAGAGTCTCTAGGTGAACATTCTACACTCACTGTCTAATTTATATCTCTCCACAGAGGTCTTGCCTTTCCATCGACTACTGTGCTGCATTCAAAATATTCTGAAACCATAAGATACCCAACCAAGATTACCAAAATTATCTGCATAAGAATTATTGTAGTGAGATGAAAAGCTGGATGGACAGTACATGCTGCTTTTTTCTGTATTAGGAATGTTGCTTGAAGTTTTTGTTCCTCTACTTTGAAGCAGAAACAGAAGATGTGGTGTTTGAATGCACTGAATGCATTACAAAGCAGGAGAGCTCACACATTTCAGAATGAGGCCAGTAAGTGATTCTTGGATGTGAGAACATTCAAACACACAGATGGGAGCTCTAGTGGATGCATCCATTGTACCTTTGAAAAGGTTTACCTAGACATGAACTGTTAGACATTTACTTGCTCAACACCTAAGCTTCCACACTCAGCTTTCATGGTAAAACAAGCTGTGTCCTGTATTGTAGATGGAAAGCCACCAACACTTTAATGAATGGTGCCCATCTCTCTCACATTGCCACGTCAGCCGAATGCCTCACCTGGTGAGTCTGGAGTCCAGATACATTTCACAGCACAATACCACCAAGCAAGTCCTGGAACTAAATTTTCAATTGTCTTCATGAGGAACAGAAAACTAAGACTTCAAATAAAAGTTGCATTGAATTAGTACACGTAGTTAGACAGGAATAATTTTAGAAATCTAGGCGAGTGGATTATAAATCCTGCTGAAAAGAGGCTGATACAAAAGTCCTCCTTAAATTTTATTTTAAAAATATATAGTGACCCTTTGCTCTCAGATCAGGTAAGAGGAATTTCTGAAATTCTATCGGACAGCACTGCTGATTAAAAAACCAAAACCAAAACCAAAACCAACCACCACCACCAAAACCCCAAAACACAACCAAAAGAAGACAGGTCAGTTGAAATGAATTAGTATTTCATAAAAGATGCAATACAATTGTTTTGTCAGGAGATTGTCTGGAAAAAAAGAAGCAAGGATAGCTCCCTAGATGATCAGGTTTTTGGCAAACAGTCATTCATTTGAAATACCAGGGACTATGCTCCTTTCTTTTAGTCTGGTAATAAATGAGTTTCTGCTTTGCAATAGTCTTAACACGCACACACAAACAGAGTAAAATTGTTAGATGATTTTTCAATAGATGCAATTTTATTCCACTTGTGCAATCCCAGAGTGCTCATACTTCACATGAAGCTAGTGTTAAACTAACCTGGGACTTCTGGCAGGTTTTCACAAGCTTCTTACTGGTCAGAAACCTGCAAATCTCTCTGGCATGACTGCCTCTTGAATGGGATCATTAGGTTGGCTTTGTTTTTGAGCCTAGTAAGCACCATCTAAAATATTCTTGTGGAAGAATTAGTACCTGTCCTTAGTGGAGCTAATTACTAGTTCCTTTCCAGTAACTGAAAAGTCATTTTATCAGACTGATGAGTTGCTTGAAATGAAAGTATTGGGGGAAAGGATGAAATCAGGCTTGCAGGACTAAGGCATTGGTTTACTGTGTTATACACATAGTCCCTCTTCACTGAAGAAGACATGCTAGTGGTCCAGCAACGGAGCAGCTCTACAGTGCGGTGACATAGCTATAGACATCTAGGCGTGAATCTAAGGCCTTCCAGACAAACTTTTGGAGCAAAAGGACATTATACAGCACAACCACTAGAGCTGATCTGCTGGAAAATAGCAAGTTTGTCTCCAGCTTCCCTTCTGACCAAGAGGATGGTGATAGGCAGAGGGAAGGGACTAAACCAAGTACCAGCCAGCAGCGCCAGAGGCTGCAGCTCTGCTTCCACAGGGAACTCCCTCAGGCTTCCTACTGAGATCAGCTGTAATCTGTTACAGGACAATCCACATTTTAGAAAAAGCCAAAATCCCTAAACAAACCACCCTCCAGTTCCAGCAGCCTTACACTATTCGGGACAAACGTGTCTATGTGTGCTTTCTCCTCTGTAAAGAAAACAGCTGGCTTGGAGGGATCATGAGGGTGATGATCTGAGTTTCAGCTTGCCAGACTGCCTTATTTGTAATAGTTTGCAAATGGAAAACTATTTATACTAATTGTTTTCCTAGCAGGGCATAGAAATCTTTTAATATGATTGCTAACTGGGACATACAGAGGTTAATAATGTTATAATCCCCTTTTAATGGGCAAATACATGAATTTGAATAGATATGTCTTCATAGCAAAGGAATTGTCACCTTCTTAATTAGCAATCACAAATCTGTCTGTCAATTCCACATATATAGTAAGTATCAAGCCACAAAGCAGCCTTGTAGTTCCTACTATTCTCTCTTTTGCACATTTCTAATTCAAATACAGAAACCCTCTTGTGTGAAGTTCAACAAGCATCAATGTATTTTCTTTTTAACATAGGTAGAAACCTCTGTTTACAGAAACCACTGTTTTGATGTTCACTTACAATGTGCTTCAAGAAGTCTGGCTATCCCCAAAAGTATTATTAGAAGAACCAATTACCAGTTACTCTCTCTTTTTCTTTTTTTTTTTTTTTTTTCTCTTTTTGCACTCTGTTTTACCTTGATCAGAAGCTTATGGCTCCTGCTATGAGTATGTGGGGTGGTGGGAGAAGAAAAATCAAATTCATCTCTCATAACAATGTATTTATCATCCTAATTCTCTCCTCCCTTTTTGGGAAAGGTGTATTGCAGAACATGGCAGCTTCTGTGTGTCAGCTACCAGAAATTAAAGCTACAAAACTTGGGAAGGTGAAAATACCAAATTGAGATGCAATCAGTCCTGAAAACTGCAGAGCAATCAAGCCCCAGGTTGAGCAAAGCATACACTTAACCATGAGCATCTTCAGGGCACATGGCAAATAAGAAAGCAACTATTGTATTTAAATTTTATTGCCCATTGCAGTGCTGGTTTTGTCAGAGGAGATGTCTCCCCCTTGCAGGACTGAACACCCATCATGACCAGCTCAATTGCTCAGGTGTGAATCTAAAGCCACTGAAGGCCAGGAAACAGTGATAATGGACACTGTTCTCTCTATCAGCCCTTGAACTGGGCCTTCTCATGGCAGCACTTTTTCTTAGCTTGCTTGAACACTTTGTAGCTTGAATTAGAACAACGGTGAAGATGGAGATTTCAATACACCTAAAAATTCCACAATATGATTGCTTCACTTGGGTCAGGTGTTTCTTTCCTATCATCCAGGTCTTCATTAATGCACAATCTCTCATACTTCTTCCCCATTTTTCTATTCTGAGTGATCCATGAACCCAGGGTTCATGAACCCTGACTTTATAAAATTCTTGTTAATTTGATTATCCCACTCATTTATCAGTGGACCTGCTTTTCCTTGCTGCTTCTTTTATGCTCATTCCATTAAACAGGCTTTTATTATCACCCTTAGTTTGTTAGAAGGCAATAGTCATCATGCATCTTTTTCTTTCTCGACCTTCTCCTGTCCACTGCTGTTTATTTTCTGCTTTGTTCTTATTTTTCTCTTTCTGTTTTAAGTGTGTCTCTTCCTTTCAGCTCTCTGTGAAGAAATGGTACATGTGTGTTTTTAGCCAGCCACCATATGGTGGTTCTTTCCTTCTCTTTGGGTAGCTCTGAAAATAAGGAGAACTTCAGAGGTGTACCCTGAACACATCGCAGATCTCCTTCACTCTTCAGCCTGTGACCCCTTAAAGAGGTCCAGAGCACATCAGCCTCGGGAGTAATTGCTCTCTACTGCTGGCAAAATGTGAGCTCTATCCATTTTTACTGCTGAAAATGTGTTCACATTGTAAATCAAGAACCACAAAGATGAGACTACAGAAGAGGCACATTTATCATGGAGGAAGGAAAGAAGATATTCCAAAGTATTTCAGAATCCTGCCATGTTTGATGGCATATTCCATGTTGCTGCATAATTTTTTCCTATGAAATGCCTGCTTCTTGTTCAAGGAAAAATTAAACCCTGCCATTAGTTTCAATGTGACACAAAGGCCTTGATAGATTTGGTACTGACAGAGCCATAGCTGGAGAGGCTGCCACCACACTGGCAGTCAGGTCTGTCTTCTTACAGAAGCTTCCCCCAGAGGTTGGTCTCTTCACTGCTGCTGTGAACCAGAGTGATCAGACTGAAATCTGAAAATGGAGACCAGTCTACATCATTCAAAAGAAATCTCCTTTACCCCTTCTCAGTCTCCTACATCTGAAAGATTTCCAGCTAAGGTGCCAGTCTGTGCTCATGAGAGGGAGGAAATTCTGTAGCTTAACATCTTCTGTATTCTTTCACATAGTCTCTATTTACATGACCAAATCACTAGTATTAGAATGAAAACACAGAAGTAATCCCAAAGGAAATGGCATAAGCAATTCTGTTGCTTATTTCCCTAGAGCTCTCATCATATTGAAACCTCCCAATCTCTAAAATTGGTAGTTAGAGGAGAACAAATCACAAAAGAGCAAAATAAGACACCCCCCAAGTGGAATGGAAGGAAAACCCACGAGCATAGAGCTGTATCAGCTGCATCTGTGTCAGCCTCTTCTACTCAAATACCTATGGCTGGCAAAGATTTATGAGTGTTCTCTTTATCCAGAGAGTTGCTCTCTGTCAAACTGCTGGTGAAAACCCAAGCAGGCAAAGGCAAGCACTGATTCACCTGCTCTGTGTGGGTGTAGATTGTAGAGAGCAAGGAGCCATTTGGTGTTTTCTCTGTAAATCCACACAAAAGGAAACATCATGACCTTCTTCCTACCATACGCTGTCTCTTCCAAATGTGTTTTCAAACTGACAGCAGGAAATACAGACCAGAGGCACATAAAATCTCATCAGCTCTGGAGTTCCCTTGTTTTTGCTGCAGCAACTGCCCACTCTTCTCCTCAATTGCAAGGATGCTGCAGACACAAAATGCCCCGTCCCAGAACCTGGAGGCACGGTGAAGGTGATGTTGCTATAGCACTTGTATTGTTCACAGAGCACCATGGCTGGTAGGGTAACCTTGAATATGCAGAGAGCTCTTAATTTTTGGGGAGAGTGTCATAGTTCATGACATGGCTGCATGATGCTTATAACAGGATCATTATTTGCTTAATCCTCTCGCTGTGTATTTTTTTTCCACTTTCATTCCCTGCTTGCACACTAGCTGAGACACTGCACCAGATCTCTATTTGCAAATGCAAGACTTCATCTCAGTCCTATTATTAACAACTCCCACATCTCACCTTGACTTTCAGTCTCTAGCATGGATCTGTAAGTGACCATATCCTGCCAGTGGTGGCTAACAAGGTGGCTAACAAGCTATCATGACCTAGATTTTCTTTTTAGGAACTATGCATCACTTCTAAGCAGATGTGACAATATTTAATCACTGTAACATTCTTGCCATCCACTGGGCTAAATGTCTAAAACCCACTACTTGTATCAGAAGTGCATGACTGCAAAAGGAGAAAACAAAATGCTATTTGCCTTTTTCTTCAATTGCTGTGGAAACACAGACACACAGCTGGTTTTATTCATTACCCTGTAGCAGACAGAGCATATACTCACTGCTGAGCAAAATAATTGCAAACAAGAAAGGGAGAGATGAAGAGAGAAGAAAGCCTTGTCTAATTAAGGCAATTTGTGTGGAACTGAGAAATTTGTAATCCTTCCACCCATACCTATCATTCACTTGCACTGTGTTTGCCTTCTTAGATCTGAAAACAAGCCTCTGGCCTTATTCATCTGAAAAACCTCCAGCTTTATTAATTTGGCATTTATGGTGTGCATTCAGCTGTGCCCTCTGTCAGACTGCATTGCTGTATTACTTGGCTACTCAGAAGCAAAATCTGACACAGGAATGAAGCGCAGGCACAGAGGGAAATTGACTTTTTCAACCCATGACCATGCAGCCACATCTGGATTTGTGGTATATCCACAATAAATCTCATCTTATTATCCTGCATAAGAAATACAACTCAGCTAATGACCATATGGAGCAGATTAATGTGAAGCAGAGTCTAATTTAGTAAAGATGGGGGGAAGGAAGTTCTTGCATAATTATCTAGGGCAGAAATACACCAACAGCTAGTATCACAGGAGGACCATATTTAAGGCACCTCCCATCAAATGTTTTCATGGCAGCTCATGAAATGTCTGTCACTGTCAACGTAATTGTAACATGGACTTGCTTTTAAAGGCAACTTGGCTAACCATTTTGAAAATTATTATTATTAGGAATATATTGACTTTTCTTCATCCAACATGCAAAACCTCCAAAGAGGATTGTGTGTACAGCATGCTGTAATGACATAACTATTGCAAGGCAGAGAGAGGGACATCTCAGAAAATCAAGCCGCCTCAGCCCTGCCCAGCATGAGCCAAATGACAAGGTAAATTCAGATGCTGCTTCCCTAGTGATAGTCCAGAAATGCTCTCTCATTTGGGACAGCAATCTTTCATCATTTTAGCAGCTCTAAAAGCACCTTTCAAATATAATCTTCAGCCTGCATGGGCAGCAGTCCATCACAGAGAGTCTGTTGTTGCTTTTGACTCCCTTTCCAATCCAGGCAATTCCTTTGATTACTTCTGTACCTCTCAGAAGCCATTTGTTTTCTCATGTATTCAGATTAGTCCCGGTGGATGATTTCTGCACGAAAGCCTGTGGAGTGTGTTTTTCCTGTTAAAGTAATAGTCTTTAACTGATTTTTTTCTATAGCACTGAAAGATTCCCAGCTGCCATGAAGTATGTTGTACAGAGATGCAGTGAAAGCCTTCTGCCTGACAATCAAAGCAGGAGAAAAGTGATTTCTAGAAATCTAGACAGAAAGTGAATGTAAGTTGAAGGCAGGTTTCACAATAAAGTTGAAGTGGTTGGTTTTTTTCTGGTTTCTTTTCGTTATGAAGTTAACATAACTGCATGTAACTAACGAAATCTGAAGCATGCCAGATTTTTAATGTTTTTTTAAGCTTATGACTCTTGAATTTTTCCAAATGCAGAAAACAACACAGGACTTCTTTCTATTGCTGTGGTGGGTTGAAAATTCCCCCCAGCATAAAATTCCCAGACCAGTGCAGTTGGAAAGCTAATGAAGCTGTATTTACAAGCAAAACTACAATATGGAATGCAGTGAGCAGGTACAAAATATATAATATTTACATACATATACAACACAAGAGCCCCCCTGGACAAAACCAGGGGGCGACTGATAGCTCCCCTTCCCTGCTCCCTTCGCCAACCTGCACACGGTAAAGGAGAGAAAAAAAGAGCAGAGAATTGTTTGTTAGCACTTAGCCTCAAAAAAAGCAACGCACCCAAGGCCAGCAAAGCCAGCAGAAGCTAGAGCTGGTATCTGCCAGAGCGAGGAAGCTGGAAAGAGAGAAAGTTAGTTTGTTATCTGGCCAATGGGATTATTTAGAGTTTATCCTTATTTTTCTTTTTACATCCAATGGTGATTTGTTTACATTCTACCACTTTCTGTTCAAGATCTGTGGAACATTTTCTAGTCACAGCCTGAAACTAGCACAGTTGCTGACCACCTTCCTTCAGCCTAGCTGCCATCCTAGCAACCAAGTCATTTTCTGTGTTGTCACATATATGATATTGGATGTCTCGGATTATCTATAGAGGTAGAGTCACCAAGGAAAAGAAGATTTACCAACCTCAAAATGAGGATTAAGGAAGAAGAAGGTTTGCAGAGAGTTGAATACATTAATTTTCCTAACAGCTTACATAGCATTTCAAAGACTTCTGTTGCGTAGAGTGTAGTTAATGCCTTCCTTGACCTGAAATCCAGAAGAAAGAGTATATCTGTGTGAAATCAGAGGAGAGAATATTTTATTTCAAATATGCCAGGCTTGAGAAGAATAGTTGATAAACTGTAGGCAAGGATTAAAGTGGATAGGTCACTGGGGAAAAAACACATGTTCCATCTTGTCCTTGAGACTGCAGTTAAGTGAAAATTAAACGGCCAACGAGATTATTTTCCCAGATCTCCTAGCTTTGCAGTGAATTTTAGACTTTTCTGCCTTCGGACTCATGATAAACGAGATCTGAAAATAAGATGAAATGTGTTGTCTGTGAGCTGTTGAGTCTCAGCTTGTAGCTTCAGTGGATTCACAGAGAGCAAAAACCTCTTTAATATATAAAAAATGTTATTTAGGAGTTTCAGGAATAGGGATGTGCCTTGTCTGCTCTCCGGCATTGTAAATCTCTATCCATCAACCTGCTTATTTGGTACATCTATTACATTCCTGAGGGTGTGTGAAAGCACCATGAGCAGCTACAGACCTTGCTGGTAAGATTGTGAAATAAATGTGAAGGCACAGAGAGAGGAACATTCCACTAGAGTGTGAAGATCCATTTATTTAAATATCTGCTGCATTACTTACAGCCCTTCCTGAGGGGCTGCAAGTCATCAGGGATGTCAGAGTTGAAGGCAGCCAGGGCTGCAGTGATCATGCACTGGTGCAGGTCACTGTCCTAAAGGGGATGAAGCCTACAAGAAGCAGATTTAGGACTCTAAATTTTAGGAAGGCAAACTTCCAGCTCTTCAAGGAGTTAGTAAATAGGACCCTGTGGGAAATGGCCCTCAGGGACAAGGAAAGGGAACAGAGCTGGCAGATCTGTCCAGAAAAGGGCAACAAGGTTGGTGAGGGGCTTGGAGCACAAGCCCTATGAGGAGAGATTGAGGGAGCTGGGGTTGCTTAGCCTGGAGAGGAGGAGACTCAGGGGTGACCTTATTGCTCTCTACAACTACCTGAAGGGGGGTTGTAGTGAGGCGGAGGTTGGTCTCTTCTCCCAGGCAACCAGTACCAGAACAAGAGGGCACAGTCTCAGGCTGCATCAGGGGAGGTCTAGGCTGAAGGTTAGGAGGAAGTTTTACACAGAGAGAGTGACTGCCCACTGGAATGGGCTGCCTGAGGAGGTGGTGGGGTCACCGTCGCTGGGGGTGTTCAGGGCGAGGCTTGACAGGATGCTTGGTTGTATGGTTTAGTTGATTGGGTAGTGTTGGATGATAGGTTGGACATGATGATCTCGAAGGTCTCTTCCAACCTGGTCTATTCTATTCTATTCTATTCTATTCTATTCTATTCTATTCTATTCTATTCTATTCTATTCTATCTTAAAGGATGCTCTAAACAGAGCATGAGAGGTCTCAATCCCCACATGTAATAAATTGGGCAAGGAGGGCAAGAGAACACTATGGCTGAGCTGTGACCTTCTGGTCAAACTAAAGGGCAAATTGGGGCTACACAGGAAATGGAAGGAGGTACTGGGATCCCGGAAAGCATACAGGGACATTGCCTAGCTGCATAGGGATGAGGAAGGCCAAGGCACAGATGGAACTGAACTTGGCAAGGGATGTAAAGAAAAACAAGCAAGGCTTCTACAGGTGCAGAAACCAGAAAAGGAAGGTTAGAGAACATTTCCCCCTGATGAGTAACAGGATGGAACTTGTGTCAACAGATGAGGAGAAGGCTGAGATTCTCAACAAGCTTTTTGCCTCAGTCTTCACTGGCAACCCCTCTCCTCCTAGCTCTTGTGTTGATGGACTACAAGTTGGAGACCAGGGAGACAAAGTCCCTCCCACTGTAAGTGAAGACAAGGTGCATGATCAGCTGAGGAACCTGGAGATATACAAGTCCATGGGACCTGAAGAAATGCATCCGAGAGTCCTGTGGGAATTATCTGATGTAGTTGCCAAGCCACTCTCCATGACATTTGAAAAGTCCTGGAAGTCAGGTGAAGCCCCTGGGGACTGGAAGAAAGGACAGGTTGGACTCAATGATTCTCGAGGTCTCTTCCAACCTTGGTGATACTGTGATACTGTGAAACCTCACGCCCATTTTTAAAAGGGTACAAAGGAGGACCCTGGGAACCACTGACCTGTCAGCCTCACCCCTGTGACTGTGAAGATCATTAAACAGACCCTACTAGACTCCATGCTGAGGCATGTGGAGGACAGGGAAGTGATTCAGGGCAACCAGAAGGGCTGGTCCTGCCTGACCAACCTAGTGGCTTTCTATGACAAAGTGACTGTGTCAGTGGATAAGGGACAACCTGTGGATGTGATCTGTCTGGACTGCTGCAAGGCCTTTGACACTGTCCCCACAGCATCCTGCTGGCCAAGTTGGAGAGATGTCAATTTGCTGGGTGGATGTTCAGTGGATAAGGATTTGGTTGGATGGTCACATCCAGAGGGTGGTGCTCAATGGCTTGAAGTCCAGAGGAGAGCAGTGACAGTGGTGTCCCTCGGGGGTCCATACGGGGACCTGTGCTGGTTAATATTTGTATCACTGACATAGAGGGATCCAGGCACCATCAGCAAGTTTGCAGATGACACCAAGCTGAGTGGTGTTGTTGATACAACAGAGGGACAGGATGGCATCCAGAGGGACCTGGACAGGCTGGAGAGGTGGTGCCCAGGTGAAC
Source organism: Dryobates pubescens (assembly GCF_014839835.1). Lineage (NCBI taxonomy): Eukaryota > Metazoa > Chordata > Aves > Piciformes > Picidae > Dryobates > Dryobates pubescens. Next base: position 28,224,978 of record NC_071612.1, read on the forward strand.
CTCATGAGGTTCAACAAGAGTAAGCGTTCTGCACCTGGGCTGGAACAATCCTCACTATCAATATAGACTGGGGGAGGAGGTGATAGAAAGCAGCCCTGAGGGAAAGGACTTGAGGGTGCTGATGGAGGAGAAGCTGGACATGAGCAGGCAGTGTGAGCTTGCAGCACAGAAAGCAAATCACGTCCTGGGTTACATCCAAAGCAGTGTTGCCAGCAGATCCAGAGAGGTGATTCTGCCACTTTGCTCTGCTCTGCTGAGACCTCACCTGGAGTACTGTGTGCAGGTCTGGAGCCTTTGATACAGAAAGGATCTGGAGACCTGATGGAGCAGGTCCAGAGGAGCACCACAAGAATGATCAGGGGCTTGGAGCAGCTCTGCTACAAGGACAGGCTGAGGGAGCTAGGGGTGTTCAGCCTGGAGAAGAGAAGGCTCTGGGGAGACCTAATAGCAGCCTGCCAGTACCTGAAGGGGGCTACAGGAAGGATGGAGAGAGACTCTTTGCAAAGGCCTGCAGGGACAGGACCAGGGAGAATGGCTTCAATCTAGAGCAGAGCAGATTTAGATTGTTTGTTAGGAACAAGTTCTGCACCAATAGGATGGTGAAAACTGGAACAGGTTGCCCAGGGAGGTGGTTGAGGCTCCTTCCCTGGAGATATTCCAGGTGAGGCTGGACAGGGCTCTGGGCAACCTGATCTAGTTGAGGATGTCCCTGCTGACTGCAAAGGGGGTTGGACTGGATGACCTTTGGAGGTCTCTTCCAACACAGACCATTCTGTGATTCTACAGTTCTATGATTCTTTGATCCTCTGTTACACTTGTGAACGAATAAACAGAAGCAGAGGAGCTGTGCTGATCAGAATATCAAGTGTGGACGCACAAACGTTTAGCCTGGCCCAGAGGCTACTGCACAGGTGATACTACATTACTGAGAAGCAAACACACAGAACAAGACAGAGACCACCATATAATTTTGATATCTGCAATGGGGAACTCTGCATTTCCTTCTGAAGCTGGAAAGATTGTCCCTATCAGATAAATACATGTTCTGACATTGCTGCAGCATAAATAGGAGCTCAAAAGATTTTTAGTAGAACCTCAAGAGCATGAATCACTTCTTTTGTTCAATGGAATCAACTTCTTTTCATTTAATCTTAATCCCAAGGAATTATTTATTTGCAGTCCAGTTTCTCCACACGAGTAGAGGTCTGCTTTCAGCTCTGGTGGGAGGCTCCCATTGCCCTTGGAGGGCTGATGCCTTTCGTGCTCTAGCTGGCTGCATTTCCACTGGCAGCCCAGCCCTCTCCCCAGTTGCTGGTGTTGACTGGGGACAGCCATCCCAGTGCGCTCGGTGTGTAATTTCCTGCCAGTCAGCCTGGGCAGCCCATGGTGGTTGTCCCTGTGTTAGATGTGGGTCCTTGCAAGCTTTGCCAATTGTGTGTTACTTTGCTGCAGTCTTTTAGACACAGGTGTGTTGTCTATGTACTAAAAATGCTTGCCTGGATTTTACAGGAACCTGCACAATATAATATTGTCTTTCCTGGATATGTTGACATTTATTTGTAGAGCCTAAGGAATGAAAAATGTGCAGCAAACCTCAAGTTCAGTGCAACTTTGCATTCTGTCCTGTCAACTGTGTATATATAAGAGATTTCCTTGAGAATAAAGATTAAGGCTTTATTAAATTCAGGGATTGTTATGAGGGCTGAGCTTGCTTTCAACCCACTGGTTGGGAAAGTGAGAGTAATTTCCCCTGAACTTTACACCCCACAATAAACCCACATGGGCTCATTTAATCTGACTCTGCAAAGTCCCAGATGCACAGAGCAGACAATTTCCCTTTAGGTGTTTTAGTTTTGCTACAGTTTGCCTGAGAACTAGTGGGACAGTGTAGTGAGAATCTACAGAAGGCTTTAGGAGGATTTCTGGTGGGCACTGAGAGTTGTTTCGCCCTTGGCTTTGGCCCCAGCCTGAGAAGTAGCACAGCAGCTGAAGTTTGATCCTGCTTCTGGTACATCACCTCTGGGGAATTCAGTGGTGCTTTCCACATCTTCACTGACACTTTTGCAGCAGAGGCTGAGGCTGCTTTGCTGTATCACTCACATCTCCAATCTTCCTGAGCTCAGTGACAAGCAGAGAGCAGAAAATTTCCTGCATAAAGCTGAGAAATTCAGACCCGGATTCTCCTGCTTGTCCAGTGGGAGTGATGTTTACAGCAACCTTGCTTGCAGCAACTCTTTCCAGTACCTTCCTTTCTTCCCTGGGCAGGATCACCCTGGTACACAGCCCTGTGTTCAGACAGCTCAGGATGGGTGGCTTTAACCTACCATACACATTTTAAAAGTGTGTGCATGGATTATATAGTGGGAACTGAAGTGTGTTTTTGTGCAGCTGAATAGCCTGGGTGTCTTGATCGCACAGGACATCTTTATGCCTAGCTTGTCAGAATGACAGCACCACCAATGACCTTGACTAAGAAGGTCAGATCCTTTTCATTCATCTTCCAGTTCAGTGTTATCTTTTTCACGCAGCTTATGTTGGCATTTAGGTAATCCATACTATGCAATTAGAAGGGAATGGGCATGAGTTTAAACTTGAAAAGCGGAGGGCAAAAGGTAGGATTTCCCTACTGCACACTCCACTATCCACTAATTAGTTCCTATGGTGTTTTTAACATCAGATACAGATCTCAGCAAATGAGGGATAGCCCACACCAAAAGCAGACCACCCAGCCTTCAGTCACATGCAGAATGTTTTGTCTGCAGAAGTTTGTCTTTCCTTTTGCTTTACTAAGTGCTTGATCATCTCAAGGGTTACAGAAACGATGGGGGCATTTTTAGTCTGAATTTTTTTTTTCCAAAGCCCTCTGCAATTAACTGTTAATTCATCTTCTGGCATGAGAATGCTCTGAACACACCGTTTACAAGAGCTGACTGATCGTGTTGTACTTTTAAAAGAGAAAACAGTTTGTAAAGGACTTTAACTACACTGAGTGCTATATAATGCTGCATGTTCTGAAAAATCATCTGCTACATCGATCAAACGAGATCCCTGTGGTGAAAGTGTCTCTGTGTTCCAGTTCCTTTGCTGTGTAAGAGAGATACTATCATCTCCTTGTCTCAAAAAGAACACAATGAAAATTAATTAATTTCTGCACTACACCCAAGTATTAGTGGAATGAGATTCCAGCCTTCACTCCCCCAACCTTCTGTAGTATCTGATTTCTTTCCATCTTAATGATTTGATCTTCACATTCACAACTTAAAAAAAAGGCAAGAAGTACAAACAAAAATGAAGAATAGAAGTGTTGCCCAATGTCAAACATTTCTTCTCTGCAAGATGAAGAATTTTGCTTTCAGCTTATTTAGCCATCTTTTGTGAATGAAATGAACATGCTGTATCCATTTTAAATGATCTGCAAACCTCTTTATTTTCCAAAACATTTCCCCTTCTGCTCATCTGATTTATGGCAAATGTAGCTGTCAAATTTGACTTGAGGGCAATAACCCATTTTGTTCCTGAAATAAGCTAAAAATGGCCACAACTGAGTAGTTAGTCCTGGTCTGTAATAAAATAAGCCCTGGGTGCTGTGAATCAGTTCAACTGAGAGATTCAAACAGGGTGCTGCTTCAGCTGAGAAGCCTTTGGGTCTTGCTTTAATATTAACTCATAGGACAGTTTCTATATTATCACTTGAGGGCTACCATGAGGACTGACCAAATGAGGATAAGAAAAGTTTTATTCCTTTAGTCTTTCTCCTCTCTTTCAAAGCAGGTATAGCTGTACTTGTTTTGTGGAGAAAAGGTTTGCCTAAGTGGGCTGGCCCTGGTGCTTACAGTTCTGGAATAGTTAAAAGCTGTAACAAATCTCAGGTGGGAAGAATTTTTTCTCAGATTGTGATGCCTGGCAAAAGTTAGATCAGCTTTGTTCCAGCTTATAAAGATATTGGGGAGGGATTTTTTTTAATGGAAATGAGTTTTAGTATTGTCTCCTCAAGGTGCTCTGGTGTTTTGATTGATGTCTTTACTAGCAAGACATGGCTGCATCACCAGGTTCTTACTAACAGCTGAAAGAGATTTTACTTTTCTTACTGCTTAACTGCTCTGTAGCAGGTGTGTCTTCTATCTGCTGTGTAATGGGATAAGTAGGCTTGAGCTCATACATACCTGTACCTACCATAAGCAAGGCCCAAAGAGGAGAGAGAGTGGGGTGGGAAGAGGCCCTTACGATTGCTCTCAGCATCTAGAAAGTAGAACTAGAAGCAGTCAACCGCTTTGCTTTACGGCTCTTTGTGAGTATTACTGATGCACACAGAAATGCTGAAACAGCAGTGCAAAGGTAAATCTAAAGAACGATGAAAAGAGAATGTCTTCCTTGGTCAGGCAAAAAGGGATCAATGAAGAAATGGTACCTTGCCTGGCATGCAAGGACTGGGTTGTAACCACAGCAAAATAATTGAAGAAAGTAGCAAACAGTTACACTTTCCTGTAGACACTTTTTTGCATTAGTTGCATTTTCTGTATAAAACTGTTGGCAGTCTGGAGTGTTTGCACAGTCACCATGCAAGGCTGTGCTTATGTGCTGCCTAATTGACAAATTGGTATGCTGAGGAGATGTGAAATTTCACACCAGTCTCAACTTCTTCTGTAATATTCCAGCTATGATAATAGCTAATTAGGAGAATGTGAAATTAAAATGCATGCTTATCTAGGAGAACCGAAATGAGAATACAGAAGAAATCTGGAAGGAAGATGTGGTGAAAAGTGTTGCCTCTTAACATTCCATCCCTACAAACCGCTTTTGAAATGAGGTATGATAAATCGAGGTATTGGAGAGTCAGCTTGGAGAGGAGCTGTGCCTGAAGAGCTGCCTAAGCTCCCTTCTCTGCAGAAGCAGTTAGGAAGGCTTTCCCGTGAAGTTAATGCCACTAACATAGATATTGTAGGTTTGAAAAACCAGATCTAGAAGGAGTGCTTTTTGTCTGGGCAACCACCCTAGTCAAAGCACCCCTTAAGCAAGTGTTCACAAGACCAGGCAGCTGTGAATCCTGTGTTTTGAATCAGTTATTCTGGCTGCCCTCCTATCCCACAATCATAGAGTTAAAAGATTGCTATTCTGGAGTTCAGCTGTGTACCTACACCAAATGCGTTTGCCGTGTAGCATGCATGTACATATAGATCATCCTACTTTTTTGTATGCATCACCAGAGATGATACTTAAACAAGGCTCTGTCTTCTAGGATCTCCTTACCTGACATGTGACTCCTTCCTGCAGAAAAGTTACCCCAGTCTTAGGGTCTTGATGGATTTCCTTTCCCTTCTGCACTGGGTTCGTCTGTCCCCTCCATGTCGTATGCAATGAGTGATGGAGTCTAAAATGAAGGATGTGTGTTGCTTGCTGGAGACATTTTTGCAGAAAATAGATGATGAGTTCATCAGCTCTTTCTAAAACTTTCCACTTACTGTTACTTCAGATGTGCAATGCTTCCAGCTCCTGAAAGTGCTAGAAAGTAACTGTTTTTGCTAATGTGGATTTAAACAAGAACTCATCTACCAATTGGCAGGAAAGCACCCTAACTTTTCTGCCATATTGCACAACTCTGAGGTGCCAAAAATGAGTATGCCATTAACTCTGTGGGACCCAAGTTGCCATGTTTTGCCTGTTCTGAAAAGACAGGCCCCATCAGGAACAATCCTGCTGCTGCTCCTGCTAAAATATCATTCCTATTTTGAAAACGTGATCATTTGTCTGTGTTCCAGCAGGCACACGTGCAGACAGGAGCCTGTGAAATAACCCATGCTTTTTATTATTTATTTATTCTTAGTCACTGGCCTGTGAAAGGCTGTTGAAGCTGGAGAATATCTAACCAGTCATTATCACAGATACCTCTCTTCTAGTAAGTGACAAAGCTGCTGATCCCTTCCCTGCTCCTCCACCAGCTTCTTGATGTAGGGAGCTAAATGTTGGGTTTCAACCTCTCTACAGCCTTCAGGTTCTAGAGTGGTGTATGGCTTAATTATATAGGGCAATCGCAGTGTGTGAATTACTGTTCAACAGTACAACATTTCAAACCTGTGAAGTTACAACTCTCCAGATTTAACTTGCATTTTCAGAGCTCTGTAAGCTGATTTGAACTATGACTAAGAAAGTGTCTTATGTGAGCATCCATGTTATATATATATATGTATGTATATATGTGTGTGGATATATATATATATGACAAGAGTCCTTTGCCAATATATATGTGAAAATCCCACCTGGAGTAAATTTAAGTGATTATTGGGACACTCTCTGCAAGCTACAGAAATGTCAATGGAAAAGCTGCAAGCCTTTTTCCAGACTTTGCTCAGGTATTTCATCCATTGATGGGTACTTGCAGAAACCCAAATAACCTAGGGATTAAGACTAGTTGATAACAAGATTTTGTTTTCAATTGGTGAAATTAGTGAGCTCTGTGGAGCTCTCTTGGTTTTCACATTGTGAAAATCATGTCATTTGGTATCAGATCTGGTTTTTTCTGGAGACTTTCTCATTTTCACTCTCCTCCTTCAGAGAACATAGATTGCTTCCCCTCCTCAGCTCCCCTGCCTATTGCTTATTAAAAGGAACATGAAAAATGAATAGCATAAGGGTCAAACTATTCTCAGTAATCAAGAAAGCTAATTACAAATTTTAATATTTATTTTTTAAGAGCAATTAGCCATTGCAATAAAAATGCCTGCAGGAAAAAAATGGATTTGGGTTCATTTGCCATCCTTTGATGTGGGTATCTTTTAAAGGAGAAGCTAGGGCTTACACAAAGGCTACTTTTAATGTAGGTGTTTCTAGATCAGATTTTAATACCAAATCTAAGAAAGTACGTGAGTTCATGAAATACTCACCATAACTCCTCAACTTAAAAATATCACAGATATCATTTTGTTCTTTGATACGTGAAGGGAACTGCCAGCTTACACTTCTGAAGCAGGATGAAATGCTGTTTCCCATGCCAGTTAAAGCAGCTATCTAGAAGTTAGAGTTGTCTACTATAGTTGGTACAAACTTCTGAGAAACAATTATCTGAACTTGAGAAAAATATTGTGTGACATCAATGGCTTTGGTTAACACAGGAGACCTTCCTAGGCTCAGGATCTAGAGGCATCATCACAAACTGAAAAAGGCTGTGCAGTTCTAAAAGAGTGATTTAAGTGCCTAGTGAAAACATTTCCCTATCCCTGTGCCTTATCTGACAAAATATGTTTTTATTATCAAGTGACTCTGTTCATCAGCAAGCATCTGACAGCCCACATGGGATAATGGGCATTTCAAAGGTATTTGGTGCTTGTCCCTATAGAATCAGATGCAAAATCTCCTTTGTGTTATGCAGACACTCTTGTATGTCACATTGTCACTACACTATTTCATGTGCCACTGACCTCTCTGAGAGAGGGCAGAGGAGATGTAGGTCTGAAATTCCCTGTGTCCTTCAGTCTGAGTCTGTGCTGTGACAGTTGGGTGAAGAGTGTGGACTTGGGGAGTCAATCTACAGAATATGAAAATGATTTAAAGCTTGCTTTGTGTGGACACACAGTTGCTTTGCACACTTCTGGGGGTGATTTTAGGTTTTTTTTTTATGCTTCTTTTCAACACTGAATACTGTCTGCTACTGAAATAAATGTATTAAGGAATTCTTTTGTTTATCACATGCTTAAGTGAAAACATCTATGGTTAGGGCTGGTGTGATCCTCTATTGACTGGCAAACCGGAGTTGTTTCTAAATATATTGGGAAAGAGTGAAATAAATCCCAGCCACCTAAATGCATATTAAGTGACAGATACACAAATGTTTCTACTCCTATATCATAGGTGGGATCAGCCTAAGGAAGGAGCTGAGTGTATTTAGACAGAAGAGTCATAGCAAATGCAGAGAGACTTCATTTTTCACAGTATCATAGTATAACTAAGGTTGGAAGAGACCCCAAGGATCATCGAGTCCAACCTGTCTCCACAGACCACATGACTAGACCATGGCACCAAGTGCCCCGTCCAATCTCCTCTTGAACACCTCCAGGGACAGTGAAACTGTAACTTTCCCATTAGAATACATAGAATAAACCAGGTTGGAAGAGACCTTCAAGATCATCGCGTCCAACCCATCAACCAATCCAATACCACCTAAACAACTAACCCATGGCACCAAGCACCCCATCAAGTCTCTTCCTGAACACCTCCAATGATGGCGACTCCACCACCTCCCCAGGCAGCCCATTCCAATGGGCAATCACTCTCTCTGTATAGAACTTTTTCCTAACATCCAGCCTGAACCTCCCCTGGCACAGCCTGAGACTGTGTCCTCTTGTTCTGGTGCTGGCTGCCTGGGAGAAGAGACCAACATCCGTCTGTCTACAACCTCGCTTCAGGTAGTTGTAGACAGTAATAAGGTCACCCCTGAGTCTCCTCTTCTCCAGGCTAAGCAACCCCAGCTCCCTCAGCCTCTCCTCGTAGGGCTTGTGTTCCAAACCCCTCACCAACTTTGTTCCTCTTCTCTGGACCTGCTCCAGCAAGTCAACCTCCTTCCTAAACTGAGGGGCCCAGAACTGGACACAGGACTCGAGGTGCGGCCTAACCAGTGCAGTGTACAGGGGCACAATGACCTCCCTGCTCCTGCTGGCCACACTGTTCCTGATGCAGGCCAGGATGCCATTGGCCCTCTTGGCTGCCTGGGCACACTGAAGGCTCATGTTTAGGTGGCTGTCAATCAGCACCCCCAGGTCCCTCTGTGTTTGGGAGCCTCTCCAGCCACTCTGACCCCAGCCTGTAGCTCTGCATGGGGTTGCCGTGGCCAAAGTGCAGCACCTGGCACTTGGACTTATTAAATGCCATCCCATTGGACTCTGCCCATCTGTCCAGTTGGTCGAGGTCCCTCTGCAGAGCCTTTCAACCCTTTAACTGACCAACATCTGCTCCTAACTTGGTGTCATCTGCAAATCCAGATCATCAATGAAGATGTTAAAGAGGATGGGGCCCAGCACTGATCCCTGGGGGATGCCACTGGTGACTGGCCACCAGCTGGATGTGGCACCATTCACCACCACTCTCTGGGCTCAGCCTCCAGCCAGTTCCTAATCCAGCACAGAGTGTCGCTGTCCAAGCCACGAGCTGACAGCTTAGCCAGCAGTTTACTGTGGGGGACAGTGTCAAAGGCTTTGCTGAAGTCCAGGTACACCTCATCTACAGGCCTCCCCACGTCCACCAGGCAGTCACCTGGGCATAGAAGGAGATCAGGTTGGTGAGGCACGACATGTCCTTCTTAAATCCATGCTGGCTGGGCCTGATCCCTTGGCCATCCTGTAAGTGCTGTGTGATTGCACTCAAAATGACCTGTTCCATAACCTTGCCTGGCACTGAGGTCAGGCTGACAGGCCTGTAATTCCCTGGCTCATCCAACCTGCCCTTCTTGTGGATGGGCACCACGTTGGCAGCTTCCAATCTTCTGGGACCTCTCCAGTGAGCCAGGACTGCTGGAAAATGATGGAGAGTGGCTTGGCAGCTCATCTGCCAGCTCTCTCAGCACCCTAGGATGGATCCTGTCTGGTCCCATGAACTTGTGGGGATCCAAACAGCTTAGGAGATCTCCACCTACCTCCTCCTGGAACACAGGGAAACTATGCTGCTCCCTGGCTCCATCTGCCAGCTCTGCAGGCCAGCTGTCTAGAAGACATTCTGTCCTGCTATTAAAAATTGAGGCAATGAAGGTGTTAATTACCTCTGCCTTTTCCTCATCTTTTGTTACAACATTCCCCTCTATGTCCACCAAGGAGTGGAGGTTGTCCTTGCCCTCCTCTTGCTATTAATATATTTATAGAAGGTTTTTTTGTTGTCCTTCACAGCAGTGCCAGGCTAAGCTCTAAATGGGCTTTTGCCTCCCTAGTTTTCTTCCTACATGACCTAGCAACATCCTTAAACATTCCATGGATTGCATCCCCTTTCTTCCAAAGATGATACACCCTCTTTTTTTCCCCCTTAGTTCTTTTAGAAGTTCATTGCCCATCCAGGCTGTCTGCCCCTGAGCTCATCTTCTGGCACATTGGCACAGCCTGTTCCTGTTCCTCCAAGAGTTCTTTCTTGAAGTAGGTCCAGCTCTCCTGGACCCCTTTGGTTTTAAGGGCTGTTTCCCAAGGAACCTTCTGAGTTAATTCCTTGAGTAACCTGAAGTCCGCCCTCTGGAAGTCCAGAGTGGAGGTTTTGTTGCTGCCCCTCTCAGATTGACTGAGTACTGAAAATTCAATTATTTCATGGTTGCTGGAGCCTACACATCCTCTGACCACATCACCCACCAGCCCTTCCCTATTTCCCTATTTTCCTATTTACCAGCTAAGACTGGTAACGGACCGTTCCCCTTTTCTCATAACCATCTTTGGGATATTGATACTGAGGGGGTTTATTGATAGTTCTTCTCCCAACAGGTGCTTCTGAGCACACACATGGGCAACGTACAGGTACAGTGATAACAGGAAGAAGTAAGAATGGCTGTGGACTTGCCTTTCATGTCCAGCTTCCTCTCATGCACAGAGCTTCTTTGAAGCTTCCTGGCACCCTGGTGCTGACAGTCTGTCTGCAAATGTCTGTCTGTGTTTGTTGTAAGCTGCCTCCTGTTGCTGGAGATCTGAGCAATGGCCTCCGGCTATGATTGGGGTCATGCTTGAGGCAGTGCTGTTGAACAATCTCTAAATCTGGTCACTGGGAGAGCTCTGAGGAAGCCAGATACTATGACAAAGATGCAATTTGATAGATATAAATTAAATTACTTTTTAGTTGCCAATAAGATAAAATATAATTTGGAAAAAAACAACAAACTAGACTCAAATTTTTATTTTCCAGGTTCTGGTAGAACTTCTAAAGCTTTTTGTACCATTACCTCAACTCGTTCAGTTGGTTTGGTGGGATATTTCCAACCTATTAACACATGGATCTACCAGAGTTAGTAACTTGATGGTCTGATCCTTGGCTAACTTTTTTTTATGCCTTTTTTTTTACAGCTGCATCAGATCAAAAAGAGTAAAATCATAAGTATTCTTACTGCTACTTTAATCCAGTAAATACAAAATTACCATTTACAGTACTATTTAAAATGCATATTATCTCATTTACTGAAACATGAAAAGCTTTGCCAAGACGAGGCAGTGTCTTTGCTCAATTTTAAACAGAGGTACGTACATGAAGGTTGCTGCCAGTCCTGGTGGAAGATCCACATGCAGAGCCAGTAGCTCCCAGCCATTGTTTGTGCCTGTGACTGCAAGTCACCCTGAGGTCATCCGCACGGATCAGCTCAGCTCAGCTCGGTAACCATGAGATGGAAGTGTGAACTACAGACCTGCAATGCAGGGCTGTCTCCTCACCTGCTTGAAATAACAATGGAAGTGGTTGACCGCATTTTCTGCTGATCCTTGTGCTTTCATTTATCTGCATTCTCATATTGACTTGGTGATCTTTGGCAACTGATGCTCTGTTTTGCTAAAAAGATGAAATATAAAGATGCTTTGTCAAGTGTCATCTGGTTCACAATGGGGTAGTTCATGAATGAAGGCAAGCTGCCGGCTTTATGAAAAGCAGAGTATTGAGCAGAATGAATTCCAAGGATAAGCATTTGTCTGATGATGCAAATGTAGAACTCACAAGCAGGGCATAACAATTTAAGTCTCTCTTAAATGAATTAATCTGGTATGGTCCTGAAACAGTACTGATTGTTAATTTTTTTTTTGTCCCTCGTGCTTACACACATGCTGGCTGCATTGCCACTTGTGCTGTGCAATTACATAGCAGCACTAATCATTGTACTCTTAAAATAGTTTACTGTGAATTCATACATACTCTTAATTGCTTAAGTGGTAAGCCCACAGGCAGCTACAAGAAATATCTGATGCTTCTATACCACAGCTATCAACAATGTATTTCAATGTAGATGGTGCTGTTGATGTTTATTCTGTTTCTTCATAATTGAGTGCCACAATTTGCTTTAATTATTACTAACCCTCGCTAGCGTACTCCATACCACAGGTATTTACAACAAAGTCTTCAAGAGGTGTAGTTCTCTGAAAAGAATATAAGACTTGAACTTTCAGGAAAATAAGTGACTGAAAAAGAATAATGGAAACAGGATTTTTGTTACTCATCTGCAGTGATGACTGCTTAACTTGACAGTTTAGCATGTGCAGCATAAAAAGAGACACCTGGCACATGGTCCAGCCCTGCTTCTGTTATAGTAAATGCTGCTCTTTCGTGAGCCAGTATCTGCAAGATTGGTTTTGTTGTGGACAAAGCAGTACACAGTAGCTGCAGTGGCAGTAGCTGCTTATGGTTATTTAAGGTTAGCTGAGCAGTCAGATTTACTGCAAAACTTGGGACTTTAGGCACTAAAGAAAATACATCTGGTACTTGGCCTTTGTTAATGAGGTAATTGCTTTAAGTGCAGGGACCAACACTGAAAACATGGCAAATTGAAAAAGAAGATGGAAAACCAAAGGCAAGGTTAAGAAGTATTTGTAGCTCAGAATACAAAGCTTCTGCTTTGCCCTGGAATGGGAGAGGATACCAGTGCTATGTTTTTCTGCAATTATGCCTATTTCTTCCAGACAAGGCACAAAGGATGCTTCTGTGAGTTGACCTGAAGGGAAGTTGCTATGGGTGGATGTCATGGTAGGGCCAAACGGCCCCAGCACAAACCCAAACCCAGGTGTCTAGACATGGTCCCCTGCTCCCCCCTCCTTCCTGCAGAAAGTTGGGGTAATGCGGGGAAAGGAACAGAGGGACAGGACCATGGGTGTCTGGTAAACAACCCTGTGGTCTATGGTAAGGGCAGGGGTTCTGGACACAGCCTGGCAGAACCCCTTCTCATTGGGTAACTATGTACTGGTTTCATGCCCTACTGGTCCAAGCAATCGATTTCTAGTCACCTGTGCCTTGCTCTTGCCTTGCTTACCCTTGCTAAGGCCTTGCTTACCCTTGCTCAAGCCTTGCTGAAGCCTTGCGTACTTGAACCTGCTTGGACCTTGTCTGGCTTGAAGTTGCCTCGAGTTGCGTTGCCTCGAGTTGCATAGCCTCGAGCTGCCCAGTCCAGAGCCAGGGATAAAGCCATGAGCACGCACACCACCACCTACAAGAGAAGCCACCAGCTTAGGAGCCAGAGCCAAGCCTCAATTCACCCAGGACAAAGCAAACACCCGTCGTGACAGCGTCGTTAGCAGCCCACTGTCCGCTGGAGCCAGACCAGCCCCGAGACCGCATGGCCTTCCTGCCTGCAACCTGCTGTGCCTGGTGCATGGGAGCACCCCAAAGCCTCTAGTACACAGCAACAGCACTCCCTACTTGACTACAGCCAGCTGTGAGTAATTAATTCATTGCCTTTTTGGCTTAATGGCTCTTATCAAGTCTTACCCCACTGTGGCTGAGCCATTTTGCTCCCAGGGTGTTCTCTTTCTGTTATATTCCTCCTGGTTTGCATAAAATGGATAAATTGTTATAGTTGCCCAAATCCTGCACATTCCCATGGTAAATATATTCTAGCTGTACATCCAACCCATCTAAGAAGTTTTGGCAATTTTCATATTAATAAAGGTTATTAATATCTTGATTAATATTGACATATTGATTATAAATAAAGGAACTATTGTATTCCTTTTCAACAGTGGAAAATGTGCAGACCCCCAAACCATCATCACCTCCCATGAACTGTAGCAGAAACCAAGGACAGGTTTGGCTCTGAGAACCTTGAATGCCAAAGAAAACTGCAGGAAGGCATCTTTCTTGGTCCTTTTAAGCACCGTCTGGCACAGCCCAACTGGTACTCTATTGGAGGCACTAAGGTATAGTATCTCAGTTATGTTATTTTATGTAGACTGAGGAAGCCTGTGTAAAACATAGTCATGCTGTAGGCATAAAACAAAAAGGAAAAGATGAAACACCATTTTGAGATTCTCCCTGCATCTGCCTCTTACTAAAAAAAAAATTTAAAAATTGCAATATCTTTTGCTTTAATTTCTTCATGCTTCTTAATTTGCATGTCAGATAAAACTTGAACGGCTAATTTTGATGACACTGCAAAGTGATTAGCTTCATAGACAATCACTGTCAGTTGTTGCACACAATCAGATAACCACTGGCAAGCTACCTAACCGTGTGCTTCAGAGTCTAATGTGTAATGTTTTTCTCATGAAATAAGGAAAATCTGAGATTCCTACAAGGCTGTACTTTTTGTTTGGGAATTCATTATGTGCAACACTGGAAAATGAGAACCAAGTCAGAGAACCTGGTTGAGGTTCCTTCTCTCTCAGCCTCTAAGGCCTATTTAGCCATGAAACATCACCTATATGCCAGAAGCTATTTTAACCAAAAAGTGCTCCATATCTTTATGGCTATGGAATTACCACTGGGCTTTCAATATAACTGGACTTCAAAGATTGTCTTTCTGAGATAGTCTAAAAACCATGCTGGCAGATGTGCCTATCTTCATCTTAGAATTTTTCTTCTTCTCTAGCTTTCCCCCTCCCTGTGAATAGAATTTAAGTATCTGTGAACAGCTCTTTGTTACATTGCAGCATGAACCTGGGGTAGAGAGTGGAGTATATGTGCTTGTGTGTGTTTTGTCTGGCAGAGGGAATATCATCCTCTAAGCTATGTGGAATATTGCATTTTCACATTAGGCACAATGGTAAGGGTCATGCTTTAAAGCTTAGTTTCCAGGCAGTAGTTCTACTCAGTGAGGTGAAATGATCCACACTAAAGAGATTTTGCAGCCATATCTTAGCAAATGTCAAAGAAACCACCTTTGTGTGGTTGACAATTATTTGGAATCACATAGTGGATTTAAATTACAAAACAACACGAAGGTGCAAAGTTAGCTTTGTCAGCTATGATAGATTTAATTGAACGCACAGTGACATAGAATAATTAAATACATAGCCTTTCTTTTCCAAAGGTATTTTTGGTTCATACCACAGAAACACTTTCACTTTTCTCAGGGTTAGCAGACAGAAGGAAACCTCTCACGTGCAGTGTTGTTACTAGCTGTTACTTGTGAACACGGGTTTGCATCAGTTTGCTTGTTAGGTGTTCTCTTTCTCCTAAAAAAGACATGTTCTTCAGGAAAGAGTCTGGTTTGGTTTAGTGGTGTTTTTTGGTTTTTTTCCTTTTCCCTCCATAAATGGGATTCAAATGTATGTGTCACAGATCATTTAAGAAGAAATTAGAAGATGCTATGGAAAAGTCAGGTACAAGTTTTGCATCATTTAAAATGTAAGATTGAACTGATTCTTAAAGCTCATTAGGGTTTGGTAACAAAAAATCTACTGGAGCCAGAGCTTTTCCTCTGGCCCATTCCCAGGCTCTCCTGAAGGGCCGCCTTGTCTTTACTCCTTGCTTCTATGATCGTGGGGTTGCTTCCCAGTTGCTCTGTGGCTGTAGGGCTCACAGGAGAGCCCATTGTGTGGGGCAGGGGTGTTCCTCAGGCATCTGGTTCTGCTGCACAACAGACCCTGCTGTCTTTGCTCCCCACCTGCAGAGGGGATGGGGAGCACACATTTGTCAACACAGTGTTGTCATGGTTCAAATAGAAACACTGAGCTTTGTGTCGAACCTGCACTTTTCTCCCCACCAATGTAGAAAAGGTAAAGTTATTTGGATGCTGGTTACTTACTGGTTGACTAGTTTGAGAGGGTCACTTAACAGCTCTGACCCACAGATGAGGCCATTTGTCCAGACACAAATACACTGACAATGCTGGAAAGGGATTTCTGGTTTGAAGGTTTGTCCTAGATTCTGTCTTCAACCTGCACATCTGAAGGGTGAGGAGGATGCTGGACAGTGAGAAACTCTGCTCAGACACTCTTAGATCAGTGGGGTGGCAGTAAACACTGACAGCACATCCAGGGCAAAGCAGCTTTCCAGCCCTGAGGGTTGAGTGGGACCCTCCTCTCCTCTCCACGCAAGCACCCATCTTATGCACCCAGCCTGGCCTCTTCTTCAGTGAGAGGAGGTGATCGGGTCAAAGAGATGGTGTTCAGTTTCCCAGAAGGTGGGCAAACTTGAATATCTGGTTCTGCCGTGGCTTACAGTCTGCTCACTAACTAGATCAAAGAGTAGTTATTTTTGGCACAGGACTGCCCCACGGCTGTGTGTCAGCAGAGCAGTGGTGAGCTCTGGCTGTCACATTTACTACATCTGCACCAAACCTTCAGCATTGCTCACTACCCCTTTGGGGAAAACAACCTTTTAGCTACTGGATCAGCATTCCCTATTAACTGGTTTGTTAATAACCAGACACATCAAATTCTCTTGCATGTCTATTATTTTTGATAGTTGCATTGTGAACTAAATCATCACAGATTTTCAGGCAGGTGAAATATTTGTGAAACAAGATAATCAGCTGACTCATCTAAGGTTGTGCCATAAAGCATGGGTTGATTCAGCTTGTCTCTGGCTGGAGCTCGGGCTCTGCAACCAAAAAAGGAAAAAGTTTATGTGAAAGTTTGAAACTTTCTATCCCTTGCTCCTATCCCACTGTAATTTATTAGCTGCATAGCTACCCTTCAAATGTTCAAATAGTTTTATTAGTTATTTTTTCCTTAGTTTCCTGAGAATTTTTGTCAGCTTATGAAGAGCCTGGTTAGTTCACAGCCCTTCCTCCACAGCTCGCTACCAAATCACAAGGTCTGTCATACATTAAGGTGAGAAGTATTGAGTCATACTTTCTCCTACTGCACCTACAATTTCTCTACCATAATCATCACCCTGTTCTTCAATTTCTTAATTCAAATAATAATTCATGTAGTAATGGGATTTGGTCTGAGCCTGTTTCCAAATGGGTAGCTCCTAGCTGAGGTTTCAGCCCATGCTTTCCATTGTGAAGATTTCTTCAGGTTTGTAAAACTTTTTTGTAATAGCTGATGTTGGTCATCAGCAAGCAGTGTGCTTCACAAAAGCACCCTGAAAAGCTGCCAATACAGTGACTCTGCTATTTGCTGGAGCATACCAGAGGGAAAAGCAATGCTACTTCTCTGGTGCCAGAGCCACTGACTCTGGTCTCTCCTTTGCCTAATGACTTTACCCAGTAAAGCTGATTCAACATCTTGGATGGCTAACAGCCACGTCTGTCATGGTAAAGCTGCTCCATGATGCTGCAGCACTTGCAGATGAGCCAAGGTGCTCAGTAGGTCAGAGATGCCTTCTTGGGGTTTTGCTTTGGGTCTCAACACTTCATATGTATTCAGCATTTGGGCCTAAATTTGGCCTCCAGGCCCTGCTGGGGTAAAAAAAATGTTAACAATTCTGAGGAAGGGATCCTCTAAAATCAGCCAAGCCAAGTGCTTGGAACAGTGAGGAGTGTGCCCAGCAGTATACCCAGGTGGCCAAGAAGGCCAGTGGCATCCTGGCCTGGATCAGCAACAGTGTGGCCAGCAGGAGCAGGGAAGTCATTGTGCCCTGTACTCAGCCCTGGTTAGGCTACACCTTGAGTCCTGTGTCCAGTTCTGGGCTCCTCTGTTTAGGAAAGATGTTGAGTTGCTGGAAGGTGTCCAGAAAAGGGCAACAAAGCTGGGGAGGGGTCTGGAGGACAGCCCTGTAAGGAGAGGCTGAGGGAGCTGGAGTTGCTTAGCCTAGAGAAGAGGAGACTCAGGGGAGACCTTCTTGCTGTCTACAACTCCCTGAAGTGAGGTTGTAGACAGGTGGGGGCTGGTGTCTTCTCTCAGGCAACCAGCATCAGAACAAGAGGACACAGTCTCAAGCTGCACCAGGGGAGGTTCAGACTGGATGTTAGGAAGAAATTCTACAGAGAGAGAGTGATTGCCCATTGGAATGTGCTGCCCAGGGAGGTGGTGGGGTCACCAACATTGGAGGTGTCTAGGAGGAGACTTGATAGGGTACTTGGTTGCATGGTTTAGTTGATTAGATGGTGTTGGGTTATAGGTTGGACTCGATGATCTTGAAGGTCTCTTCCAACCTGGTCTATTCTATTCTATTCTATTCTATTCTATTCTATTCTATTCTATTCTATTCTATTCTATTCTATTCTATTGAAACAAGGCTGGTGCAGAAGGAAAATGTAAAGGTTTATTGATTCATAGATTGATCTGGGTTGGAAGTTACAAGAAAGAACATATCACCCACTCCTTTAGGTGAAATCAAAAGTGGGAGATTGTTCCAAACTGTGACATTAGGTAGGTATCTTTGAAGTTGGCCCTGCTTTGGCAGGGCTTGGACCAGGTGACCTCCTGAGATCCCTTCTGACCTATAGTATTCCTGCCCAGTGGGGACTGGTTGGAAGGGCACAGCACAACATTTTCCATTCTCCAGTGGTTTGTGATTAAAGCCATATGAGAGGCCACATTCACCTTCCTGTCCTGCCTGGTTCACAGAAACCCTGTGCTTTGTCCTGTGTTTTTGTGGTGTAGGTTGATTGGTTTGTTTGCTTGTTGTGTTTGCTCTTGCTTTTGGTGTTTTGTTTTGTTTTAAATAGAATTTTACTCTGCAGTGTGTGTCAGGAAGCTTTCTTCTATAAATGTTGCAAGAATGGGCACAAATGAGTTTTCTAGCCAGTGCTGACTATCATATCTCCTTTAAGTACTGGGTAAATCATAGAATCTGAGTTTCCAGAAGTTCATCCTGTGGTTGGTCAGGGCACATTCCCACACTGTGATAAGGAAGTTCTAGACAATACTGCATAAAACTTCTACACACATGCACACTTATTGTATTGATTTAGTGGGCTTTCTATTGCAGAGGAAAGCCACTTTCAATTGCTTGTTTTGTTTTCCTCTGGCTTGCAGAAGTAAAACATTTCAGTGTGCATTTCAAATTGTGCACTTTAATCAGGGGACTGGCTTATGTACAACATGCAGAAACAATATGTTTAGGCATTTTATTAGAACAAAAGAAACTGTTCTGCTCAACCTGCGTCAGCCATCAGCCCATCTTCATGTGTAGTTACATTAAAGTAAGAGGAATTGGAACAAGTGAATCTAGATCAAGTCTAAGGAACAAATAGATTGCAGGGGACCCAAAATTGAAGTAAAAGGTAATTTTCCAATTGCACTTGGTAGATACAGGGCACTGCAAAGCCAGACCCTGTGTTGAAGACATACTTGATTCATATTTCCTCACCTGTTTGCTAGGCCTCAAATGCTGACTCCTTTGAAGTGTTTTACCCAGTGTCTCACTGAGGGTTTCTAAAGCTGCACAGGGGCATGAGAAAGGTTCAGGCATCAGGCTATGAGGAAGCTTTCTTGTAAGAAAACGGACTGAACCCAGGCTTTAAGGGCTTGAAATTCTAACACAATATCCTTCCAGTAGGCCACTCATGGATGTCAAAGCTTTATAGCCAAACCTGTTATTGTCAGAATACACTGATCAGTCTTCTGGTAAAACAACTGCACCAGAGGATGTCCGTGGTGTTATTTTCCTCTCTGTGAAGAGAACCCACATGGTTCTTTTAGATAATGGGGCTGCTGGGTTTTTTTCAGGCTAATTAAATGGAAAACATTTTGAAGTGAAGTCAGTCACTCTCCACTGGCAAGCTGCCATACTGAATGGTGCAGGGGCAGATGCATCCACAGCTCTCTTCAGTGGCTACAGCATACAGTGAGGGTCAGAAAAAACACAAACATGTAGAATGGACCATTCAGTGAAGATCTAAGTAATGGCAACATTAGACCAATAAAGTCAAGAGTATGATTTTTACATACAACTGTAATTATTTTCCATTAAAGAAGGTGCCAGAGAAGGATAAAGCACAGTGATTCCCAGTGCCAGCAGCCCGCCTAGCAGAATGCTTCCCTCCTCCTCTCTGCCTCTCGCATATACACATCAAACAATTGCATTAGCACTTCTGCTGCCTTTCTTGTCTCACCCTCTTTTTTCACACTATTTAAAGGCTAAAACATAGTAGTGTTGATAGTTGAGCCTACCAGTGTGTCTTGTTTGAACACAGCATGTATTATCAATGATAATTCAGGAATTTCTGCATTCATTTTGAAGGCAAGTTTAAGTAATTTTGAAAGACACATTTCTCCATTTGCAAATCATAAATCATTTGTTCTGTTCAGTGCTTCTGAGGGCATGTCTTTGTGGAAAACCTAGCTGGCATAGGCTGGAGTAGGATAAAATTCTGCCTCTGCTTACAGAAATGTGCTCTATGTATTTGTTGATTTAGAATTCACATAGAGTTAAATAAACTTTTATATCTTACTAGTATTTTTTTTAATTACTAAAAAGTCATCATTGTAGGAGAACATCTAATCTTTATTGCTACCTCTTCTGCTGTGGGAGCAATGGGAGCCAAGGAATGGTAGTTCAGTAACTCTGGGTGCTTTCTGTAGATCAGGCCCCAAATATGTTTAATTGCCTTTCCCTCTTTAAAGCTATTAGAGTGTAATCACCATCTCCTCTGGATTTTTTGTTCTAGCTGTATGATAGATAGCTTAAAATATAGCTTCAAGCCTTCTCTGTTCCTAATAGCTAAAGCCTATATTCCATTGTTTGGCAAAAAGGCAGGGAGAAAATCTTGGGACTGCAATTAGAGCACCATCTTTACACAGGGTATGTGTTTAGTGCTGCGTTTATTCATCTGTTGATGAGACTCCAGTGCTGCTCCCATTAAAGTTAGTGGAACCTTTGCCATCAAGCTCAGCAGATACAAGTTTGTGTTCTTCATTTAAATATTAGTAAAATATCTTTGCTCCTGAGCTTCCACGGCAAGCTTTCTCTTTCACTGAGTCAATGTATCTTCTACAAGGGCTAGAAGGTTGTGATCTTACAATGCAGATGACAGTCATAACTCCTAAATAAAATCTATGGTCAATTGGTAGGTTGAGAGAGGGCTTAGCTCTCCCTCCTCCACAGAGTAAGAAACCACAACTAGCCCAGTCGAAGAGCAAGCTATATATTTACAAGCGTATATGGAAAGCAGGTTATATATAACACAATATATACAGGTATTTACAATATATACACAGAAATACACAGCAAAGAGAAATAACACGACAAAAATCCCTCCCCAAGGAAGGGATCCCCTCCTTGGAATCCCCTCTCTCCCCCCCTACCTCCCTTTTTCCCCAAAAAGGGGTTAGAGAGAGAGAAAGGCAAGTTACTAAGGAAAAGAGTTGTTAGTAAGCTTCAAAAGCCCATGCAGGATTAGTTTTTGCTTATCTGAAGGCCAGCTCCAGCAGTTCGCAGAAGAAGCAGGCAGGGAGAACAGGCTGAAACTCCCCCCCAACTCCCAAACAAAACTGAACTGAGGGAAAAAAAAATTTCAAATCTTCACAATCTAAAGTTGAATTTTTGTTTATCCACCAATGAAATTCGTTTAGAATATCAGAATGTTTTTGGTTCTAGTACCGAAAACATTAGCCAGTGTGTTCCAGCAGTGTTTGTTCTTAAAGGCACAGCCTCAAATGACCACAGGTCACCAGTTGGTATTTTCAAAAGGCTTATCCTTTACAAAAGATACAGAGTCCATATAAAGTGTTCTCTTAAAGAGGACATCCATTCCAGATGGAATATCGAGGAAGTCTATGGGAGTTACTATCCAATTCCCAGTATTTCAATAGGATTTAGGTCCCTAGCTCCTATATACTGTCCAGAATCTCTCAGACCTATTCACTCCCCAAAATTTTCATTGAAGATCAGAGTCCTGCTGGACTAAAACAGAGATAAGTGATGATGTCTGCTTGAAAAGAATATTTTCAAGAATATTTTCAAAGAATATTTTGTCTCACCCTAGCATTTTGTTAAGATAATTTTTTTAAAATCCAGTAGTTTTTGGTGGGTGGTTTTTTTGGGTTTGTGTTGTTTGGTTGTGGGGTTTCTTTCCCGAAGATTGATTCAGTATCTTGGAATTAACTCAAGTACATGTGATTCCTCAGGTTTCATGGCAGGTATACAAATGTTTATTGAAGAGAGAAGCATTTAGGGACATAAATCCATGTTGCTTGTTCAGGCATAACTTACTGCTGCCCTTGGGAGAGGAAAGCCTCTGCATTTCTGTGTGTTAATGAACACGTATTTAATACACTGGCACATTTACTCACCACAACACTCAGGTTTTAATTTTCCATTTTCATTTAACACCCATTCCTGTGGCACTTATTGTCTGTGGTCTAGGCACAGAAGAGTTAAAGTAATTTGAAAACCACAGTACATTACATAGAGCTGGTGAAAAACATCTATGTTTATTTCATAACTACTCTGCCAATGTATCTCAGAAGGAGATTATTTATTATCTGTATATGATTCAAAGATGGTTGTGATTAATATAAAACTATACTCAGGGGAGGAGTAAATAGGGATATAAAAGTCAGGAAACATTGTGACACATGAATTATTTTTCACTATATTTTAGTAAAATAATAAGTTTTGTGTTTTGAAAAGGTTTTTTGCGTTGATCAAATCATGAAGTGCATGTATTTCACAATGTTTGGGCACTGTGGAACTCAGCCTGTGGTACCTTTCTACATGCATCCCCTATGTTGCTGTGTTTGCTAATGCTTTTGAAATCCACACTACTTAGTATTTGGCTGCTTAGTGCCAGTTACCAAACAAGTTGTCCAAGCTGAGATTAACAGACCTGTCTGGTTTCATCCTTCTGATCATTCAAACCAATCACCCATTCGGAAAGAAACTTCCACAGGAGAAGAGCAGTAAGGAGCTGGTGCCTTTTGCTAAACACCCGACTTGTCCTGTTACTGTAGATCCTCTTCCCCAGATGTATGCACCCTGGGAAGAGATATTTGCTTCAGGGACCTGAGCCAAAATATGAGCCTGTTCAAATATTCAGCGCATGAGGCAACACTGAGTGCTTCTATATTTGGGGAAGTGTGCTGATTTTTTCCTCATACTGACTGTGAGAGAGCCATACATCATGGGTGCTTGTGATGTTCATAACAATAATAATATATAATAACAGAGTACATCATGGAGCAATAAATATCCTTTAGGATGTGAGCCAAAGCCCAATAAATTCATTAAGCAGACTAGATTTCCAGACACTAGCACCAAACCTCATGCTTCAATCAGAATCACAGCATGAGTTTCAGTGACTATCCATCCCTGGTAGAGACTAGAATATTTTTGGGAACTGACTCTAAAATGAGTTTTAATAAAGAAAATGCCCTCTTCCATGAATATGAAATATGAACCTAGGTATAATAGATATGAATGAGAATATGGATGCCTCTTAGCATGTCATTGTATCTGCATTTCACTGCACATTGTGAGAGCTTGTGGTTTGACGCCTTCCCTCCCAGAGCCTTGGGATCTCATGAGCTAGTGCAATGGCTGATGAAGTGGAGCTGTCCCTGGCTCAATAACAATCTGAAGTTAAATGAAAGGCACCAACCTCCTGCAGAATTTGGTATAAAATTTGGAAATCTCCATGCAGTGCCCCTCTATAAATATCTGCCTAAGACTGTACTACATGTTGTACCAAATACCAAGCAAGTATGGTGCTGAGGACAAGGCAGGAGGGTCAAACCGAGAATGCTTTCTTACAATCCCTGCTCAGCAAGGAGCTTTCAATGTGAGGCTGGCAGTTCATTTAGTCCCATATGTCCACTGTCCAGCTCCAGCTTCAGACAGGACACAAGAATCTGCTTGCTGAGTATTCAAACACTGTATTGTAGAAACCCATAAACAATCTGCCTCCTGAACTAAAAAAAATAATAAATCAGATTAGGTCTGAATGCTAATGCTGAATTTTTGACTTGGGTACCTTGGGTACTGTTGTATTGACATTCAAGGTCTGTTATAGGTTTGTTTGTGTAATTACTAAAGATCTAAAAAACAAATGTGCTTTTTTTTGTGCTTGAGGAGATTTGGAGCTGATGTTTTTCTCTAGTTTCTTACTAGCAGACTTATGGGTTTGGTGTTTTGGGGTTTTTTGGGGTTTTTTTGTTGTTGTTTGTTTGTTTGTTTTAACTTACCAAGCTAAAGAAGAAATGAATGTTTTCTGCTCTGTAAAGTCTTTATTGGTTGATGAGTAAATAGAATGGGCAATTCAGGGGAGAACTTACATTTACAGCAGAAGTGAAAGGAGAATTTGGGAAGAGGGTGCTTGAAAGGTGGCATTGCTCTGCCTGGGTGAATGGTACTGAGCAAAACCATTGTCTGGAGTGCCTGTAAAAGCTGTAACAACGGACCCTTAGGGCCCTTAGTCCATCTGTGCTGGAAGTTTTCTATTAACTTTTAGGTGTTACACTGCATAATACATGGGTGTAACTCACACACTTCAATGTATTCATCTATACAGCTGGACATCCTCTATACAAGATGCTGCTTACTAAACACGAGGAAAACTTTCAAATTTTATGCTAACAAACAACTTTTAGGTGCTATTTGCCTAAGGCAAATCTAATTAATGAGTCTTAAAAGCACAATTTGCTTAGCCCTCCAGGTTCAGTGGTATTGTGGAAAGCTCCTGCTGTGATGATGCATTACAGCCACAGATATGATAAAAGGATGCATACATTATTCTTACTTTAATCCTCTATTTTCTGACAGAATACCATCTTCAGACTGTTTTCAGTGCTAATACTCAATCTGTTTAAAATAAAATACACTTTTCCCTTTCAGCAGGTTTCCTTCTTATTCCCATTTTGTACAACAGAGAAATAACAAGGCTGAAAAGAATGCCTGTCAACTTCAATTTTTCCAAACATGTAAACATTATAAGAAGAACCTTTTAAAAAATCCTCACACAAACCAAAATATTTTCACAAGTCAAGTACAAAGATTACAAAGCTGAACAGACAAATTACAAACAAATAAACCATGGTAGCCTGGAGAACTGAAATATTTTGCCATGGAGATTCTCTAAGTGAAAGGGGTCAGAATAAAGTGTAAAACTGACTTCATGCAGACTTCTGTGGCCCACATGAAACTACATGGAAACACATAAGATAACCATCGGATGCTTTTATCAAATACTGTTTGAGAAAATACAATATTCAACTTCTTTGGAGTCCTTCATATTTATGTATTCATCCTTCAGGTGTTACAGTGGAGAATCAGGAGTTTTCTCACCTACTGCAGGATCAGACCTTCATCCAGTGTGCACAGATTTTACTGGTAAAATGTCCCTCTGAGTTAGGAATGTGGGTTTTTTTAATCACCCAGAGAGTTTTGCCAGTGAAACACTGAAATACATTTATGGTTAAATAAAACTGCATTGTCTGGCTATGAGCTATCTATGTGGAACTGTAAACAAACTATACTGTTAAGCCAATTTATACAAATACCAGAACAGATCAAGTTTTTACCATTTTGATTATACTGCTAACAGTAATGCATAAAGTTTGCATTATTAAGGTGCTTAAAATTGAACTGGCTAAAAAACACATATCCATAAAGCTGGCTTGTGAAAGAGAAATCATTTTGCAGCCCTTCTGCAGCAGTTACACATTCACTGACATCAGAGTTTCCTGAAATGAAAATGACACTACCTGTGTTCACTGTTTGAAAAGAAACAGCAAAGCCAAAGTACATGAATTAAGCTGTTTTAACAGACCCATCCAGGGGAAAAGCAAGGGTATGAGGATTGACCACTTTTTAATGCCAAACTGGAGAATTTTCATCAAAGGTAAATTCATGGCAGTCTCACTATGCAGACAGTCAAATTAGTTTATTAAATTGAACAAAAAAATAAAAATGTTGAGAATGTAAGGAGTGTTGATCTTACTGGATGAATAGAAGTTCTGTATTTCTGTTGGCAGTTGTTCTCTGTGGCCTCGGTAGTGACGGTGATTATATTCCTAAAACATGGTGTCATTTGTGCCATTGATGCTGAGGGAGCCCAGTGACAGAGAGCATAAATCAATTTACAGCCTGTTTAAATGCAGGGAACAAAACCCACAAACATCCATTTTAAAACTGTTTCAGATTACTGTTCTTTTATTCTTAACTAACGTGGACTTGAACCTCCTTTGAGATTTCAGTGTCGGCATGATAAAATTCATCATTTTCAACAAACAGATCAGTCTGGGTGCCTATTTATTCAGTACAGTGCACTCACATGGGACTATACAGCAAGTGAAAGGTCACTTGATTAATCCTTGCTCCACAAGCATAAGTGGATATGATTGTATGCAATACAAAACCAATAGTTATTGATTACAGTGACAATGCTCAACTGAACAGGTGCCTCCACTCTTAGGAAACAATTAAGTACAGGAGGACAGCTTTGGCCTCTTTTGTGGTGGTAAGGTAAACCGGGATCTGGCCATGGTTGCTGTGGTGTAGCAACAACCCCAATGCCAACCTGTCCCAATTAATACTGTTAGAGAAAAACCTTTAGTGAAGTCAATACAGTCATGCATCCCTTGGACCTCCAAGAGTGCTCCAGGATGGCCCAGTGCTATCCAGACAATGGCTGTGAGTCACTGCTTGACATAATTAGCTGTCTTCTGAGAAGGGGTTCCTCTGAGGGTCATAAAACGCTCCTACAAAACAGGTAAAGCTGTTTTACCTGATGTGGACTGTCTGTAGTGGTGGCAAGCTCCCAATTCCATGCATGTGCTTGGGCAGGTCCAGGGTGTGGTGGCCACAAGTGTTCCTCTTTCCATAGCTTCCATAGTGATCGATTGGGTTCTCAATTAGCAAACCCACTTCAAAACAGCTACTGCTTGATGCTTAAGGTTATTACAATGTTTGGGGCTTCCCCCCCACCCAGTTCACTAGAATGCAATTTAATGTGGGAACAGCTGCCATTATTTTGTACAGCCTCTAGCTGCTTGTGTCACTGGGCTGATCAAAGCCTCCTCAGCATCACTTTCTGGAAGCACCGCTTAATCATAGGGACTCACCATTCAGGGCAATGGCAGGCAGGAGAGCTTACAGAGATGGCCCAGAGAGTCAGAGATAAACATTAGAAGGCTCTGGGAATCTTCTGCTGAATACAAGGAAGAAAGAGGAAGTGAGACGACTTTGGCAATCACATAAAGCTCTTAGGAGCACCCTGATTCAGCAAAGATGATTGCCTCTAACTTCCAGGCTGTCTCAATAAAGTGGCTAAACAGGGGCGTAATTTTGTTTACAATGAACACCCTAGTCTTCACTGAGGCAACTCATGCCTGTGGAGAGGAGGAGCACACACTTAAATGCTTTGCTGAGCTGTGAGCTAGCTCTCAGTGAAATGATCTTGTCACTATATGCTAGCTTGAATTGTCAAACTGTGAAGGTAGGTACTTACAATAACGAATATCTACTCTTGAGCCAGTCTCACATGAGATTTGTTTTCCTTTTACATGTGGATGCCAGGTTACTAAAAATCTATTTCTTTTCACGTAGCATTGTTGTGGTTCCACTGTGTGCTGTGTACCCCAAAACTTCCTCCATGACCATAGAACATTTTATCTGGTTTAGGTTTATTACCTGTCCCAAGAAGAAACAGCAACAGCTTTAGGTTTGGATATTACATTTCATAGAACAGTGTTGTGACCATGTTGAACAGATTGATAGGAGATATATTTTGTTTGAAAGTTTAGCTTTTTGTAAAGATTGAGTTTCCTGATACTTTCATGCCAAATGTGACACAGACACAACTGCTTCTGTGCTGCCATACAGTTCTTATTTAGAATTTAAGCAGAATCTTGTTGCTATTACACTGCAACTGTATTTTGTGGAAATGTGTTTTGCTCAAAATTCTTCACAACTCTCATTAACTCTGTTCTGATCTGTATTTTTCTGAATAAGCCTAGTAGTTAAAATTTCTTTAGATTGCTCCATTTCAGGATGAGCAACAATGTTACAGAACGAAGAGCGTACTTTGTTCTCGTGGAGATTTAAGTTTGCAAAGTCCATGTGTTTCCCAGGGAGGTGGTTGAGTCACCATCCCTGGATGTGTTTAAAAGCCATCCAGATCTGGTGCCTGGGGACATGGTGTAGTGACAGACTTGGAGTGGGCTAAATGGCTGGACTGGATGATCGTGGAGGTCCTTGCTGGCCTGGGTGATTCTGTGATTCTTCAGTTCATTGAATTGCATATTATTTTTTGTAATATGGGATGACAGGGTGCACCTGCAGTCTGTCACTCATGAACTGTCACTCCTTTTACTTGAATGATGTCCCTCCTAAGGCAATAGATCAGGTTGGTATATGATGCAGGAAGGATCCTCTACAAATTGGCAAGAAAAGCAGGATGAAAACTCAATCATATTCCTTAATATTAGTTGCAGAGAACATGGTTACTCTTCTGATTTACCTTTTCTTTCTGAATTACAAAACTTAATTCATGCGTTTAAATGACAGATAACTGAATGCCCTAATCCAGTATTGCCGGGGAATCATTCCTGCTATTACAGCGGTGCGGACCAGACGCGCCCTCGGCATGAAGACAGCTTCTAAAACACCGTTTCCTCGTTCCTTCCCTACGATCGGCGATGCCCTGGGATGGCGATAACGCATCTGGAAAATTACAAAACACGTAACAGAAAAGAGGATCAGGAAGTGAAATCAGACGGCTCCACCGCCTTACGGGAAAAGGAAAAAAATAAATCCAAATGCTTGAGCAGATGGTGAGTGTGAACACACCACAGCGGCGCCGAACTCCTATCGGGGAGACTCCGACGTTTACCCCCTCCCCCCACCCGTTCGTCTCCCGCCTGTGGAGGCCGGGGAAGCTCCTCCGCTTGGCTCAGGCCGCCCCCGCGCTGGCGCTGAGCCCGGTGGGGTACTGCGCCTCACCGGTCCCGCAGCGGCAGCGGGCAGAGCCGGCAGGTGGCAACGCAGCGGTGGAGGACACGCCTGGCCAGGAACGGACACGAGGGCACCCGGCACCCCCCGAGACACGCGTGCTTACACGCACGACATCCCCTCACGACACGCCACACGTACGGACTCGCTCCTCGCGGGCGGGCGGACACGCAGCGGCCGTCTCGCAGCACTCCCCGCATCGGCTCCGCGCGGAAGCACCGCCCCGGCCCGCCCCCGCCCGCCGCCAATCCGCCCGCTGCGCGCACACACACACACGCGCCCGGCCGCAGCGTGAGTGACTGACTGACACGGGCTGCCGGACAGACTGACAGACTGGGGTGCTACCGCCGCCCCGCACGGATTATTCACCCTACGCCGGGGCGACGCAGGGAGCTACCCGGCGCAGCAGCAGGGCGGTGGCGGCGCCGCAGGGGGCCAGGAGGGTCCCTTGCCCCCGCCGGCGGACGGAGAGCGCCCCGGGCGCTGGCGGAGCCCGGCCAGGTAACGCGTCGTCACTCTCTGGGCGGTACCACTGGGCTCGCCTTGCCGGCACAGGCCGCGGGTCGCCGCCGGGTTCTCGGCATGCGGGTACCCCGTGGTGGTGGTTGGCGGGCGAGGGTGCGGGTGCGCGGCGGGGAGGGCCGCCTCGCTTCCCGAGAGCATCGGTGATGCGAGAAGGTGCTGCCCCGGGGCGCGGGCGGTCCCTCTCCTTTCGCCTGGCCTCGCCTTCCCTGCCGGCGGGGCGGCGGCTCTCGGCCGCCCTGCGCCGACCTGCGGCGCGGCTGCAGTGGTGGTGGTGGCGGATCGGGGCTGCCGGTGCCGCAGCTCTGCGCTGCTCCCCGGGAGCTGCACTTCAGTAGCTGCGGGGATTAGCGAGGACGGCCGGGTGGCGGGGGGGGGCACCAACACCAGCGTCTTTGTGGTGGGGTAGACAGGGGCTCGGTGCCCGCAGGTGTCACACAGGGTTCGGCCCCAGCCCGGGGCAGAGGCAGCGCCGGCGGGGCCGCAGGGGGAAGCCCGGGGCCGTTGCGGGGCCCGGCCTGCGGTGGGGCATACCGGGAGAAGCCGATGCCGCGGTAGCTGCGGCTCTCCGGGATTCAGTTCTGGCCTTGCTGCTGCAAGTGAAGGAGAAGGATCGGATCCTTTTTTTGTTCGTTTTTGGCGTTTCTTCTTTCTACCCTCCCCCACTCTCCCTCTGTGCTTATTAAGCAGTCTGCAGCTAACCTGTGAAGATGACAGGGAGCGGTGGTTTCAAAACGTGTATGGGTATGTCCGGGGCACCGGTAGTCTCTGCTGTGGGGCTGGATTTCGAGGCAGGAGCTGGAGGATGTGTTTTCCACAGTGTTTTCCAAAATCACATGGCACGCTTAAAAAGTGGAGCAGATGGTAGTGCTTACTATGGAAGGGGTTTGTGAAAATTCCACGTTTCTGCTAGATAGTTTTTGTTTTGCTTCTCTCAGCTGAAAGAGGTTATCTTTCACTTCTGGCAAGGAAAAGAACCTTGCTGTGAGTTGCCTTGCAAAGGAGCAGAGTGGTTCTGGTTTTCCACAGAGAAGAGACCCCCACCTCCACACACACGCGCACACACACACATACAGAGACACAGAGTTTGTCTCTGTCTTGCCTTTGAGCTTGACAGCAGTAAGTGTCTTGACAGAGAAACTGTAGATGCTTTATTTTCTTATTGCACACCTTTTATAGTTGAATGTAACTAGAAGGGGGAGGCGGAATCTCCTCTTACCCTTTTCTGTGCCAGATGTGTATTTCTATCTAGTATGTATTGCACTTGAAGTATCAAATTCTCAGGGGCCATGGAGGTAGGGATGTGAGGCAAGGTCTACTAGTTAACTTCAAACAATTCTCTTTGCTCATACTTAAGAAGGAAAGAAAGAAACATGTTGTAAAAGCAGCTGAGGAATATATAAAAGTGAAATATTAATGAACTGGAAAAGCTTAGATAGCAAAGACATTGCACCTAATCATCCAGGATAGTTCTTGTCCTCTTCAGAGCTCCTCATTGTATGTGTCTCTGTGGTACAAATGTGACTGATACGAAGGACAGCAGTATTTATCTGCCTAGAGGTAATAACAGTACATAGTTTTTTTAATTTTTTTTTTTTTTCAGTTAGTGCTTGTCTTTGCAGTGGCTTGCTTTAGCTGTGAGTTTTGAGTAAGACTGAGAATTACTGCAGAAACGGTAAAAAATGTCAAGAATGTTTTCTTAGAAAATGGAAATAAGAAGGGCTGATTCCAACCTGAATAACCCAGAGGAAAAACTGGCCTTACAAAGTCCTCCTAGAGATATAATGATTCTTTCCACCCTGAAGATGTTACTCATCCCTACCATCCCAAATGGAGAGCAACCTCCCCTGGGTAGGCAGCTCTGTCTCAGGAGAAGGTAGCACATGACTCTCCAGGATCTTTTGAAAGCATGTAATATGAGTGGGATATTTTTTGTAAACCCCTTTGCCTCTTGGAGTCAACGGTGCAGGGGTCCCTGTAATTTGAAAACTTTCCCAGTTTGGCTCAGATTGATTCTAAATGCAGCTTCTGCAGGAGATTGGTGAGGGAATTTAGTTCAGTGGGAAAGCTGTCTGTCAGCCCACAAGGTGAGGATCTGTAGTCTTTCTGGAATACTTTGCTTGAGCAGTGCTGGCCTTTTGGAGAATCGCAGAATCACCAAGGTTGGAAGGGACCTCAAAGATCATCAAGTCCAGCCTGTCACCACAGACCCCATGACTAAACCATGGCACCAAGTGGCACGTTCAATCCCCTCTTGAACACCTCCATGGATGGTGACTCTACCACCTCCCTGGGGAGCACATTCCAATGGCAAACAACTCTCAGTGAAGAACTTTCTCCTCATCTTGAGCCTAAACTTCCCCTGGTGCAGCTTGAGACTATGTCCTCTTGTTCTGGTGCTGGTTGCTTGAGAGAAGAGACCAACTGCCTCCTGGCTACAACCACCCTTTAGGTAGAGCTTGGTGCAGGCCAGGTTAGAGGGGATAGGCATAGGGAGCTGTACTAGGAGAGCCCTGAAGCAGTACTCTGGGTATGTACCATGTTGGGGGTTGCAGGATACTAGCACTTGGTGTTTAGATCTGTTAGTTACAGAAGATGCTGAAAAGGCATCTCGTATCCTCAGGTCTAAGCATGTGGTTGTGTGTGAAAGCACCATGTCTCATGCTGCATAAGCTGCGTGTGGTTGAATTTCTCCTTGTTTCAAAACTAATGCCTCACGGAAGCCTCTGTAGTTAATACAATGTTGAAAAACTTAATTTGGCAATGTTTTTGTTTGGAAGTGTTTCATAAATTGCAAGAGAGGTGTAGAGATGTTGCTCCTTCTGGACAAATTCCACCTCTGTGAAGGTTTGCAGAAGAAACTGGCTTTGCTAATTAGCCCATCTGGAGTATTCGTAAGATCAGAATTGCTTAAGGTCAATGTATGGTTTATATGTGGTGCTGTGAATTATACAGAGAAAAGTCACCAAGAAAAGTATTTTATCAAAGTAAACTTAATGGTAGGTTTTGGAAACCATACAAATCTGCACATTCTGGGAGTATAAATTCCTGGACTGTTTTCACTGTACTTTTAGAGATGTCCTAATATCAGAAGACTGTATATTCACCAGGTGTTTCACACACCTTTGAGGTAAGGTAAGTCATGAAAGCTGCTTGGCTGTTCTAAGATCTGTTAAAACAAGGAAAGCATTTGTGTGTCAGCAAAAGTATTAATCGAAAAGAAACCTGACAGACACTTTGAGTCAAATTAATAAGCAGTGCATACTTATTTTTGGAATAACTACCAGCTTGTTAGGGGGAAGAACTGAATTATATTCTCTCTTGCTGCAGTTTCTGCTTATTATAAGATTCAGTGCCTCAGGTCTTCCCCTTGTGAGTAGTTTCTGCTGCAATTGTGTAGGGTCTTATCACAGGGAGGAAAGCAAAAGGAACTATATAAATAACGGCAAGTAGGGTTTGTTTCCTGAGAAAGTAATGTGCAGCTTCATCAGATTTTTTGCTAATTATTGCCTTTATTTGGCAGTTTTCTGCAATGATAGTAAACTGGTTTAGGCTGATAAATATGCTTTGGTATTAGTCTTTAGTTGTTGAGTGTACTGGTTGTGTGAGATGGCCTATGAAATACACAACCTGTAAGCACTTGGACTTGTAACACGTCATGTGTATTCCTGGGCTTCAGCAGGGCCTGTAACTTTGGTGTCATGGAAAATGGAGCTATAGATTTTACATGCTCTGTCTTCAGCCTATCTATAGCTGCTCACTAGTTGAACATGTGGTTACTTGTACTTCACTGCTCTCTGATTCATTGTCTCTGCGCTACATGGCGCAGTGTATTGCTGAGATAATATAAACTTGCATCCTCAGTGACTGAAGATGGTAGTCTTATTTCTCCATTGTATGGCAATCAAATGTTTCCTACGGAGGCTACTGCTTTTACTTGAACTGTGATCTGTCCTGTACAGGGTAGTTACACTATCAACATATTTTACTATAAAGTAAGGGAAAAGGAACTGCAGGTAAGCAAAATGCAAAACCAAAGTCCTGGATGTGGAAAAACCCAGGAATTTATGTGGGTTTTTTGTTTGTTTGTTTTTCCCTGTTGCACACCTTGTGTAAATCTGCACAAACCCTAAAAACACTGTTGAGGTGTGTTACAAGAGTTAGATGAGAACATTCTTGTAGCTAAATGTTCAAAGTTGACTGTAGATGGTACTATTTTTCCCCCCACTGCTATGAAAGTCCCTGTGAGTATTGAGTATGAATGTACAATAATTTTCTACATAGATGCAAAACTGAAGCAGAGAATTTATCCCAAGTCCCATAGTCTTATCATATGACTTAACTTTTAATATAGCTTTTTGGATATCTTGGCATAGATATGGAAACTTCCTACAAACTCAGTTGCAGGATGTGGGTATAAAGTTATGCAGCATTTTCTTTGTGACGATTAATTACTAGACGTTTTCTTCCCCTTTTTTTTTTTCCCTTTTTTTTTTTTTTTTTTTTTTTCCTTCAGTCTAGGAGAAGCAGCTTTCCCTGGGTTTTATTTTGTTGTTAAGTTTGAGAGAAAGCAGTTCAGCACTCCTAGAATGTAACGACACTGATACATTATTTAAGGAATCACCACTTTAATTTTTTATAATGCTCTGGCATATCAGGAATCTGAGATCCAGCTCAGTCAGTGGTGCTGCTAAGGGTCACATCTGTCTTCCAGTGTGAAGCACCAATTGTGATAGACTGGTGGGAAGTTAAAAGGAATACTTTCTGCCTACACATATTTTGATAGTGCAAATCGTTGCTTGTGAAAACACAGTGGTTCTAGTGCATTGGTTTAGTCACGAGGTCTGTGGTGAGAGGTTGGACTTGATGATCTTTGAGGTCTTTTCCAACCTTGGTGATTCTATGATTTCCACCTCTGGCTTTCTTCTTCTCTGTTTTTGCTTCTTTTACTCTTGTTTTTGGGCTTCTTTTCTCCCACTAGTGTCTGGTTCGGGGCTCCCCAGTTCAAGAGTGACAGGGATCTATTGGAGAGGGCCCAGTGGAGAGCTGCAAACATGAGTGGGGAACTGGAACATCTCTCTTAACAAGAAGAAGCTGAGAGACCTGGGGCTGTTAAGCCTGGAGAAGAGGAGAGGGGATCTTGTCAATACTTCTAAACATCCAAAGGGCAGGCATCAAGAGAATAGAATAGAATAGAATAAACCAGGTTGGAAGAGACCTTCAAGATCATCGCGTCCAACCTATCAACTAATCCAACACCACCTAATCAACTAAACCATGGCACCAAGCACCCTATCAAAGTCTCCTCCTGAGCACCTCCAATGATGGTGACTCCACCACCTTCCTGGGCAGCCCATTCCAATGGGCAATCACTCTCTGTAGAACTTCTTCCTAACATCCAGCCTAAACCTCCCCTGGCGCAGCTTGAGATGGGCCCAGACACTTTCCTGTGGTGCCCAGTGACAGGATAAGGGGCAAAGGGGGCAATGTGGAACACGGGAAGTTCCATCTAAACACAAGGAAAAACTTTGCTGTGAAGGTGTTGGAGCCCTGGAACAGGCTGCCCAGAGATGTTGTGGAGTCTGCCTCTCTGGAGAGTTTCAAAACCTGCCTGGTCATGTTCCTGTGCAACCTGCTCAAAGTGAACCTGCTTGGGCAGGGGGGCTGGGCTGGATGATCCCCAGGAATCCCTTTTAACCTCTATCGTTTTGTGATTCTGTGATTTTATTTTATTTTTTTTTAATTGTATGACTGGTGAGGAGTGAGAAGAAAGAAACATTGCTATCCATTCTTGGAGAAGTTTTGGCAGTTTTATCCAGCTACTGATTTCCAATAGGAGCCCTGGTGACTGCTTTAACAGGGTTTATAATTTGAAAATATGTAGGCTGGGTTCTGGGTGACCAGAATATACGATGGAAACTCTTAATCATCACCATACTTGTTGCTTTAGTCTGTGCAAGAATAATGTTTATTCTGCTGTTAACACAGGAGCTTTAAATAAGAACTTAATTTATATACTGAAAGGATGAAAGTGCTAACAAGCTAATTTAATTTGCCATATTCAGAAATATTAATAAACTGCCTTACTAAGTAGATTCCTCCAATTATATATTAGTGTTTTTTTTCTCTCAGTGTTGCTGAAGGGAGGTGACTGGCAGAAAATGTCTATAGGGAAAATGATGTAGCTTTCTCCATAGTCATCTAAAGTCAAGCGATGCTGCAAAGTGATGAATATTCTTTCAGATTCATAGATCTCTCAAATACAGTGACAGCAGATCGTGCCTTCAGCTGCGAGTGCAAAATATCAGTTGTACTTAAAATTACAAAGTATCTATAGATAATATCAATATGTATTAAATGTTTAATATTTCTTGATACTTAAACCACATGCTAGTATTGCCTATCCTCAATTCACAAATTGGTATCTTGTAAGACAAATATTAGTTTCCATATGGATATACAAGCGCAAACATTGTGGTATAATCTCTTGTGGCATGACTACTTGGCTACTCGTAGTATGTGGAGGCACACATGTGTGACTTCCAGAGGCTGTCTATGAGTGCATTATAATTGCTCCACCTACAATCCTTCTGCTAGAGGTTAATGAACTGAGGATGCTGGGGTGGGAGAGCAAATGTAGGTAGGTATCTGCTGTTCTTGTTTGGTTTTGCTGTTTCCCAGCATAAAAGGAGTGTGATGTGCAAAGCTGATGGTGGACTCTGCCCTCACTTTCAATACCTGAATAATGTGGTTTTATTTTGTGTGAATTCTTGAGTGTTTTGTAGCTATAGGTAATGCAGTGATGTGGGTAGAAGACTCAAACATCTTGTTAGTGTTTTGAGGCCTTTTTTTTTTTTTTTTTTAATGTGGCAGATACAAGCTCTGTGAGAAATGTTGTCCCTGTAAGCCTGTGGCAAAACTGCAGTGATTTGAATGAGGCCTGGATTATACCCTCAAATAATGTGGCTGTTAGCTTGCTTTGTATAGCATTTTTTTGTTTATTACATTGTTAAATTCTTAGTGCATCTAAAAATTAGGTTATCAGAATTCTTCTTGCTGAAGAATGGGAATAGGAATTTTAGAATAGTCAAGGTGCTGCAAATACAAATGGCATGAACAAGATCACTGTGCCTGAAAATAAATTGGTCTGTACCATTAGACACTAATGGTCATTATACAAGGGCACTGTATCAGGTCCAAAACATTTAGAGTTTTTGTGAAGTCTAGCTGGAGCAGAGGTTAAAAAGCCCAGAGACATTAAAATGTTTGCCTGTGGTTTAGTTTTTCAGAAGTGTATAAATAGTAGGAAAGTAGAAGGGAGAATGTGGAATTTGGGAAAACTCTGTTTGACAGTAAAGACAGCTGCAGAAAAGATGCATGTGGAGTAGGTGAGGAGGAAGTAAAAGGAATATAGAGAAATAAGTTAGTCAGCTGTTAAGAGCTGCCACCACATGGCGGCTTTTGATCTGATAATCTTTATTGCTACCAAACTCTGGGGCATCTGCTAAGATGGGGAAGAAAAAGAATAGGTGGGAGAGAGTGAAAGAAAAGTCAGCTGCTATGCTCTCATGCCTTTGTTCTACTCTACTACAAAAAAGCTGTTAGAAGAAATTCAGAGATTAGTCACGTTATCCACAAGGTAATCTCTGTCCTCTCTTAAGCCCTCATTTTTAGCATCCTGATCATGGTCAAATACGGTTTTGGTGGCTGACTCGCTGTGGCAGGGTCTCAGCAAATTTCACACCGCTCTTTAGTAATTGCTCCTGGCCCTTAGTAGAGGAGTAATACACAATTGTCTGTCAACAGTAGGCTTTGTTGCAGATTAAACTCTAGATGGGCAGAAAGCAGAGCCAGAAGCTACAGGGCTGTTTAGGCTGTCAGATCTGCATCTCTGCAGATCTTGTGTGTATTTTTAATGGACAGAAAAGTTAGTTTGGACTTAATCATTTAGTGCTTGATGTGAGCTAAGAGATTACAAACAGCCACTTTATGTGTCATAGCTGTAGGCCTAATAACTTGATTATGCATCTGAGTCTTCTTTGTCAATAGATGCACAGCATTTATACCTGTAAGAGTTTCAGATTAAGAGATTATGGCATTAATAAGACTTGAATGACATTTTTAGCTAACTCATCCAGGGATACAGAATATTCCCTAGGGACCATAGGGATCCATTTGCAGGGGTAAATACCTGCATGCATGCATGTATATGTATGTCTTGTGTAAGTCAGAAGGTAAGCTGTGGTGCTTTCAAAAGTTTACTATGTTGTGAGCATGAAGTTTCTTAAAGTTGTGTGTTGGCAATGTTGAGGTTATTTTTAGTCTTATTTTAAGAGGGCCTTAGGATGATACTGTTAATTGAAGAAGGAGCGCATGAAGTTACAACTGAAAAAGGTGAGAGAATCACAGAGTTTAGCTGTTTCCCCATGCTTTCATTTGATTGTGTAGCTATTTTATTGTGATTTTATGTGCTTTGAAAATAATTAAGGGAATAAAAAGTAGGTGTAAAGGAGCTAATTCTCTACTTATATTAGTGATTCTTTTTAACTTGTAGTTTGCAGCTGCTCAGGACAATGCCTGTGACATCCAAAATGGTGAAGCTGAACACCAGAGGAGCTGTGAAATACTTACATAGCACTGTACCTTTATGCAGCATTTTCTAAATACAGACTGAGTCCTTAACATAAAGAATTTGTATAGTTAAAACAAGACATAACTTGACACAGAGCAGCTTGAGAGAGGCATGAGAGCTATGGGTGAGGAACTGTGGGAAATCGAACTGTTTCAAGTCAAGGATTTGAGGAAGGTTTGAAAGGAAGGTGAAGATGTCCCACTCTCCCAGTTGAGTGAAAGCCAAACCACGACCCACCAAACAAAAAATCCAAGGAGTTTGAACTCTGTTTGTTATCCCCTTTTTTAACTGGTTTTCAGAAACTAATAATTCCCTCTAGTTTAGATAGTGAAAACAGAAATTATACAAAGTCTGGGGAGATTTTCTTAATACTAAATACTGAAGGAATTAAAAGCTGTTTACAAAGGTATGCTTATGGGTCTAGATCTTCAGCCACTTTCATGCTACTGCTTCACTCAGTGGAGACAAACGTACCTATTGCAGCTGCTGTTTGGCCTTGTATTTCTGATGTTGAGCAGTGACTGCCTAACAAATTCTGGGCCAAGTGAAAGAAGGGTGGAGAAGGCAGGCAAGGCAGTATCTTTTGAACTGTGGTGCCTTTAGCATCTGTCCTTTGGTATATTGTTGGTTCTCCTTTGTTCCACTTGAAGCTGGTTTTCTGTCCTCGAAGTTCAAAATTAAGCTTGCAAGCCTTTGGCACAAATTGTGGTGCTCAGAGGGCGGATGAAAAGGCAATACTATGCAAGTAGTTTATCCTGATTTCCTATGGAAATGATCCTTGATACCCTGCTGTCCTGGTGCATTGCTTGTATTTTAATCTGCACCAGATAGTTTTGAACTCGTTGCTTGCTTTTGGCAATATTTGACTAAAGAATGGAAGTCTTGAAACATGATTAAAGTTTGAATAAGTTTTGAGACTTTGGGGAAGAGAGTCATGTAAATTCTCTGGCTGAGAGAAAAGCTGCCTAGTGAAGTCATTCTGTGATGAGTATCAAAGACTTAACCTAGGAGAGGAGTCTTGTATGTGTCCTGGCTTCTGGGAACTTCTTAGACATTAAAATGAACTAACCACCACATGCAAATCTGTATGTAACTAGACCTTGCTGGTTCTGGCACTCATAATGGTACATGAAGAAAAAAGCCTGAGTGGTTTTCTGAAGTTGTGGAGGGACTTGTTAGGTTATGGTTTGGTGTGTGTGTTGTGTTTTTCTCTGTTTTTCTTTTCTTTTTCAATAAGGGTCATGCTTTCTCCCCTGGATTAATTTGATATTACCTTTTCCAAAAGCCCAGGGTGGAGCATGCATTTAGGGCGTTGGACTGATGCCTGCCTGATGAAAATTGATGTGTGTAAGCCTGTGTGCTGTATCTGTTAACACCACTTGAGGATTTGGTGGTGTTTTTGTTTTGGACACTTAACCTACCTGAAGTTCTGAAGGAAGCATGTTGCAGGTTTGGAGCTTTTGTTAAACTCAGTGTTTGACTGAGAAGGTAACAGGTATTGTGTGTTTAAGGTAGTCTGTTTTCACTGACATCCAGCAAACCTATCGCACAAGCAAAGGTGGCCAGACCACTTCTTTTTGTGGTGTGTTGTCAGAAAAGGATGGGGGAAACCCATTTGAACCCTAACGTTGAGAAGTTGCAGGTCAGTTGGTTTTGCTTTGTGGTATGCACCTAAGTGCTTGGAAGAACAGAAGCCCTGCTGATGTAATGAACTGTGTATTGGGCTGGTCATAGTATAAGTAACTGAAGGAAAGATCCTAGTTGTGGATACCCAGCTGAAGATGGGAGACTAGGAAGCTATGCTCTGCTGCCATTCAACATCTTTCTGGTACCTCCGGTTTAAGAAGGTACATTAGAAGTGGAGAAGTAGGAGAAAACTTCAGATAGTAGCATCTGTTTTTCTGTGCAATAGCAAAACACCCATTAGTAGTGACTACAAAATCCGAATTGTATTCAAATAGTGTGCAGTCCTATCAGTGTTTTCAGTGTTTGTTACTCGAGTAGAAAACGAGCTTAGGAGTAAAGCAAGGGAATCTTTGTGTCAAGAGAAGCTTTACAGTTGTATGGAACAATAAGTTGCAGTACTTCAGTCTCTGTGCTAGGGTTTAAAAACACTGCGTTTCTGAACTGTAGCTGATCA
This sequence comes from Dryobates pubescens, assembly GCF_014839835.1. Taxonomy (NCBI): domain Eukaryota; kingdom Metazoa; phylum Chordata; class Aves; order Piciformes; family Picidae; genus Dryobates; species Dryobates pubescens. Next base: position 28,264,979 of record NC_071612.1, read on the forward strand.
CAGTTTGTGGTGGAGAACACACAGAATAAATGCTGAAGAATAGCTATGAAAAATAATGATACGGTGTGAGTTTTTGGCACGGTAACAACAGCAAGAACCTCCTCATGTGGTTATTTATTTTGGAAAGCAGTTTGGGCAGGGCGCTGCGGTGATTATTCGAGAGCTGTTTATGTATGAAGTGAGCTTGGCTTGCTCTGTCAGACAGGTGTGCATTGATGTGCTCTGTCAAAATAATTTGATGAGCTTGTTTGCAGAAATGCACCTGTTAACGCTGAGGTAAACTGGTTTGTAGGGTGTAACAAAGTGACTCAAGGGTGAAGCATCTTTTCTTAGGCTGTGATTCTTGCTTTTGGCACTGTGAGACTTCTACCTTTGCTGATGTTAGTTACGCTTCAGTCAGTGGTGGCTGCAATTCAGTTGTGCTCTGGATCCTGTATTTGTGTGTTACAAATACCTTTTGTAATTTATCAGTTACGAATGATTATTATTTGGGAAAGTTGTCATATGGGCTACTTTATTATCTTGAATGTCACAGACCTATAATACTTAAGGGTTTACCAGAGGAATTTAATGAATTTGTGACAATAGAAACAATTACAGGCGTGGTGGGAAAAAATCCTTGAATGTATTATTTTTATTTCCCTGGAGTTAATCTTCACATATCAAAGTAAATTAACCAGTATGTGCTGCTTAGATGTCTTCTGAATTCCCAAGTCAAAAGCTATTATGAACAATAATGTGATTCTCTTTATTCCCTGTCCTCCAATCCTTACTCAAAGTAAAGTGAGGTCAATATAGCTGAACAAAGTAATATTCTACATACATTCATGGTGTTAAGGGAACTCTGATACATATAGGGGAAATTATTTCAGGAGATACTTGCCATCAGTGTTCTGTTGTGTGTTTTTCTTTTGTGTGTGTGTTGTTTGGTTTTGGCATTAGTTAATCAATGCATGAAAAATGGACAAGTGCTTTTGCTGCAGTAAATGCTAAGTCACAGCCTGTCACATCATCCTGGGAAGGTTTGTACAAAGAGTCCAGTGTTATCTTCATATTATTAGATTCACGAGAAATGCTGTGCTAGAAAGGAGTGTTTGCATGCCTCATGTTGTCCATTTAATGCCCTTGAGGGTTTTCCTACTGAGTGGCATTTACTGGAGAGGTCAGATTTGTTGGAAATTGAAATCATATCCTGGCTGGAGGTGAAGCGATGTATTTTGTATTTGTTTGTTGGTCTAGGAGGAGATGGATACAGAAATGAATTTCAGAGTAATCCTCAAAGTGTTTACTATCTTGTGCTAATCTCTGCAGCTACATCTAATTACAAAAGAAAATAAAGCCACCGGTAAGCTTTAAAAGTTTCTGCCATCTGTCCTGGTGCTTACCCTTCATTCACTGTAAGGCTGTGTTTGAGCAGCTTGACAGACTCCCTGTGTATTGTGCTCTTTTGCTCTGGTTTTACCTTCTGTCTCTCTTTTGGGCTGTCTGTTCAAGTGGAGCAGCATGTGGGTCTTCTGTTTCACCAGAACAATGCCGATCCTCAGATCCTTTGCTTTGGACTGGGGACCTCCCTTTTATACTGTACCTGAAACAACATCTTGCACTGACAGTGTTTAACAAGGAACAGGTCTCCTAGGTCTATTCCAGCAGGAGGAACTGTGTGCTTTCCAGCTTGTTCATCCTTGAGAGCTTGGTGCTCACAGGCTGGTTTGACACTGCGTGCCTCGTTAGCTGACTCATTAGCAAGTCCTACCCTGTAAACTTTGGTACCCTCTGACTGGCTTTCTGGACTGTGCTCATCCATTATCCTCATCTGACACTTCACTGTTTCTCTCTGTTAGGGAAATCTTGCTGGATTTGAAACCACAGGAGGAGGGGGGTGGTGTGTCCTTCTAGCAAGACAATAGCTTTCCAGCAGCTCCTGGCCTACTTTGTGATGTGTATGAGTTAGTGTAGTTGAAAGGCATATGATTACTTGTGATTGCTGTGGAGGAACAGGCTGTGGGCTTTTCAAGAGCTGAGTAAGGCACGCAATTCACAACACCACTTTCTGTACTGAACTACCTCGTTCATCTAAATTACTTTTGTCGATGTCCTGAATGTAATAAACAATATATCATTAAAGCTAGCCATGACCTCCGTGGGCTTTTGAGAAAATGCTATCATTACTGAAAAGCTGGGTTAATCTCTCTCTAAATCTGTAAGTAATTCAGACTGTTACTGTGGTTTCAACACTCTTCCCTGGAAAGCACAGACCAGGCAAGTCAAGAAAAGACTCTACAGATACAAAACCTGAGAACTAGCTGCTGTATTTTAAAATAGTAAATGAATAATTTATTAATGCTTTACCTATTTTAAATATTTAACCTGTATTTAAAACACTGTTTCAGCAACTCTCACTTCTTTGTCTTTATTTTTCTTTTCTAGTTTCAGCTCTGCTGTTACTTCCCACCCCCTCTCCCCACCTGTAGACATGAAATTGATGATGTCACTGCTTTGGGTGAAGCAAGGCATAGATACCTAAAAGGATTTTGAATTTCATGGTGGAAATCTTTTAGAATAAATCTGCGGATTTAAGAGAGAAGGCTATATTTGATTTTAATTAGTTGTACAACTTGAAGGAAGGAACGAGTGCCTTCAGAAAATGTAATTGTCAGGGTTGGAAGGGACCTCAAGGATTATCCAGTTCCAACCCCCTGCCATGGGCAGGGACACCTCACACTACAGCAGTTGCCCAGAGCCACATCCAGCCTGGCTGCAGAAACCTCCAGGGATGAGGCTGCCACCACCATCATGGGGAAGAACTTCTTCCTAACATCCAATCTGAATCAACCCATTTCTAGTTTTGCTCCATTCCCCCCAGTCCTATCACTCCCTGACACCCTAAAAAGTCCCTCTCCAGCTTTCTTGTAGCCCTCTTCAAATACTGGAAAGCTACTAAAAGGTCTCCTTGGAGCCTTCTTTTCTCCAGACTGAAAAACCCCAACTCTCTCTGTCTGCCTTCATAGGAGAGGAGCTCCAGCCCTCTACTCATCCTCATGGGCTTTCTCTGGACATATTCCAGCACCTCCAGATCCTTCTTGTAGTAGGGCCTCCAGAACTGGACACAGTGCTCCAGGTAGGCTCTCACCAGAGTGGAACAGAGGGCCAGAATCACCTCCCTGGCCCTGCTGGTCACACTTCTCTTGATGCAGTCCAGGCTCTGGTTGGCTTTCTGGGCTGCAAGTACTCACTGCTGGCTCATGTTGAGCTTCTCATCCACCAGCACCCCCAAGGCCTTTTCTTCAGGACTGCTCTCAAGCCAGTCCCTGCCCAGCCTATATCAGTGCCTGGGGTTGCCCCAACCCAGCTGCAGGACCTTGCCTGTGGTCTTGTTGAACCTCATCGGGATCTCTTCCCTCCAGCTGTCAGCTGCACCTCACAGCTTGGTGTCAGTGAACTTGCTGAGGGTGCACTCAATGCCTCTGTCCATGTCACCAGCAAAGATGTTAAACAAGCCTGGTGCCGGTACTGATCCCTGAGGGGCTCCACTTGCCACTGGCCTCCACTTGGTTGTGGACCATTGACAGCCACTCTCTGGGGACAGCCGTCCGAAGAGTGGCTATTGAGTTTGAAAGATTTTTGATTTAAAGGGTTTTTGTCTCCTCAATGGATACATTTTGAAGATCAGTTGAAATGTGGAAAATACAGCCAAAATTAATACAGATAATTGCCTGTGTTTATTGATTATCATTGGCTGTGACAAATAATAGTAAGTGTAGCCAGTATTTTAAAAAAATATTATGCTCTTCATGCCATAGATGCAGAAAGGTGAAACTAAATACCAGAGCATGTCATGAAAGCTGTAGGTTTCCAAGGGGATGTAGGACAAGTTTATGGAAGTGGAATCCAGTGAGTGTTACCAAATATTCAGAAATTCTGATGTGAAAGTAGTAGAACATGGGAAGAATATTTTGTGGGGGACTGTGTCTTAAGTTCTTCCTGGACATAAGACGTAGCCAATGCCTGAGGCAGTTTTGCCGGCCGTCTGGCTGTGTCTTGGGCATGGCTGCACCAGATCAAAGCTGTGTGTTCAGAAGCAGCCTCAAATTAAAAGTGTTTACAGTTGTTGAAATGAAGACCTGAAAGTCTTTGCGAGAGCTAGTTAGGTCCTCAGTGCCCAAGGTAATGTAAATTGCATGAACTGACAATCTTGTTCTGTGAGCTGAGGGGGTGCTGCTGATCTGCTGTTGTTTGAACTTTAATAATCTGTGGTCCCATGTGGCCTGCTGAGGGAGATCTTGTTTTCTGGGTATCAAATGATGGCAAAAATTTCTTGGCAGCAGAATTAATTTCTGATTCTGTAACATGACTTCAGATTAACATTAGATTGCTCATATCTGATGGTATTTTAGCCTCTCAACTCTATTTATAGGAAGAAGGAATCTGAGGCATTTGTATTTTGTTTGATCTTTTCTACTTTCTCATGTACCATGTGCGTGTCACTGTTTGACCCTTTAATGGGTAATGGTGTGAAAAGCACCGTGGCCATGCCTAGCATCACTTCTTTCAAGCAATCGGTTCTTAAACTTTCAGATTATAGATGAACAAAAAGGTTGTTGGTGTATACATAATAAGAGGAATTCAATTTCAAAGAGTGGTATGTGCTGCATAATAAGATGAAGTCACTTGTACAGGGCTCATTTTAATAAGCTAAATGAAACATTGCATGAATAAGAAGCAAAGATTTAGGTCACCCTTCAACTGCATTAGCAAAAGAGTGACTTACTGAAATAGGGGTAGCCAAAACCCATTTCTGCAGGGCAGAAAGCTGCAATATGTCTCTGCCCTGGGGAGCACTCAGCAGAAATATGGAGATGTTTTCCCTGCTGTGTGTTTTGTTAGGGAGGCTGCTTGCTGGAATGAGTCAGTTTGGTGTCAATATGATGTCAGCTTGTGGAGGGTCTATAGAAAATGAGGGAAGCTTAGTGAAAAATCAGAAAATATTTTAGTTTGAGGAGTTAATGTCTGCTTCCCTGAGTTAACAAGAAAAAGAAAAGAGGAACTTGTTAAATAGAAATATGGAAGTGGAAGTGCAGGTAAGAGGAAACTTCATCTACAGTGATGCTCGTGTTAGTAACTCTCTCCCTAAAATCTGAGAATAGTAGAATTATTCCTGGGATGCACAATATCACCTGGTAAATTTTGCTTTAAGACTCTGGATGGATGAATGGCAAAAGTGATTATTTTCAAAGTCTCAGCAGTTCAGGCATCTTTTGTTTAACACTAAAGTATTTTGAATATGGAAGCATTTTTCACTGCCTATGCTAATCACTCTGTCCATTTATTTATATTACAATTTTAACTAGGAAAATTATCTAGCCTCTTCCATCTTCATGTCTCTGCACACTGGGACAGTCTTAAGAAAGTTGTTGGAAAGAGATTCATTAATGTAATTGGTTTCCATGGGACTTAAAAAATAAATATGGATACAGTTCATTTTCTCATAGAAGATTGTTTTCTGTAAGCCTATATATTGAATTAAATTTGGTTTAAAATTTCTTTGGTGGAACTCATCTTGATATGACCTAGTGGATAGGGTGGCTCAATTTTTTAGGGCAGAAAGAAGGATCCAGGACTTGAAAAGTGCTTCCCTGCATCCTTGGCAGCAAATGCCATCCCCCAGGCAACTGCAGAAGAGGCAGCTATGTTGTATGCCAGACTGTGTTCAAGGGGAAGCACTCAGCTAGTGGGTCCGAGATCATTGCTTGAGCAGCTGTTGTGCGTATCTTCTAGATGATAGGCCAGATGCAAGTGTCTCATGTGCCTGGTCTGGCCCACAGGCTGTCCTCTGGAAGGTCCACATGTCTAGCCAGTGTTCATGGCTCTCATGGTAGGCTGTTCCTAAAAGCTTGCAGCTCTATTGTGTAAGAGTACACTTAAGTCTTGCTTTCTTGAGAATACTGAATGAAAAAGGAACAGGCATTTTCCTAACTGAACAATTAAGTGATTACATATTTTGCTAACCAGAAACTTAGGTTTCTGGTCTCCTATCCTCAGCTACAACTTCAGCTGCTTTCCTTTGTATCTGCCGGCCTTTTGTCTTCTGCATCTGTGAACACATGCAGCTGCAGTCACTCCCTATCCTCCATGAGCAGCCTGCCAGGAGGAGCCCTCAGAGACCATAGCTTAACTCTGCTTAGGCTTTGCTGTACAAGTCTGTTGTTAGACAAAGCTTCACGTTGAATTCACATTTTCATTACGAAAACGTGCGTCTAATTGGTTCTTTCAGCTCACTGAAATGAAAGATGGGTGGCATCTGGTTAATAAAGTCCATCATCCTCTGGAGATTAAACGGGGAAAAATTTACTCTTTCCTGTATCTTAGTGTCTTGGCTCAGTGTTTCTATAGGGGTTTGATGCTGACCTGGAATTTTATGAGGCACTCTATGTAGCCAGTGCATAGATTGAAGCTGTTATGAACGTGTTTCCATATTGACACGTTCTTGGACTCTAGTGGATACCTAAACACTTTAGCTGTGAATCTGAACCCACGGCAAGTGCAGTGAGCTATACTGATCTTTTATCTGAATTCTCAATACAAAGACCATCATTTAACCAGCTTTCTCTAATTTTATTTCCACCGTGATTGTCTGGAGTTTTGGGACTTCAGTCGTGATATTCTTTCTTCCCTTCTTGGAAAGAGTACTTCTCCAAAGAAGAGTTTGTGCTGAGAGTTATATTCAAATTCATCAGCGTTCCAAGAGGAAAACAAAGCCCAAAAGTCTGTGGGTAGTTGAGGATTAGTGTATGGTATCCACCGCTCTGCTGCAGCTGGGTGCTGCAGAAGATTGCTGCGGTAGCATGTCATGGGGTGCAGTGTATGGTTGGCATATAGCACGTTTCTGGGCTGGCTTCAAACTTTGGACTTTATTTTGTGTAGCACAGGTTGTTTTTAGTATAGACTGTATGTGTGTATGTATGAGAGTTTGGTTTATGCTGCAGTGTCATAAGGTATAATTAAGCAAATGACGATTGAACTGCTACTGAGTTCTGTAGTTTAGGATGCTACATTATTTCCTTTTGGTCTGGGGCCAGTTCATTCGTGTGGTTTCCTATCTGTGAGTTCTTTCTTCAAAATTGATAGTAGTGTCAGCAGACACACACAGATAATGATGTGGTTGGAAGTCCAAGATTTTAATGACTCGGAGGCCTAAAGCTGCCCCATATCCCTTATTTATTTGTTTAAAATATTATTTAATACTTAAGCTATGCTAATGAAACACAACAAAATGTAATCTACAAACCAAAGCATTTGCAGCAAGGCTGAACCTTACCTATTCAGGATATTGCAAGTAGAGGACATTTTCAAAGGCTCTCCTATGTGCATCAGCCAAACCCACTTGGGTGCCGTGTCACTGTGACAGACTGTAGTGGGAGTACTGTTTGCTGAGTGAGAGGCTGGTTGTAAGCATTTTTGTGACTCTAGGATTTGATGGGGGTGTCCTGTTCTAAGATCTGTCCTTATTTTTGCCTAGTGAGCTGTGGTAGACAATTTCCTGGATTGGTTTCAATCAGCTACTTCAATGCCATGCTCTGGTTTCGGTTGTAGCAGAAGATGCCAGGGATCATCAGGACCTTGGTGGTGGGAAAATGTAGAAAATTACTTGACTAGGTAGAGAAGGACAGCAGTAAGGGCCTGTGAGGAAGGAGGGGAGAAATCTTGAATCAAGGACAGAGTGATGTTTTGTGCATATGTGTGCAGGTTGTGTGCTAGGAGCTTGGCGGTGTGTTAGAGAATGGCAGTGGGACTGCTGTCTTTAAATGATGCTCATTTTGCCATATGACAGCTGGACAGCTGTAGCTCTTTGAAATGAGCCTGTTTGGGGACCAGTAGAGACTTCAGAGCAAAGGCAGCAGCACCAGTGAGAGATGGACAGTGTGACAATGACTATGGCCTTGCTTTCCCCCCTCCGGGAAATTTCTGAGCAGGCATAATGAACGCTGTGCGTCAGTGTGGGGTAAAACGTACATATTTACATCAGCTTCCTTCCTTTTGCACACATGACTTCTGTGATACAGGTGTTTTCTACTGCCCAGTGAAAACTGCTGGGTGATCCTTTCGACTATGTTGCTTTTCACAGATTTCTGCAGCAGTAATAATCTTAAAAATTGGCTTAAATTTCTCTTTCAAGTTCTTTTCCTCTGAACTGTGGTATAAGTAAAAGCAAAAGTAAGGTGTATTAAAACTTGAGAACAAATATCTGCTCTACTATAAGAATATATATTAATTACTCTTAAATGGCAGAGGGGTGTGTGCATGTGTGTATTTTTACACTACTTTAAAGCCTTTTCTGTCTCCTTACCATGGCAATAATATTTAGTGCTTGCACAGCACTTGACCTTTCCCAAAGCACTGTACAAATATTAATGAATAATTTTCTGAGGTTGAAAAAGCTTCATGCTGCAGAATGTGGGTGGGAGCAGTGGGGCAGGAGAGCAGAGTGCATCTTCAGTATTTCCTGTTTTAAAGACTATAGTCAGAGATGGCAGCCACCTCTCTTCCTTCCCTTTTGATAGCTCTTATCTTGAGGACTCCACCCTGTGTATTTCTTAAGGAGTGTCTCCTCTGATAATGCACTGGGAAGTTTTGCCTTCTATGTACTTTAGGCCCACTGAGGGTTTCACTGGAAAACAGCTAATATAGCTGTGTTCTCAAACTAGCATTTCTGTGGTACCTTCCAAATAGCCATCTTGAGGAGTCAAATGAAGTTGGCATTTTCCCCTTTGCAGATGTATAAAAAGTTAAAGCTCAGAGAAAACAGAGTTGGAAATAACATATTGATGTCCTGGCAAATAGTTTCTCCTTAATGAATGGATGAGATTGATTTAGTATAGAAAGTAGTAGTATGCTCTGAATGATGAGAAAGGATCACATTACAGGACATGAGAGGTGCAATGTATTTCACATCCCATACTCAAGTCAGAGGAAAGGAAAAGCCAGTATCTATGCCTCTTGAATTGGGTTCACAGTAAAATAAGTGCATACACCTGGAAATTTGTGTAGACAGATGACTGCTACTATGATTGCTTCATTTCATTAGCAGAGGGATTAGCAGTGGCCAGTAAGATGAGTATCAGTGGGAACAAATGCTGTCTGGGACCACACCCATCAGCATTGCTCCCTGCTCTTTAATGAAGCTGTGCTGATTTTGACTGGTGTAGTAACTGATGCAAACTTCTGAATTCCAAGTTCCATTACCAAGCACATGAAGATGTGTTCCTCCTGAGCCCTTCAGCAGCACTGAAACACCTCTTTGCAGTGCTCTTTTTCACTGGTACATCAAAACCAGAACCTCTGCTATTACAGATTTGCCTCACCTCCAGCTGCCAGTTACAGGCATAGCTTTAGTCTTGTGCTCCTCTGCCTTTGGTGAGGTATGATGGTAAATGTGTGCCCTGGGCTCCCACAGCACTTCAAGCTTCTGCGAGCTGGACCACAGCTTGCCAAGTTTAAGTGCACTTTTCTTTGTGAGTCTTGCCCCAGTCTGTCCAAGGAGAGCAGGATGTCATTTCTGGAGAACCCACAAGAGCTTGGAGTTGAAAATTCAATTAGGAAAGGGAAGAAGGTGTCAAGAAAGGAGGAAAAAGGCAAGTGAAGCCAGGAAAGGTGTTAAAAAGTGTCAGACTTATTTTTTAACTTGGTTGTAGTAGGTTTTTGGACAGCAGTTCCTGGTTACAGTTTCAGGCAATCACATTGGCATTTAAACATTAAAAAAAAAAAAGCAGCTTTGTTTTTTAATGAAAATCAAGTTATGTTTCTGGAAGATAAAAAAAATAAATAAATCATAATTATCAGCTAATAATTATTTCCTGAGAAGTCCAATGCACTCAGCTGACAATTACTCTTTTGTCTTTGTTAGCTAGTAGTAATCAGTCCAATATGTTATTGCCTCTCTCTGCTCTGTGCCACTGCAAGGTATGGACTTTGATAGGCATTTTGCAGAGTAAGAACACGGATATGGCTGAAACAGATCACTCCGTGACCTGTTTAATCCGTGGTCCTGCCTTGCACAGTAAGGCTGGTGAAGGCTCTAGGAGGAGTTGCAGATATGACTCTTACATAGCCCTCCAAGCTCATCCAGTCCAACCTTTGACCCAGCACTGCAGGCTCAACACTAAACCATGTCCCTAAGCACCAGCTCCACACCCTGCTTGAACACCTCCAGGGATGGTGACTCCAGCACTGCCCTGGGCAGAACATTCCAATGGTGGAGAACCCTCTCTGGGAAGAAATATTTCCTGGCATCCAGTCTGAACCTTCTCTGGTGCAGCTTGAGACCATTTCCTCTGTTTCTGTCGCTTGCCACCAAAGGAGGAGAGGCTGCCCCCTCCTCACTCCAACCTCCCTTCAGGTAGTTGTGGAGAGCAGTGAGGTCTCCCCTCAGCCTCCTCTTCTCCAGCCTGAACAAACACAACCACATGGAAAGTTAATGTATATGTTCAGGTTAGTTGTAAGTAAAAGCTCACTTTATAATTTAGATGTTAATTTTAGAACACATCTTTGCTTAATTATGCTCACCATGTCTGTTCAGGTCTTCTTCACTGTTGTGCTGTGGTCTATACTAATGGTTAGCAATTTTTTTGGGAAATAGATGCAGCTAATACAATTCAATTTATTTATTTTTTTAAAGACTGCTCAGTTCTTCACCTCAACAAACATCACTCCTACTCTTGTCATGTCTCACTGCTCTGTGTGGGGTGATACTTGGTTAGCATCTTATCTGAATGCTTTGTCTGAACTGATCAGTGGTGAAATGCAGATGATTTTTAGATTGCTAAATTAATGCATTGTTTATATGAATACTATCAATTTAGTACCACGTGTCCGTTCTTGATGTTTCTTCCTCTGCTTTGTTTTCTGTCCAGCTATACTGAGAACATTGGCTCAGAAACAGTTTTTTTTCTCTCCATTTCTTTGCACTTTAGATCTTGCAGTTTAAGAATGGTAAATTCTGTGATCAGATCAGGAAATCTAGAGCGTTTTGAAAGTGTGAGGTCTTGGTGTCTGCTTATTAAGAAAGACTGATTTTCATCTTGGCTAACAGGAATTTAAAAAAAAGTGACATGGTACTGAGATCTCTTAATTACAGGACTCAGGTTTTTAATCATTTGAATATCAGGTCTGATTTGTTTGTCCTGTTATTTAGGAATCTATCGAAGCAGTGTTGTGAACAGTAGCCCTAGCAGCTTTTCAGAGGTTAAGGCCTCTGTCCAGCCTAAAAAATATATTCCAGAGAGTTTTAGAGATCTCAAAAAGCATGCTTGCACTATTGCACATGCAAGTAAATTCTTCTTCTAGTCTCTAAATAGGTAAGGTGTTAGTCACTGCGCAATCAGTGGTCACTTGGAACGCCTCAGGTAATGGGGAGACTGATAATGGAAGACATTTTGATCTCGGATTTAGGCTGGTATGAGCCTGCAGTTACTCTGCCAAGGACAGTCAGGTTATTCTGTGTGTATGTCCAATTGGATGAATCAAAGAAAAAGGTTATAATCTATTGGCCTGAAAGATGCCATTCTGTGATTCAGTGTTTGGCTTCACTAAGAAGTCCATGGTAAGTAATCAAAACTGAACAGATACAGAAAGACAAGTGCTTGGAACAGTGTGTTTTTCCTGGCCATCTGCCTGTGACTGTCACTATAATGCTGAGAGGTGTTTTGCATCTGTATTAAACCATTCTTTTTGGGAGCTTTGGACATAAACTGTACACCCAAGCAATTTTCATGATTTAAATAGCAGCATGTATTCCATCAGACTGCATGCTAGAGGTCAGACTTTTAAGTACTGGAGTTGGATTCTAACAGGGCTGGATAATTTAGTAACCCTTAACAGTATTAGTAGTTATGCATGCTAAAATAAGGGTTATTGTGCTTTGCTCTCTAAGATGATTGCTGTAGGGACCTGTGTTGCTACTTTCTTCTTCTGCTTGTTTTAGAACAGCACAATAGCTAGTGGCATTAAAGGGATAAAAAGTTTTCTAGCAGTCTTTATTAAAAGAAAGACAATGGGCTTAAAAGTGATCTCAGTTTAAACAGTGAATGTTGCATTGCTTTCTCTGTACCAGTGAGGTGCTTGCAACACAGAGGTGTTACATGAGGGGCACATCACTATGGGGAGATAATGGGCTATGCCATAATCTATTGCCAAAACCATTATTAGAGCAAAGTAACAAGAGCACCATGGTATGAGTTAGGGAATCTGGAAGTAGATTAGGAGCTCTGAATCTCTATGCCAGTGCAGATGGAGACCTTGACAGAGCACATGGCATGGCTTTGGGAAAAGATGTGTGAACTGCTGTGCTGAGACTTTTAAAGCTGAGCAGCTTTAATCTGTGGACTGCTGAAACTATATACACAAGGAAACATGGGATAAAAATTAAACAGTGAATGAAAGGTTTCTTGCTTGTTGATTTAACTTACTTTTTTATTTTGCAGCCAGCGAGTGATGTGAGAGAAGACAGAGTACACGAGTCAGATACAGCCAGACAGGAAGGAAAAAAGAAAGCTCTGCTTCTCAGTATCTGTTTGTTCAGGACTGGCTGAAGTATGCTCTCTATGGATGCGGACTGTATATGTGCATACTGAACAGAAGGTGCCACATTTTCTTGAGAGAGATTATTAGCTGTTGCTCAAACACAGTGATTCAGCATCTGAGTATGTGCTGAAATGTGTTATACCCAGACTGGTTGTCAGAGTATAGAGAAGATTTTATTGCAGGTAGATTTTTAATGATGAGGGGGGAGGTGTTAACCCTGTCACTCAAAATATTTGTACTCATAGTCTGTTACCTCTTTATATTACATCACTACTTTTTTTTTTCTTTCTCCATTGTTGTTGGAAATCTGTTTCTGTCTTTACATTTCCCTTTCCTTCCCCTCTATATTTTCCTAATTAACAGGGAAGTGAAGGAATATTGGAAGTGCTGAATTATCATTAACTGTATATTGCCTTGCAGTAAAAAGAAAGATGGTTTTCTTACCAAAACAGAGCAAAACACCCAAAAAGCTCCACCTGTGCTCTGTCTCAAGGCATTTAGAGCTGAACTTAATTCATCATTGCATATTTAACTGGAAAATTGGAACCTGCTTAGGCTGAGATGTTTTAGTGAGTACCATACCCTAACTTCCCTGGGCCACTGCTCTGATCAGAGTAGTATGTCTGTCTTAAGCATTTGGTGCAGTGGGGCTGCAGGCATCTGCTTGCCATTGCTCACTGTCCCGATGAACAGATATTTCAAGGAGACTTGGTGTGTGAGTGAGATAAGCTGCATGCTGTATACATCAAATGGAGAAGTGACTAAAAACTGTGATAGGGTTATTTTTTTTTCTTTAAAAAAAAGAAAGGAGCTTTGTAGAGGGGGAATTATTTCTTCCACCTTTTATGATCCTGTAGTCACAAAAGAAAATCAGTCACAAAAGCTAGGGATGTGCAGATGCCTTAAGCCTGCCACTAACAGGGCTTCCCTTCCCCTTCTCAGCCTCAATCTGCAGAGCAAAACCAATCCCCTCATTTAACTGAGTAACTCCTTTTCCATGCTGGGGGGTACTGTAATTTTCATGTACTCAGATTGCTCCAGTCCCTGAATCATCATGGTAGCTCTCTGTTGCACTCTCTCCAGGAGATCCCTGTCCCTTTTGAACTGGGGAGCCCAGAACTGGATGCAATATTCCAGGTGAGGTTGCACCCGGGTAGAGTAGAGGGGGAGGAGAACCTGCCTAGATCTGCTGGACACACTCCTCTGAATGCACCCCAGGATCCCTTTAGTCTTGGCCACCAGGGCACATTGCTGTCTCATGCAGAACTTGTCCACCAGGACTCCCAGGTGGTTCTCCACAGGGCTGCTCTCCAGCAGATCACCTCCCAGCCTGTACTGCTGCAGTTTATTCTTCCTTCCCAGGTGCAGCACTCTGCACTTATCCTTGTTGAACCTCATTAGGTTCCTTTCTGCCCAGCTCACTCTGTTTGGGTGTCATAATATACTCTAAGTAAGATGTGGTGGCACTCCTGTACCCAACTTCATTAATAATATGTATTTGCAGTATATGGTGGAAACCCACCTGAAATTCAGCATCAAGCCTTTGCTTTTCATCTCAGAAAAACTTTTCCATAAAACATGGGTGACAGTCACCAAAAGTTGCAACAACTGTAAAATAGCAGTGTATTTATATTGGCATCAAAAGCAACAGATGTGTTTGAATGTCCCATCAAGATGAGATAATAAAATACAGTACTATGCTTGAAAGTATTTACTATGGCGAGTGGGGCAAAAAGAACTTAGTTGTAAGGGAAATGTGATTGCAACTCTGAAAAAGTAGTCTTGGTGCTGTTAGTGACACTTGTTTTGGTTTTCTTGTTTGGGAGGGAATAATGGTCAGAGACACTTTTTAAAAGATGACTGACTTGAGTAAAGCTTCTTTACCGTGTGGGTTTTGTACAAGTATTTGGATTTGTCTGACTTTTCTAAATAAACATGGTAACATTTCCTGTGTGGATCTCCATCACTGACCAGAACTGGCACACAGCTGCAAGAACAATTGCCAGCAGCCAGGCTTTCTCCACAGCTGACAGTGAAGCAGAGTTCTTAATAGTTCTGGTGAGTTGTGGAGGATGACATTGTGTACTTGAAGTTAATCATTGGCAAAGTGCTTTGTTGGATCAGGGTCAGAGGTTCAATTCCTGAAAGGATTCCACCTCTATCATAATTTGTTTTTTAGTCTTTGTATAATTTCCAGTATAAGGTCAACATAGTTTGTGTGTGGTTTTCTTATCTGTTTTTGTTTTGTGGTGGTGGGTTTTTCCCCCCTCTTTTTGTTGGTTGAATTTTTATTTGTTTGGTTTTAACTGGGGAAAACCAAAACAAAACAGGTCACCTCAGTGTCAGGCTTTTTGCTAGTAGTTTACCTCAGATTGTTCTGCCTTTTCTAAAGGACAAACAGAAAGTTCCCTAGCCCCAGGGACTGGCAGCCAGATAGGAGGAAATGGGAAACAGGCAGGCAGTGCACAGCTGGCCAAGCCTGGGAAGGGAGCCCAAGGGTTGCTGCAGTAAGATCTTAAAGTTGCTGCAGTTCAGCATATGTGTGCATCTTGATTCAGTTGTTCTGGTGTAGCAAAAAAAAATTGCTCACTAAGCTGAAACAAAACCGACTGAAATATATAAATACATTCTTGGCATTTCTTGCTTCATATGAAATAAGAAATGTTATAAAATGAGTCCTGAGGTGACAGTGTTTATGCTGTGTTGCTCCTATTGCTTGCAGTAGTGTATTCTTGGTGCTTTTGATAGAATACATAGAATAAACCAGGTTGGAAGAGACCTTCAAGATCATCGCGTCCAACCCATCAACCAATCCAACACCACCCAAACAACTAACCCATGGCACCAAGCACCCCATCAAGTCTTCTCCTGAAAACCTCCAGTGATGGCGACTCCACCACCTCCCCAGGCAGCCCATTCAAACAGCTGGTGTTTTCATGCAAAATACATGTGCCATGCGGAGCAGCAGAGGAGCCAGAGAAACTCTGGCTGTTGTTGGACAACAGTATTAAGTGAGAAAATGTTTAGAATGCTATGTAGTCTATTTGAAATATGGAATTATATCTTTCTATAATTGCATAATGAAAGTAAAGTCAAACATATAAATCAGAGTGTGGTACATTGGGGTGACAAGTGTAGCTTGTCAGAAAGGACATAAAATACAAGCCTGTTTTAATGAACTGTAACTCTTTCCTGGGAATATTTGGGTTTACACTAGAGGCAAACATAAATAAAATATTCTTAGAATAATTTATGTGATGCTAAGCCAGTGAACTCAGTGGACTTTCAAGGCTTCATCCCTTCAGAAGATAATAAATACATATAACTGGAGATAAAAATGCTCAGTGTCTGAATGATTTTAGGAGCTGTCCTATTGTCAGCAGCATAAATCTGCAAAATGAGGCAATTTGAAATAAGAAAGCCACTGTCTTACTCAGAGTATTGAGGTAACTATAGACTGCACAAGTCTGGCTTTATTCTTTGCTTCCTTCCAATCTGTGAAATACTTTACACCAAAAACCCCAAGGTGCATAAAAAACCCCAAGGTGCATAATGCTGGAAGAGGGCCTAATTGCTCAGACAGCGGCATGGCAGTAAACTGTAGTACTCTTAGATCTGACAGAAGATGCCCCCTCACTTGAGTGAGGCTTTACCTGGCAGTCAGTGCCCCTTCCAGCCCAGCACGGCCTTTGCTCAGCCTCACTCACGATGCCTCAGGCTTGAGCGGGCACGCTTCTGTGTGGTGCTTCCTCTGTGTTTGGAAAAGCAACTTCTGAAAGTTCATAAAACCACCTGAATTGGATTATTAGTGACCTAGTAATGCTGGAGATGGCACACTTGGCACTTGAAGTGTCAAAATTATCCCTGATATCACTGTGCGTGTATGCAAGCTCCTACAAACTTAGATACTCCTGCTTGAAAGTTGCCTCCTGATAATATACAGTATCACATGTTAAAATGATTCCCTGCCGCTAGTCTATAGAGAGGCAGTAGTAGGAGGCTATTAAAACAAATTGGCAAGCTGTTTGCTTTCTAAGTGTCCCTTTGTGTTACTTTGAAGGACAGCATGTTACCCAGTTGGTACCCTACTTTGTTCAATTGCATCAAGAAACAGGGCACAGGTTTGGGTTGCAGCCATGGTTCTGCAGAACATTTTGATGGAACTCTGCAGTGTTTGGTTTATTTCATTCTGTTTTATTTGACAAATGGCTTTATGGATACTTCTATTTGTACTTGAAAAACAATTATTTTAGATTGAAATTATTTTTTTTTCTTTAATAGAAGGGAAGGCTGATTGCAAGTCCTTTGACTTCATAATTACACTGCTATTGTTTTGGAGGGCATAGTTATTGTCTGCAAATAAGCACTTTTTTACTCAGCAGTGCATTACTTTGAGTATGTTTAAACAGAAACCTTCAACCCATGTCTGTGGAATATTTTCTGTTTATTATTTGCAAAGCTAGTCAGTCCCTGTAAGATTCATTGGTATAGACTGATCCTGGGTTTATGCCAATCTGTGAAGACAGAGCAGGGGGTGGCAGGGCTAATTATATTCTCTCATGCTTACTCATCCACACACACTTGTGTGTGCAAGTGTAAAATTCAGGATCTTGTGTGTGCATCTCATTGTACTCAATGAAGATATATTTGCTCAGAAATATAACATTTGTGCTAGAAGTTACTGGGAAATTTCTGAAGAAGTCAGGAGCAATAATGCTTTGCAAAATCACTCACATCTCTGGCAGCTCTAAGGCTAAAAGCATGGCCTGGCAGAGAGGATAAAACATGTTCAAGCTTTTAGAATAGAAATAACCAGGTTGGAAGAGACCTTGGAGATCATCGAGTCCAACCCATCATCCAATGCCATCTAATCAACTAAACCAGGGCACCAAGTACCCCATCCAGTCTCTTCCTAAACACCTCCAGTGATGGTGACTCCACCACCTCCCTGGGCAGCACATTCTAATGGAAAATAACTCCTTCTATGAAAAACTTCTTCCTAACATGCAGCCTAAACCTCCCCTCGTGCAGCTTGAGACTGTGTCCTCTTGTTCTGGTGTGGGTTGCCTGGGAGAAGAGACCAACCTCTGCCTGTTTACAACCTCCCTTAAGGTAGTTGTAGACAGCAATAAGGTCACCCCTGAGTCTCCTCTTCTCCAGGCTAAGCAAGCCCAGCTCCCTCAGTCTCTCCTCATAGGGTTTGTGTTCCAAACCCCTCACCAACTTTGTTGCCCTTCTCTGGACACCTTCCAGCAACTCAACATCTTTCCTAAACAGAACTGGACACAGGACTCAAGGTGTGGGCTAACCAGTGTGGAGCACAGGGCAGAATGACTTCCCTGCTCCTGCTGGCCACACTGTTCCTGATGCAGGCCAGGATGCCATTGGCCTTCTTGGCCACCTGGGCACACTGCTGGCTCATGTTCAGCCTACTATCACCCAGTACCCCCAGGTCCCTCTCTGCCTGGCTGCTCTCCAGCCACTCTGACCCCAGCCTGTAGCACTGCCTGGGGTTGTTGTGGCCAATGTGTAGAACCCAGCACTTGGATGTGTTCAATCTCACACCCTTGGACTCTGCCCATCAGTCCAGCCTGGCAAGGTCCCTCTGCAGAGCTCTCCTACCCTCTAACAGATCAACTCCTGCCCCCAGCTTGGTGTCATCTGCAAATTTACTGATGATGGACTCAATCCCCTCATCCGGATCATCAATAAAGAAATTGAACAGGATGGGGCCCAGCACTGATCACTGGGGGACACCACTAGTGCCTGGCTGCCAGCTGGATGTGGCACCATTCACCACCACTCTCTGGGCTCAGCCTCCAGCCAGTTCCTAGCCCAGCTCAGAGTGATGCTGTCCAAGCCAGGGGCTGACAGCTTGGCCAGGAGTTTGCTGTGGGGGACGGTGTCAAAGGCCTTGCTGAAGTCCAGGCAGACTACATCCACAGCCTGCCCCACATCCACCAGGCAGTCATCTGGGCATAGAAGGAGATCAGGTTGGTGAGGCACGACCTGCCCTTCCTGAATCCATGCTGGCTGGGCCTGATTCCCTTGGCCATCCTCTAAGTGCTGTGTGATTGCACTCATGATGACCTGTTCCATAATCTTGCCTGGCACTGAGGTCAGGCTGACAGGCCTGTAATTCCCTGGCTCATCCAACCTGCCCTTCTTGTGGATGGGCACCACGTTGGCCAGCTTCCAGTCTTCTGGGACCTCTCCAGTGAGCCAGGACTGCTGGAAAATGATGGAGAGTGGCTTGGCAGCTCATCTGCCAGCTCTCTCAGCACTCTAGGGTGGATCTCGTCTGGTCCCATGGAGTTGGGGGCATCCAAGTGGCTAAGGAGGTCTCTGACTACTTTTTCCTGGATCACAGTGGAGCTATGCTGCTCCCTGGCTCCATCTGCCAGCTCTGCAGGCCAGCTGTCTAGAAGACATTCTGTCCTGCTATTAAAAATTGAGGCAATGAAGGTGTTAAGTACCTCTGCCTTTTCCTCATCTTTTGTTACAACATTCCCCTCTATGTCCACCAAGGAGTGGAGGGTGTCCTTGCCCTCCTCTTGCCATTAATATATTTGTAGAAAGATTTTTTTGTTGTCCTTCACAGCAGTGCCAGGCTAAACTCCAAATGTGCTTTTGCCTCTCTAATTTCTTTCCTGCATGACCTAGCAACATCCTTAAACATTCCATGGGTCACCTCTCCTTCCTTCCAAAGATTATACCTCCTCTTTTTTTCCCTTAATTCACCCAGAAGCTCATCTCCCATCCAGGGCTCATCTCCAGCACACTGGCACAGCCTATTCTGAGTCTTCAAGAATTCTTCCTTGAAGTAGGTGCAGCCCTCCTGGACCCCTTTGTTTTTAGGAGCTGTTTCTCAAGTTACCTTCTGAGCTAGTTCCTTTAGTAACCTGAAGTCCAGAGTGGAGGTTTTGTTGCTGCCCCTCTTAGCTTGAGTGCATATTGAACATTCAATTATCTCATGGTCACTGGAGCCCAGACAGCTTCCAACCATCACATCACCCACCAGCCCTTCCGTATTCTTGAAGAGGAGGTCAAGCAGAGCCTTAGCCCTGGTAGGCTCACGCAGCACCTGGGATAAGAAGCTGTCCTCCATACACTCTAAGAACCTCCTAGACTGCCTCCTCTCAGCTGTGTTGAGATCCCAGCAGATATCAGGCAGGTTGAAACCACCCATGTGAACAAGGTCTGGTCATCTTGAGACAGCCCCTAGCTGCCTATAGAATAATTCATCAACCTCTTCATCCTGGTTGGGTGATCTATAACAGACTCCAACCAGGATGTCTGCCTTGTTGGTCTTCCCTCTAATCTTCACCCACAGGCACTCAACCTGATTGTTCTTGATTTCTAGTTCTATGGCATCTACAGCCTCCCTGATGTACAGGGCCACCCCTCCACCCCTTCTCCCTGGCCTGTCTCTCCTGAAGAGCCTGTAGCCATCAATTACAGTGCTCCAGTCATGTGAGTCATCCCACCACGTCTCTGTGATGGCAACTACATCATAACTTTCCTGCTGGAACAAGGCTTCCAGCTCCTCTTGTTTATTGCCCATACTTTGTGCATTAGTGTACATGCAGCTCAGCTGGGCTGCTGGTTTCACCCCTGGCTCTAGCTTATCATCCCCAGACTCCTGTCTGAGGGGACTGGTTTCAGCCTCTTCTCCCTTCCAATCTAGTTTAAAGCCCTGTCAATGAGACCTGCCAACTCCCTTCCTAGAACCTTTTTCCCTCTGGGGGATAGGCCATTCTCATGTGCTAAGATCTTTCTCCTCCTCTGGGACAGATGTACTCCATCTGCTGCTAGCTGACCTGGTGCCATAGAAAGTTCCCCAAGATCAAAACCCCCAAAATTCTTTTGGTGGCACCAGCCTCTGAGCCACTTGTTAATTACAGCTGCTGACCTGTTCCTTTCAGTATTCCCTCCTGCAACTAAGGCTATTGATGGAAAAAAAATTATCTGTACCCCTGACCCCTCAACCAGTTCTCCCAAGGCCTTGAAGTTCTTTTTGATTGCCTGGGAGCTCTGGTTGCAACATCAGTGTTCCCTAACTGCATAACTATCAAGGGAAAGTAATCAGAGGGCTGCACCAGACTAGGCAGCCTTCTGTTAACATCCCTGACCCAGGCTTCCCTATGGGAAGTCTGCTGCCTGACATGTGGGGCCCTCTGTTCCCCTTAGGAGGGAATCACCAACAACAATTACCCTCCAATTTTTTTTTTGAGGGAACAAGTCCTGATGCAGGGGACAGGCTGTTTAGCTTTAGGCTGTTTTGCCTTAGGCAACACCTCAGATTGTGTGTCCTCTGGCATCCGAATCACCTCACCCTCAACTTCCAGTGCCCCATACTTGTTTTGCAAGGGCAGCAGGGAAGGTTGGGGGGGGGGGGGGGGGGGGGGGAGGTGTGTGTTACTTTATGTCTCCTAAGAGGGACCCATTCCCCGCTGCTTTTTGGGTCACCTGCCTCTGCTAGGGGAGCATGGAGTGTCCCACGAGTTACAGGAAAGCATAACGTTTTTATCTTATTATAGATTAGGTGCCAGTAAGAATTTGGTATGCCAGGTTTACTATTATTTAGTGGTTGGACTCAATCTTTAAGGTCTCTTTCAATGCAAGAGATGCTATGATTTTAGGCACTAGTACAGATCCTGCTTGTATAAAAAGTACCTGAATAGCAGATTTAACTATAGTATAAGGTGATCATATCCTAGTGCTGCGTCTTCAGTTTAGCCTGTTTTTATGAATTCTTTATCAAGCATTTATTCTTTTTTTGTAGTAATTTATTATTTTCTGGAAATAATTAAAGCAATCTCCTTTTACCCCTGTGTAAGGATGCTACGTAAGGCCTCTGAACTGTGCTGTGGAAAGACAAGCAGTGAGATGTGCTTGCTACAAGCATGTTCTCTATGCAGAACCAGACCTTAAAAGAACAATAGCTGGATTCTAATAAAGCCCAAACTACACTTAATGTGAATGTTTGTACCCTGAGGGCATCTGTGTCCCCTTCTTGAAGTGGCATATCAGATCACATCTGTGAGAATATGTAACCAATACTGAGATGGAGACAATCCTCAAAATGCAATTGAGAATGATTTATAATCTCTTTATGGGAATCTATTTTTGAGTTAGTTTACTCCTATTTGTGTAGTTTAAAGCTGTATATTAAATTAAGTTGCCTTCAAATGCATTTTCTCTGTTTCTTATTATAGGAATGAGTGAAAACTGAATGTCAGGTTGTGACCTTGTATCTTTCTGTTCAGTGCTCCAAATCAATCACAAAGATGTGTATGTTGTATCAAATACATATTTAAAATGCAGTCTGAACAGAGGTGTGACAGTGAAATGTGTCAGAATCAATAAAAATCAGCTACAGTTCTTGCTGTTCAGCTGCATTGTGTCTCAGACTGAGGAGGGAAAGCTGAAGTCCTTGCTTAGGAAGGAGAGAGAGAGATACTAGTACAGTAACTGTTACGTTACCCTGCCGAGCCCAGCTTGTGTTAGATATCTGTTCGCTGGTTTTGTAACACCAAGCCCCTTCCTTTGCAGGATTCTTTTCTCCTCAAAAAACAATTGCATCAAATGATGTCAGTTCTGTTTGGTGCAACACACTGAGATGTGGGGGCTAATGATACAGATGTGATAGCCAATTGGTGGAAGCACCAGAATTCTCGGGCATCAGGTATTTTTGTTTGACTGAAATGTCTTGATCCGTTTGAAAGGCCTTTGTTTGAGAGCAAGATCCTCTAATTCCCTGTGATGCTTTGGTGGTGTTGAACTGACTTTCAGTTTCCAACTTGACAAACGCTCTTTGTGATGGGCACTTCAGTCATGGGGCTACTAACCCTCCTTCAGAAACAAGGTGCATGTTAAAATTAAAGGCACTGTCACAGTTCCTACAGCTTATCTGTACAGAGAGGGAATCTCAGAGCTGGAGCATTGTTCATCTGCCATTTAAACCACTCATTTTAATTGACACATATTTTCAAATGTATTCATGAGCATTATTTCCCTGCTCTGACAATGGATGCCTTCCTGCATTCTGTGTTCAAAGGAGAATAGCTTCAAATGTAATAAGCTTCTACCTTCTTAATGTGAGCTGCAAAATAGCTTGTAAACAGGATTGACCATGCCAAAAGAAAGACTGATAAGAATGCCACCTTTCAATGCAAACCTAGCATGAGTGCTAAGGAGGTAGGATCCAACATGCTGCTTCCAGAGCCAAATACAGTGTTTAATTCAGACAGCTATTTGTATGCTACTGTTGGATTTGGGTGTATTTATTTAGTTAGTCTAGGAACAGCAGCCTGTAGTTAGCACCAGCAGTCAGCTTGTCAGTATAAAATGTTACAGGAGAGAGATGGTGGGAGCGGTGTCAAAGCTTCCTGCAAAAATCTGGGGATGCATGAAGGTTCAAATGTTATCCTTACTACATTGTGGAAGAGAACACATCTCAGCCATTTGCTTGGAAAGGAAGGAAAGAATAATATGTTTGCAGCTCTGCAGAAATGGTAGATTTCCCTTGTACGGACACAGGTGTTTCCTGGATGGAATGCCACATATCCATATGTTAGCATATAGTTTTGCATGTCTTTGGGCATTCTCTGGAGCCAACTAGGTGAGTGAGCTTTTTTTGGGCTTACAGCCATAGCATACACTGATTATTTCTAACACTAGCCATCACTCCCTGTCTTACAAAACTACTCTTTGGCACCGTGCATAAAGATGGGCAGTGATGCTTTTCACAAGGGTGGCACGTCAGCTGCGAAGAGTATTGATATCTAGTACTTTTGAAAACATTTATTTAACTCATCCCCTGAAGGGTTAGAAGGAACAAACCATTCGAGGCATGTTTTTAAATGAAATTGAGCAAAATTATAACACTGCCATTTTACTTGTGACTGGTGTATGCTGTTACATGTTGCAATCGTTGTCAGCTACTTAAATTTTTCAGGTGCCCATGCTGCCATCAGCTTTGTCTCAATCACTTGCATTGTGTGTCCATTCCTCACCATAGCTGCATCATAAATAAATCTGCAGAGAATTCACATTGCTTTTATCTGGTTAGTTTTCAACTGATTAACTTCTCTGACTTGGCTTATTCTGTTTGTTAATAGCTCCTGTGCTAGCAGGAAAGGATGAACGGGCTACTGGAAACCAGCTGGATAGGAGAGGAAGCTAGAGCTCATTTGTGGCAGCAGGATGGGTTGGAAGTGTCTTGCAGCTGTTTGCTGAGGGGTTTGACAGGCCTGAAAACAAAGTAAAGGGAAAAGAAACATTGCATTTTGTTTCTATTATTAAGAAAAGAAGCATATGAAAGGAAAAAGTAGTAATTATTAAGGTACTGAAAAGGAAGAGCAGATTTATTCTCCTAGATTCTGTCTGCAGTCACTGCTCTTTTACTTTTTGATTATTCCTGACGTGCACACATTTATAAGCTTTCTTAATGGGAAGCAGCATGTCTGGACAGCAGTGTGACAGATAGGAGGATTTTCCAGCTGGTGCAGAATATGGTGGTGCAACAGCTAAGTATCATTAATTGCTTAGGATGTAGGTTGCACCCCATGCTCCAGATGTTCTGACTCCCTTTGCAATTCCAGACTGGACTGTAACCCCCTTCTCTCTTTGGTGTTGTGTGAAGGATTACAGCAGGCGAATATAAGGCTCCATGGGAATTTCCTTTGTTTAAGACCTCACTGCTTGCCTGACCTGTGCTTTTGTGTTACTCTCAGACACATCATTGTTGGTCTGTGAGGCCAGTGCCTTGTTCCCAGGTAGAATTCCCTTTTCTTTCTTTGAGGACTCTGTATCAACAACCTGATGGAGTTGTACAAAATGCATTTAACACTTTGTAAACAAGCCCTTGAACTAGCACATGTGCTTTCCCAGTTAACTTAGTACTTTCCTAAGTACAGCTCCATTGTCCATTTCGAAATCTGCTATGCATTCTGTATCTTTTTCTGAGCATACAGCACATAAGAAAAAGCTTTTGCTAATTCCAGTTCAGTAGTTCAGACCTGGTGTATGTTGACAGCACTCTTAATTGCATTCTCAGAGCACAAGTTGAGCTTGGTGGTGATGCTTTGGAAATTTTGTTTGTCGGTGTTGAAGTTCCTGCCTCTCATCTTGTCCATGGAAAAGCCTTCTCAGTAACACAGCTGCATTATGATTTGAAGTGATAAATGGTAATTGATAAATGGTAGTCAGAGTTTCTTGTTTGAATCTTATTATAGAATCTAAACTAAATCTGGTAAAGCATTTTTCTGGATGCGTGAATGGTACAAAGTAGGTGGAAAAATAAGTTTTGGAAAGTATATAAAGATCCCACAAATGGGCAACACTCTTAACCTCACATCTTTAGTATGAGAATGATTCTTAGGTTAATTATTAAAGCAAACACTTAAGTGTCTGTTTTACTAATGGATTAGAGTGATACAGTTAGCAATAGGACTGTTGATATTTATCTTTTCCCTCTGGTGTTTTAATTTTATTTGTTTCATTTTATGTGAGGTAAAAGATTCTGGGATCACTCATTTCAAGGTGGCAGCTGCTTTTTTGCCCTTTGTTTTGTTTTGTTTTTCTTCCCCTCTCTCTTGCTGAGAATGTATTTGGTACAAAATGAAATTGCTTTGGCAGGAGGGACTGCTGGGGATTGTCCCCAGGATCTTCACACCCTGTCAGTACGGCACTGTCTGGGGATTAGTCCTTGCTTCAGATCTCTTCTAGGAAGCACAAAAAGAGGAAGACTGCATCCTGGGTCTTCCCTGTCCCTGGCAACTGGATCAGACTTTTTTTTTTTTTGTGGAAGATTGTTGTAACCTTGCCAAGGGCCAGCTTGTTCTTCACCTAGTCTTAAGACCTGTCTACTTGCCTGCTGTCTTCCGTTACTTGATTCGCTATACCTGGAGGATAACTGCAGTCACCAGGGAAGATGCTGCATGAAAAGCAAGGGGAAAAGGGGTAGGAAGCTCACCAGAAATGCTTACAGGTGTTGAAGAAGGTGGAAGGTCTGTGAGGTGAGCAATACTTTCTGTTTTCCCTGCCAGGCAGTGGACAAATTTTTAAAGAAGGATTTTACTTGATGCATTTTCGCTTTAAAGGATTACAGCCTGTGCAGCGAAGCCATTGCTGGTAGAACAATTATGTTCAGAAGAATATTTAGAAGATGGAATTTAAAGCCTTAACAATGAAAGATTAAAATTAAAGGGCTCTGAGGATGTGAACTAGGGATGGAGGAGAAGGAATGATCTAGGTGGCTGTGGTGGTTCAGGCTGGGTGCTGGCCCCTGATGCCACCGCAAAAGCCACACCTGGGATGTCCCAAAGGGGTCCAGCCCAGTGGGTGGTCACAGGAAGCCAAGTATCTCATCCATAATGCCCTGCTCCCCTATAAAACATCAGCAGGGGGTCCTCACTTCCTCTTTCTTCCCTTGCCGCTGCCTAGATAATGGACGAGCCGCCTCCCTTGGGCCTGGTTCAGCCCAAGGCTGGGTCTGGGGGGGGGAAAGAGCCCTGGAGAGGGGGGGTTGGGTGTAGCCCCAGGTGGGGGTGGGACATTCTTGGGTATGTTCTGGGATCTGTCTCTCTTTTGTCATGGTGCTTGTGGTTCTCTGTAAAACTTTCATTGTTATTTTTCATTTAAACTTTCCACCATTTTTTTGCAATCCGTTTCTCTGAGTCTTTTCTTTTGCCCGTGGTGGGAGAATTGGTCTCTCAACCTACCACAGTGGCAGGTGAACAAGGGGGATGTGGATGATACAGAACAACAGAGTGAGGTTATGCTATTTTAATAGGGCCTTCTGTACTCTTAAAATTGATCAGATTGCTGTGGATTTTAGAAAGTGAATTTGGTCTAACCTGTACAGATGTAAAAGTGCAGTTTTTAGTCTAATCTGTATGAACTCCATGTAAATGCTGGGATCTGTGCATAGGCAGCTAAAAGGAGGTGGTTTGGAGGTAGCTGAAAAACAAAACTCTGCCTCTGTACTTCTCTATTAGCAGTAAGAGTTAAGTTTTGCTTTTCTTTTTTTTTTTCTGTTTCTCAAGTGCCATAGTCTTCGGCTCTTCTAATATTCCTCATTCTCCTTTCTGGAAGCTCACTTGTGTTAACAAAAGTTATTTTCCATTATTATCATGATTTATTTTTTCATATTTTTGAAAATCCCCCCCCCCAATCCTTTGCCTCAGGATTCTTGTAGCACTGTTGGCTGCAGTCTTTATTGCTGGTTTTGCTTGCTGTCTTGTGATCGATGACTGTGCTTCTGACGCTTACTTTCTGCTTTCGACAAACATATCTGGCACCACCCAGAAGCACCTTTGAATGGCTGTGGCTGAAAGCCAGATGAACAGTTCTAAGCCTTGTTTGCCTTAGAGTGGCTGTAAAGAGACCATAATTGGTGAAACTTGTTCACGAAATATTGTTTGTTATTGTAAAAAAAGCCCTCTGAAAAACCCACCAATCTGCGTCAACCAGAAATGCAGCAGCATAACTTTCCATACCCTGCTGTCTGTATATGTATTTTAAAGAAAGTTATATTTAACTTTAAAACTCTGCTTCCAATAATGTTTTTTCTCTATGAATCTTTAGATTCCAACTACTCTAATATATTTTATCACATACTCTCCTATTCTGCTAAATTCTGTAGTAAATCTTATGAGAGACCACTTGCTTAAGAAAAATGCAGGCAAGGCCACGTAGTCTGAGAGCAGTTTCCTTGTTTTGTGAGATTTTCTGACTTTCCTGAATATTACTGAGGTGTTTTTTTTAAGTAGAACAAGAACATTGCTTTAGGAAATAGACTTTAGAACAGTTGAGTCATTACCATTTTTGGAAGTGCTTCTATATATTAGAGAAGCAGTATACACAGTGTAGCAGCTGACTCATGTCAATTACAGATAACTCAGCAAGTTATTGCTTTATTTTCTTTCAGGTAAAAAATGACAATACAGTAATTTTTCACCTGTTTAAATGCACAGGTACTAACTTTCTTTGCCAGTATGGATTTTCTTTATCAATATTGATTTCAGGTTGGTAGACCTCTTATTTTATTTGTGTAAGGAATAGGTTAAGCAGTGCACATGGAGCCATTTCTTCATTCAAACTACAGCTGTAGTTAGGTAGTGAAGTTTATAATGAGCTGATGGAGCTGTCTGCACTCCTTGAATAAAATTCAGCAAGCTCTTCCCTGGTTTGTAGAAGATAGACAACACTGGAAAATGGAGATCTTCATGTACTTCACTGTGCAAGAAGTACATTTAACTTGGGAGATGCACACACAGACATGTACACACAGTTGTTGAAGTTTTACTCTTATTTTCTAACAAGAAATTAACTTGATTCTAAAAATTCCCAAGTCTGTGAAATTCTTCCCTCAAATTTTAAAGTGTGAAAGTTCTTTGAGCTCAGCATTGTTTCAATGTTTGGCATTGGTGAGAACCTTTTATCCTTTGTCTCAGTTTATCCTTCTGTACTGACAGTCTGTCAGGTGGGTGTGTGGCTTATGTAACACCTACAGACCATAGGCATGTTTAATGGAAAAAAAAGGATGATGATTTTACAAGGTCATTTGTGAAACAGCTCTTTGTGTTGTAGAGTTTTCTTTCTTTCCTTGTTTGTTTTTGATTTCTCTCCTCTTGAAACGTGATTTAAAATTGTAATAAAAATGTATTTTTTTGGCCTTGTGCATTTTTTCTAAGTGTTTTTTTGTGTGTGTGTTTTTCTTTTTTGGGTGATGGTCTTTATTGGATGTTCTTACAGCTTGCAAAGTTCGTTCTGAATCTGGATTGTGAAATGAGAACCCTTGGTTTGTTGCTGTAAATTACTGGGTAATCTTGTTTTACTACAATATAGTAAAACATAACAATTACAACTATGTAGCTATTCTATAACTATAAAATATTACTATAACTGTGCACTAGAGTAAGTAGAGAGAGGGAGCATGGTGACACTGGCTCCTTGGGGACCAGCCTTTGGGGGCTGCACTTCCAGTTTTTCTTCAGTGGTTGAGGAAGGTGCTGAAGAGGCTCAAAGAAGGTAATGTAGTTACCACAATCTACTACATGCAGGTTTATCCATCCTGAAGTGATGACCCCACCTCAAATACTGCACCAGTTCTGGTGTCCTGCTGCTTGAAAGTATGTCTTAGCACATTTACAGTTCTCTCTGTTTCTCTGAAGACTTCCTTAAGATACTTGGCATTTCAGTCAAAAGAGAACAGAAAGAGATCCTTTGGCTTTTCCAGGGAAGATAGACATATTTGTTTCATTACCACTTTAGCACAGTCCTCTAAAACCAGACTGCTGTGAATTTAAGTTCATCTTTAGTCAGTAAAATCCATAAGTGTATGGTACTATATTTTTGTTGCAAATGATGGCTTATGTGAGAATTTTTAAAATTTTTTTTTTTTTTAGTTGTTCTCTGCTATAAGAGAATAGAGCTGTGCAGGGAAAACAGGGGTGCTGTATGTGCTACAACATCCCTGTTTCTCTGTCTGCCTCCTGTGGTTCCAGGCTTCTGAGGAATGCCAGGAATTTAAATATTTGGAACCTTTTGTGTGGATTAATTAAGTGTTTTTATTTTTGCACTTATCTGGAATATTTATTTGCTTTTCCTTGTTTGGGTTTATTTGAGAGAATAAGGTAAATTCCAGTAGAGATTCAGAGGCAAATTTTATTTTTACTAGTATGATGAAGTGTTAATTTTAACAATTTCACTTGTTCTGATTTCTGCTGTCAGCTTCTGCCTCAAATACTTACAGGACAGCCTCCTTTTTGTTGTTGTTGTTTTGTTTTGTTTTTGTTTTCACAGCATCACAGAATGTTAGGGGTTAGAAGGGACCTCAAAAGCTCATCCAGTCCAACCCCCCTGCCAGAGCAGGATCACCTAGACCAGGTCCCACAGAAACACATTCAGGTGGGTTTTGAATATCTCCAGAGAGGGAGACTCCACAACCCTCCTGAGCAGCCTCTTCCAGGGCTCTGTCACCCTCACAGGGAAAATTTATTTCCTTGCGTTTCCATGGAACTTCTTATGCCTCAGCTTCCACCACTGCCCCTTGTGCTGGCCTTGGGCATCACCCAGCAGAGCCTGGCTCCAGCCTCTGGGCACTCACCCTGCACAGCTTTATCAACATGAATGAGGTTGCTCTTAGGCTTCTCCTCTCCAAGGTACAGAGCCCTCAGCTCCCTCAGGCTCTCCTCATAAGGAAGATGTTCCTCTCCCTTCAGCATCTACGTGGCTCTGTGCTGGTGTGGTGGTTCAGGCATGTCCCAAAAGGGTCCAGCCTAGTGGGTGGTCACAGAAAGCCAGGTATTTCATCCCATAATGCCCTGCTCCCCTATAAAACGTCAGTGGGGGGTCCCCTCTTCCTCTTTCTTCCCTCACCGCTGCCTGAGTAATGGGGTGAGCCATCTCTCTTGGGCCTGGCTAGGCCCAAGGCCGGGTTGGAGAGGGAGAAAGACCCCTGGGGGTTTTGGGTGTACCCTCAGGTGGGGGTGGGATGCTTTTGGGTATGTTTTGGGATCTCTCTCATTTGTCACGGTGCTTGTGGTTGTCTGTAAAACTTTCATTGTTTTTTTTTTTTCCATTTGAGCTTTCCAACATTTTATGCAATCTGTTTGTCTGAGTCTTTTCTTTTGCCCATGGTGGGAGAATTGGTCTCTCAACCTACCACAGCTGCACTCTTTCAAGCATTTACCTGAGGTCCTTCTTGAGCTGAGGGACACAATATTCCAGATGTGACCTCAACAGGAGGGCAGGAGAACCTCTCTCGATCTACTAACCACAGCCCTTCTAATCCACCCCAGGATGCCATTGGCCTTCTTGGCCACAAGAGCACATTGCTGGCTCATGGTTGTCCTCCCATCCATTAGAACCCCTAGGTCCTGTTCCACTTCCCTGCTCTTCAGCAGGTCAGTCCCTAACCTATCCTGGTCCATGAGGTTGTTCTTTCCCAGGTGCAGCACTTGCCCGTGCTGAATTTCATTTTATTTCATTTTATTTCATTCATGGCCCACTAGATGGGTAAAGAACTGGCTTGATGGCCGCACCCAAAGAGTGGCTGTCAATGGGTCCATGTCCCAGTGAAGGCCAGGGACAAGCAGAGTCCCTCAGGGATCAGTCCTGCGACCAGGCTTGTTCAACATCTTTGTGGGTGCCATGGACAGTGGCATTGAGTGCACCCTCAGCAAGTTTGCTGATGGAACCAAGCTGTGTGGTGCAGCAGACAGCTGGAGGGAAGGGATGCCATCCAGAGGGACCTGGACAGGCTGGAGAGGTGGGCACAAGCCAACCTCAGGAGGTTCAACAAGACCAAGTGCAGGGTCCTGTATCTGGGTTGAGGCAATGCCAGGCACAAATCCAGGCTGGGCAGTGACTGGCTGGAAAGCAGCCCTGAGGAGAAAGACTTGGGGGCGCTGGTGGACGAGAAGCTCAACAGGAGCTCTCAGTGTGCACTTGCAGCCCAGAAAGCCAATCAGATCCTGGGCTGCATCAAGAGAAGTGTGGCCAGCAGGTCAAGGGAGGTCATTCTCCCCCTCTACTCAGCTCTGGTGAGACCCCACCTGGAGTACTGCCTCCAGTTCTGGAGCCCCTATTACAAGAGGGATCTGGATGTGCTGGAAGGTGTCCAGAGAAGGACCACGAGGACGATCAGAGGGCTGGAGCACCTCTCCTATGAGGACAGAAGGACTGAAGGAGTTGTGGCTGTTCAGTCTGGAGAAGAGAAGGCTCCCAGGTGACCTAATTGTGGCCTTCCTTCCAGTATCTGAAGGGGGCCTACAAGAAGGCTGTGGGGGGACTTCTCAGGATATCAGGTGGTGATAGGACTAGGGGGAATGGAATGAAGCTGGAGGTGGGGAGATTCAGGCTGGAGGTGAGGAGGAAGTTCTTCCGCATGAGAGTGGTGAAGCCCTGGAATGGGTTGTCCAGGGAGGTGGTTGAGGCCCCATCCCTGGAGGTGTTTAAGCCCAGGCTGGATGAGGCTCTGGCCAGCTTGATCTAGTGTGGGGTGTCCCTGCCCATGGCAGGTGGGTTGGAACTGGATGATCCTTGTGGTCCTTTCCAACCCTGACTGAAACTATGATACTATTTAATTTTATTTCATTTCATTTTATTGTTGTTTTTTCTAGACAGACACTGTTACTGTCTTAGAGAAGAAACATTGATTGTGAATCAGAGAATGAAAGCTCAAAGCTGATTCTCCCTGCATGGATGTAATGCTTTCTTGTTCTGGTCAGTTTTATGCCATAGGCAGTGACACCACTCAATGGCTGTGAACCAAGTCAAGCAGAGAAAACACAGTGTTCATGAGACTAACTGCAGCGTCTCCCTCTAGAAGCTGCCCTGAGATTCTCTTCATGGCATGACTGCAGCAGCATCAAGCTTCAGGTCTCTTGATGCGAGTCCTTCTGCTTAAAACCCCTCCAGGAAGAGCTATCCCTATGAATACTTAACTAGAAGAGTTAATTTGTTCAGAGTTTGGGAAGTAGGCCAGTTTTTCTAATTGTGCTACTTCTAAGGGCTGTTTGTTTACCTTTCATTAGTGAGAGATTCTGCTATTGAGAGGCAAAAAGATTTTCTAAAGTTTAAAAACACAGATCTCTCATCAGTTACACATAAGGAAGTGGCAAAAGGGTAACACTAACAGTGGCAACTTTTAAAATCTTGGAGTAAACCAAAGACTTGATCAAACTTTTAAATACTTGATTAAAAATCTTAGAAGGATTCCTGGGAGAGTTATCTGGGTAGTAATAAATGGTTAGACTCTTGCAATGTGTGTGTGAAGCTCTCTGGTCTCCTGCAGTTAAGCTTCCAACGTTCAGTGTGTGATCAGGATCTTGGAAGTTTGCTGTTAGCCCTGTCATTGTATGGGACAGGTGCATTTACAAAGCTGACACTGAACTTGTCATCCACACAGCATCCCTGTGCATGTAGAGACTGCAGATGTGCAGGGGTCAACAGCTGCATACTCTATTAAAAAGGACATGTTGGGTACAGAGTGTATTCCCTAGGTTTCGGTGAGCACATTTCATGAGAGATCATGCCAATTATCCTTCTTCCAGAGAAAGTGAAGGCAAAGCTCAGGGATGTTAAGTTACAGGTGAGTCTGCTGGCAGCAGCTGACTCCGCATCACATCAATCTCTTGTCCATATTATGTCCACAGAACCACAATAAGAATAGAATAGAATAGAATAGAATAAACCAGGTTGGAAGAGACCTTCAAGATCATCACGTCCAACCTATCATCCAACACCACCTAATCAACTAAACTATGGCACCAAGCACCCCATCAAGTCTCCTCCTGAACACCTACAATGATGGTGACTCCACCACCTCCTCAGGCAGCCCATTCCAATGGGCAATCACTCTCTCTGTGTAGAACTTCCTCCTAACCTCCAGCTTAAACCTCCCCTGGTGCAGCCTGAGACTGTGTCCTCTTGTTCTGGTGCTGGTTGCCTGGGAGAAGAGACCAACCTCTGCCTGTCTACAACCTCCCTTCAGGTAGTTGTAGACAGCAATAAGGTCACCCCTGAGTCTCCTCTTCTCCAGGCTAATCAACCCCAGCTCCCTCAGCCTTTCCTCTCAGG
Organism: Dryobates pubescens; assembly: GCF_014839835.1. Taxonomy (NCBI): domain Eukaryota; kingdom Metazoa; phylum Chordata; class Aves; order Piciformes; family Picidae; genus Dryobates; species Dryobates pubescens. The sequence continues at coordinate 28,298,147 of NC_071612.1, forward strand.
TCTTGTGTTCCAAACCCCTCACCAACTTTGTTGCCCTTCTCTGGACAAGCTCCAGCAAGTCAACATCCTTCCTAAACTGAGGGGCCCAGAACTGGACACAGTACTCAAGGTGTGGCCTAACCAGTGCAGTGTACAGGGGGAGAATGACCTCCCTGCTCCTGCTGGCCACACTGTTCCTGATGCAGGCCAGGAGGCCATTGGCCCTCCTGGCTGCCTGGGGACACTGCAGGCTCATGTTCAGCCTATAATCAACCAGCACCCCCAGGTCCCTCTCTGCCTGGCCGCTCTCCAGCCACTCTGACCCCAGCCTGTAGCACTGCATGGGGTTGTTGTGGCCAATGTGTAGAACCTGGCACTTGGATGTGTTCAATCTCATGCCATTGGACTCTGCCCATCTGTCCAGCCTGGCGAGGTCCCTCTGCAGAGCCTCTCCTACCCTCCAGCAGATCAACTCCTGTCCCCAGCTTGGTGTCATCTGCAAATTTACTGATGATGGACTCAATGCCCTCATCCAGATCATCAATAAAGATGTTAAAGAGCGTAGGGCCCAGCACTGATGTGAAATGATGTTCCGAAGGACTCTGACAGTACTGCTCTGTTATTACAGGCACTCCCCCTTTTTTTTTTCCCCTTGCATGAGAAAGGCATTAGCACTCAGATGCAACATCACGTCCCAAAGCAAATTTCACAGCTCAATTACTAAACCCTGGAAAAGAATTCATAATGTAGGTGCTGACAGTTCCTTAAATACAGTGACTGTTGTAGAACCTGTAAGAATAAGGTAGCACCCAAATGTGTTGAGCTGCTGAGCTCAGGGTCACAAAAATCCTTCTCTGAGTGGAGCTGTGTGGTACTGCCAGGTGCAGTGAGCATGTTGACCGATGTATGAAATGGTGTTTTCCTGTCCTTCTGGCTGCATGGCCTGCTGCTGAAAGTGTGTCTTAACACAGTTACGGTACCTTTCTCTGCTTCTCTGGAAAAAATCTCATTTCATTTTTCCAGTGCTGGTGTCCCCACTGTAAGAGGGACATAGATCTGTTGGAACAAGTCCAGAGGAGGGCCACAAAGATGAACCAGGGGCTGGAACATCTCTGCTATGAAGATTGTTCATAGAGAAGAGAAGGCTGGAAGGATCTTAGAGGTGCCTTCCAATATCTGAAGGTATCCCAGAGGAAGGCTGCAGAGAGACTATTTACAGTATCCATTGACAGGACAAGGGGAAATAGATTGAAATGGAAGGAGAATATTCTTAGATTGGATCTTAGGAAGATATTCTTCAGTAGGAGAGTGGCAGGGCTCTGGAATTCATTGTCCAGAGGCTGTGGATGCCCCCTTCCTGGAGATGTTGAAGGCCAGGTTGGATGGGGCCTTGAGTAAGCTGGGCTAGTTGAGAGGTGGCCTTGCCCATGGTGGGGAGGTTGGATTAAATGATCTCTAAGGTCTCATCCAGCCTAAGCCATTCCGTGATTCTATGATTCTTACACTGTATAAATGGCAGTTATTCTAGACAGTTGAGGGAGAATTAGCACCGTTAAAAGTAACTGGTCTTCCTTGTTAAACAGATCTTCAATGTAAACTTTCCTTTTATGCACTGGCGTTTCAGTTATGCCTTATGTTACAGGCACAAAGTCCTCACGGCAATGCTGGCCTGCATGGTGGGCAAGACATATACTGACCACTCAGTTTGTCAAGCTCTCTCCATTTTCTATTCTATTCTGTCCTAAGGTAAAGACTTTCCGAGCTTTAGCTATAGAAAACAGTTACTATGGAGAGAGCGGGGGCTTTGAATCAGCATTGCATGTCTTGTGCTGAAAGTTCATCCAGGTGTGACCATTTGAGGCTGTGCCTTTAAGAAAGGGACAGTACTGGGACACTGGCTGAATGTTTTTGTATCAAAATGAAAACATGATATTCTAAAGGAATTTCATTGGTAGATGGGCAGAATGCAACTTTAAGTTTTAGGGCAGTTGGAATTTTTTCTCAGTTTGGGTTTCAGCCTGTTCTGCCTGCCTGCTTCTCAGCAAACTAGCTGGAGCTGACCTTGAGATAAGCAAAACTAATCCTGCATGTGCTTTTGAAGCCTAATAACATCTCTTTTCCTTAATAACTCCCTTTCTTTCTCTCTCTAACCCCTTTTTGGGAAAAAAGGGAGGTAGGGAGGGAGAGAGGGGGGTTACAGGGAGGGAAACCCTCCTCCCTGAGGAGGGAATTTTGTTGTGTTATTTTTCTTTGCTGTATATTTCTGTATATATATTGTAAATACCTGTATACTTGTAAATATAGCTTGCTTCTCCAACTGAGTTTAGCTGTGGTTTCTTACTCTGTGGGGGAGGGAGAGCTAGGCCCTCTCTCAACCTACCACACCAGGGAACGAATCCAGCCTCAGGTGAGCTGCCATCCAAGGTGAGCACTGGCTTGCAGTGTTTGCTGTAGGCAGACCGCAGTTGTTTTCAATTTCCAGCAACAGCTGATAGTTGGACTTTTCCCCTGAATTGTGAATACATTGCTGATGCAACACCTGGGTGACTCCAGGCCAGACATCTTAGTGTGGATCTATAAGAATTAGGTTTTCTAGCACTTAAGAATGCATACATGAATAACTAAGGCTTATACATGTGGGTTTAGCTATTATGTTTCTTTGTTTCTAAAAATACTTCATTTTGGGTTAGTGATGGAAAATTCTCTTGTCATCTGCCATGTAAGAATTGATATAATTGGGCTGTAACTGTCAATCTCCTCTACAACAAGACTCTCAGAGTATGAAAAAGAAAAGAATGCTGCTGAAACCAAATATCTTCTATGTTTGCCTATAATTTTAAAAACATATTAAAAACAGGTTTGTAGAATCATTTTGTCTAGTAAATGGGGCATTTGAGATAACACACATGGTAGTGTTTATGTCTTAACATAAAACAGCTTCTCTGATGGCTGTTCAGGCAATCCTATTGATCACTTCATTGCTACTGAGACAATATAGTGTGCTTCAAGTATTGATCTGTGACATTATGCTTTGCGTAAACACTCATAAAATTGACTCAACATCAAGTGTTGTAGTTCAAGGAGAATAAAGAACTCTTCGACAATACCTAAAAAAGATGGCTTTGTTTGGCATTTATTAATGATAAGGGTTTAATTAGCTTTTTTTTTTCCCCCTGAAAGTAAGCAGTTATCAAGGGTTAGGTCTGGCCTGGCCACGGGGTCAAGTGCAAATGCTCTTAACCCCTCTCCTTTCTCAAAGGGAAAGAAAAAGGAAAAAATGGAGAGAGACTTACGGATTGTACAATAATGAAACACTAATGATAAACATAAAATACACTACTACTAGTAAGAAAATTATTCAAATAATATATAAATGAGCAATATCAAACCCAACCACCTCGCTGACAGTTACATTAGTTACTGCCAGTGTGGGGCAGGCACTAGGGAAGTCCCAGACTGACTCAGCAGCAGATGGGAGCTGGATTCAGGAGCTAGATTTAGGAACTGGATTCAGAAACACGCAGGTGGGGATGGAAGGCCTGAAGCCATAGGCTTGCATTCCAATAGATAGCTGCTTCTTCGGATGAAGTCACTCAGAAACCCGCTGAAAGAGCACCTGTGAATAACCTGCCTTTGACTTGCAGATGTTTTTATGTTGTTGTAAAAGCCAGTGGGAAAACCACGTTTACCCTGGAGTGTAGCCTAGGAGCACTGCATGCATTTTGTACCTGGTAAGCTAAATAACAGTATTGATTTTGAGGTGCTAGGGAGTGTGTGTTCAATGTGTAGCAGTCAGTTGTTTCTAGCACTTTGATACCAATATCACCAAAATTACAGTTCACATAGAGACGTAAAAGTCAAACCTGTTGTGTGCACTACAACCATTTACAGACAACTGCTGTACAGTTTTCTTACTGTGCTGTGTTTGTCATATAATGCCACCAAGGTATTGTTATGAGTGCTGTTATAAGCATACCAAGAAACCCAGCAGCTTGTGGCAGTGTGCACAAGACAAAATTTCTTGTCCTTTCATGATGAATCACAGCAACAAAAATGCAAGAATAAGTCTTTTTCAATTTCTGTAGTACTCGCAGCTAAAATATCTGAGTTACCTTTTTTTTGTATGTTGACATGTGATAGAGAAGGTGGCTGAAATGAAACTAGAAGAAAAATAGATTATTAATGTCCAGGTACTAATGATATGTTCTTGCCCTAATCTCTTCTCAATCCTTTTCATCACCTTTAGCCTTCTACTTTCTGTACTTTCAGTTTGGAACTGAGCTTTTTAGCTTTTTGGCTTGCCTTTTCTTGCCATTGCTTTCTGCTGTGCTTGGATCCTGATCCTAAAGAGCTGGTGACACTTATTTTCAGCGTTTGGTGATTGGCGATGGAATTTGTTTGATGAGGCAAACTGTGTATCTCAAGTCTATCTTTTGTCTTTCCAGAGGGCTTGCTGCTGGTCTAGACATAACCTTGGCACCTTTGATGTATTTACTGTTTGTTTTACCTTTTGCTTCCCTATGTATCCAAATGCTAAAACTGGTTGAAATTAGGTTTAGAATATTTACTACAAGCCATTATAGAGCTGTTTGGCTATCATCTTTTTATTTTCAGAATCTGTATGAGGCAAAGTGAGGTTTTCCTTTCTAGCAAGTGCAGTCACCAAGCATATGTTCTAGATTCCATCTGTGGAAAAACAGTGAACTTCTGCCTGCCTCACCAGACCGAGCTGCAACCAAAGGATTTTCTCTGAAGAAAGCCATTGTTGTAGTTCTTGAGGTCTTTGACTCAGTCCTGAATGTCTGGGCAAGTCATAGCCACTCTTACATAAGCAAGTGCTGGTTTTGGATCAGAAGATGTTGTGTTTTATTGTCAACTATGTAATAGATCAAAATTAGTGGGTAATTAACATCTGTCAGATGGAGTTTGGTGTGTCTGAACTTGTAATGGGTACAAAGCAAAGCATTTTTCAAGTGGAAGCAATATAAGAACATGTTAACCTTAAATGGTGCAGGCAAGAGGGGCAAGCAAGGTATAACAGTATGATTTGCTGTCTTGTGTAAAGTGGTAGGAGCTGTGCACTCTGTTTTTGCGTGTCCTATTGCACCTCTGGCAGTTCTGATTGTGTATGTGGACTGCGTTTACAGATGATGTTTCATAGGACCCTTGCTGCTCCATCCTGTCAAGTTCTCATTTCAGTTATGTCAGATGTTGTCTTGTGGCATGGCTGCAGCCATCCTCCCTTGGGATTGTTGTAACACGTTTGTGCTGTCACTGCACCTGCTCTGATGTGCTCAGACATTTGTCAGCACAATAAATACCTCCTCCTTCCTCCTTGTGGTGTTGTACATGCTCTGACTTGACATTTTTACTGATCAAATTCATAATTATAGCTTAATGGGCTACACTTTCATTTTATTTCCCCCCTACTAAGTGCATCCTATTAGATTTTGTGTTCCTGTGCTGTCCATTCCTAAATGGAGGAGTGACTCAGGTACTTATTCCTGGCCTTTTCCTCCCTCATTCAGTATTGCCTTTTAGTTACATCTGTCAACAGCAACTCTTGACACTATTACACAGTCCTAGTCGTGTACGAAGATAAATTTTGTATAATGTCTTGCTTTCACTTGATCTGCATTCCTTATTTCAGCACTCCTGTTCACAGCATTGAGATTTGCTATTTTCATAATCTCCACAGCAGTAATGTGAGCTGCTAGAGTTACATTATTCTGTGATGTTGCCTGGCCACAGTCCATATTGCCTTGGCACTTCAGTGTCTCAGGGATTTCTTTTGCTTTGCTACAGTGCTTTCTGCATTCTCCCCCCCACACAAAGAAAACCACAGCTAACTCAGTTGGAGAAGCAGAAATGGATAAGAGCTATATTTACAAGCAGGATGAAATGCAGATTAATATATACACAATATACAATATTTACAATATATACAGAAATATACAGCAAAGAATGTAATACAGAACACCTTTCCCTCCTCCAAGAAGAGGAGTTCCCCCCCCAACTGTACCTTCTTCTCCCCCTACCTCCCTTCTTTCCCAAAAAGAGTTAGAGAGAGAAAAGGTAATTATTAAGGAGAAAATTCTGTTAGCTCAAAGCATATGCAAGAATCAGTTTCTTAGCTCAGTTAGCTCAGTTAATTCAAGGTCAACTCCATCCAGCACAGCTGTTGCTCAGAGAGACTAAAACAGACAGACTGAAAAAGACAGACTGAACTGACTGAGACTCAAACTGAACCAGAGCTAAAAATTTAAAGTTGCATTCTACCAATCTACCAATGAAATTCGTTTAGAGTATCTTTGTTTTCATGTTAATACCATGTGTTCCAGTAACTGCCCCTTTCTTAAAGGCATAGCCTAAAACGGTCACAGCTGCCTTTCCAGAAGCTCACTGTGGTACCTCATATTGGTCTCAGCTTCAGAAACTGCAAAGGGAAACCTGGGTTTGTGCTACTTGATTGGTTAATGTCACTTCTGTTTCTGTCCATTAGAGCTTGAGAATTATAGCTGTCAGTTTGGCTGTTCACTTGGGAAGCATTTGGAGGCCTTTTAGATGTTACAAGCTGAAGCTGTTTTGCAGCAATCCCTGGGGATGGCATAGAAACATTCCACTAGTGCAATGGATGGGTATTAGGGTCAGACCAGGAGCAGTGATGCAGTAGTGTGCCTTGTGCTGCTGTTTCCAGTTTGAAAACTTTACACAAGCTAAAGTAGCCTGAAGAGAAAGAGGTCAGAGAAGGAGCTGTGAGAACAGAGACAAATAAAACTCTAGACTAATCTTGTCTTAAAAAAAAAAGAGTTTATTCTTCCACAAACATCTTTAGCAATTGTAGTTACAGGTATGAATTGTCTGATCAGAGGTAGAGTTAGTACTCAGTGATTTGTTGTAGTCGTGTAACTTCACTTGGTCTGGACTAAAGCAGTGGAGTTACATGTATTGCAAGCTCAGATACATGCAGTAGTTTAAAACAAGCCACAGAAATGCAGATGTTAAGCTTCTGGATTTTTACCAGTATATTTGGTGTGGAAATTAACAGCAGTGCTTTAATTTTCTGGGGTGAAAGTTTTGTGTGGGGCTGTAGTACACAGTCTTTAACACTCTGTTCAATAACTTTTAGTTACATTTTCAATGTAATCCCAGTTGCCTGTCTGACCATATCTCTTATGTACTTTAGGAATGCTTTGATAGCTTGGATTCACCTCCGGTTTTAGTAACAGTGTTCTTAATCCTCACTTGCATTGTCTTTTCAATGTAAAACTCCTCTGTATCTTGTTCCTTGTATTCTGATAGTCATCTTCCTGAGCAGAGTTTGAAGTCTGAGTGCTTGGGCTGCTTTCTCCATTTCATGGGTGTGTCTGCCTTATTGTTTGTAACATTATTCAGATCTCTGTGTACGAGGAGATTCATAAAGCTGCAGTCATAATGGATGAAGATGAGACCGTAAGCCGTTACGTAACCTATTGGCCTGAGTATTCCAAGTGTTTCCTTGCACATGGCTTCTTCAAATCAGACAGGAGCAAGCCTGTGGAAGACCGTGTTCATTGCATGCCTGTGAAGTATTTGTATAAGAATGAAAACAGCTTTCGACAGGCAGGACAGCGTTTGAGCTTTGACCTGCTAATGACTTCCTCCTTCACTAACTGGGGGAATTGCTGTGTTCGCAAGTGTAGACTGCTGTCAAAGCTGAATAAGGGGAAGAATGTAAGGAAAACTGAAACTTTAGCCAAAGGAGCAGTAAGATGCTGAATATCCTTTTGGTCTGTTGAAAGCAGGTGAAATGCAGGAGGTCTCATCCACAGTGTGGAACAGATGCACTTGTCGTAGTGTGGAATTAGGTGATTTACCTGCTTGTGATTTACCTGCTCGCGTAAACTCATCAATGTCTTGAGTGCTGAAGAATGGGTGATAAGTAGAGGACTGGAGGAATAAGAAGTTTGTGTAAATATGAAATAATTTGCTTCCAAACACTTCAGATTGGTTAGCAGACACAAAATAGTTCACAGGTTTTTGATGGGCATATTTTGGTTGTAGGGCTTGGTAGAGACTTTCAGGACAGGTCGTAAGTGTGAGACGTCTCAAAAACATGTTTTGGTCAAAACTAAGACAATCCTGAATATATTTATTTTCTCTGGAGGTTAGCTTACTATTGCTAACTAACCCACGGAGTAAGAAATGTTCTTTATCCCTGTATTCTTTGGTCTGTTGAGTGACTTAAGAGTCCTAGCTAGGTGTTCAGAAAGGAAAAAATCCCACAGATTTAGAGTGAACAGATCAAAACAGGGCCCTGCGAACCTGTGCCCAAGTCTTGGTATTCAATGGCAGAGCAGCACGTATGTGATGAGTGAAAGTAGATGAACAGTGCAAATGCCTCTCAAGTTAAGCTTTATTATCCAAATAAAGTGCTGTATTCCCTTAGTCAGCAGTTCCCATTACAGCAAACAGCAGATGGACAGTCTAACAATTACCAACAGAACTTTCCCACTTGAGCATTTGGGATAATACTAAAATAGTTAATTTCTGTGCCATTCATAAGGCAGTTTTTCCTTTGTGGTGCAGTTTGTCCCCACAGTTTGCAAAGTGTTTGTATTTCCGAAGAGCTTACTGTGGTAAGATTTTGGAACTCTTACACAGGCACTGCATTATATCTTTTCAATAAGCCCAAAAGACTTATCCTTTTTCATGCTTGAATGACTAGGTGACTTCCCCAAGAGCACACAATGCACCACAGAGATGCAGGAGGGCACCACAGGTGTCTTGAAGACTAATGTTCCTGCAAGGACTGCCACAGCTGCAGGCTTGATGTGGAGCTGACCAGGGGCGCAGCATCTGTTAAATGACATAGTACCACCTTGAAGGCAGTGCTGAAAGACATTGTCTCCTCAGTCTCTGTACCTCTTTTGAATACTACATATTTAATTAAAAAAGGGAATTCCAGATACATGATGATAATTCCATCTTTCTTCCTGATGGAAGGTGCTTGCTTTCCCATGCCATTGTTACTGAGGAAGTGGAAGGTAGGTATAAAGGTAGGTATAAACAGAAGCAGGGGGAAAAGGCAGGTTTCTGCTGCAGGTTTTGGTAGATACGGTCAGCCCCGGAGTAGTCCAAAGAATGTAATCTGAACTCAAAATCCACTAGAATCAGCCTTGCTGTGGGAACTGTCTAAAGGCGCTTGTATAGTTTGTTGTGAAATAGTACAATAGCCTTTATAGCCTCCTGAGGAACGTATTGATTACCTTCCTTGTTCCAATTCAGCCCTACAGTTTTATGGAGAAATGTCTGCTGGGTGTACAGTGTGTAGAAATGTAAGATCTCCTTCAGGGCAAAATTGGTGGTGGTATGACTTTCTTACATAGCCCTCTGCTAGAGATTCAGGGAGTCTTATGGGACTTGGATTCTTAAGGTTTTGGAAATAGGCTTTGTTCTTACAGCTCCACTACTTTCTTCACTGGGTTGTGGTGTGTGCTTTTTTTGTTTTGTTTGGTTTTGTTTTTTACAACAGTAAAATATTTTTTAGGAGTTTTGTCAAGAGTGAAACTTGACCTGTTCTCTGCAAAGGCGTATACCTGGCTTCATTAAACATATACAAAATCTGAAAATGATGGAATTTCACACCAGATTCTGACCAATTCATTCTTGGCCAGTGACCAAGGGCACTCAATGTTCAACACTACTTCTGTTAGTTTTGCTTCCAGCCCCTTTGTGTTCTCTCAGTCGCTGAGTGCCTGTGCCCCTGTGTTTTGAGTGTTGAGTTTTTCTTTCTTCACTGTGGAAAGTCACAGCTGTTACAGTGATGGGTTCCCAAATCCCTGCTTTGATTTGTAGTAATACTTAAATTGGCTAAAAGCTGGTCAAAGATTACGACTACAATACATGTGACCTTGGCTGAGGATGAGAGCATGTTCTCTGTGAATGAAGAGGGATGCAAAGGAGGTGGTTTGGCAGTGGAACTAATAAGAAGTGAAATTTTACATTGGTCTGTGCAGCCATTTGAATGTGTTTTTAATTCAGAATGTGAGAGCAGCCTCACTTAATCCTGTGGGACTAATTATAGGAATAAAGTTGTTCACATGTATTGTGAAGAGAGTCTTTTTTTTTTTTTTTTTTGAGGGTGCTTTAAAGGCTGATGCTGCAGTCCTCCTTGTTTACTGCTTTTTCTTTGGAGAACTCTGAACAATTAGCATGAATGTGCTTTCTCTTTGATTAGGAGGCACTTTGTAACATCACCATGCAGAGCAACTTGTCCCTCTGTCTTTGAAAATTCATTTGATGCTACATTTAGCAGTTTTGTCAAGTGTGAAGCTTGACCTGTTCTCTGCAAAGGCACATACCTGGCTTCATTAAACATAATGAGCTGCTTGGAAAACCAGTGTGGAGCTGGTTTCATATAAGACATTTATTGCTGGCCATCCTGTATTGCTCACTGCATCCTCGCCAACATCTTGCACCGCTCCACCACCCTCAAACCTTACTGGAGCTGTGGATGGTCAAGTGGAGAAATGTCTCCTACTCTTACAAGTCTTCTCCATTTTCTTCTCTTGTCACTGGAGAATGTCCTTCAGCTTTGTGGCGGTGGTGCAGGTGCCTCAGGTACCTCTTTGTCAAGTCAGGATTTTCCTTCGACCAGCATATCAACTGCAGGAGGGATTACCCTGGCAACATGTTCCTGGAAAAGCTGAGGCTGTCTGGCCCATCTCCTGGGAATGACAGGGCAGGAGCATGATGAAAAGGGTAGGGGCACTGGGGGCCGGGATCTCTCTGGCCGGGGTTGGCATCTCCTGGAGAAATTCAGGCCTAGCTGGGTTGCCCCAGGCAGCAGGCTGTGTGAAGAACACCTTAGGCAAGCTCTCTCTTGTTCTCCTTGTGGGTCAGCCTGCCCTCATTTCCTCCTCTGTGGCTGAGACCCACCTCCACCTCCTCGGGTTAGGCGAAGGACTGGGGAAGAGGCAGAGGGCCTTTGGCACCTGCTCAGGTTTTCCTTTCCACATGGGCTGTTAGTTCTCATCCTGTGCATTAGTGGCCCAAGGCCTTGGCAGGTCCTGACTCCCAGCCACCTGGTACCATGCCAGCTGCCTGACCCCCATCACTCCCCTTTCTCTAGTGTCTCTTGGCTTTGCTGCAGAGGCAGTGTATGAACAAGACCCTGATGAGCAGCAGGGACAGGGCTGAGTGACTCAAAAAGGCCACCTCCAGGGACCCTGGGGTTATGCTCAACTGGGTGAGGGATTGAAGCCAATCCACTTAGCATTGCTGGTAGGAGCACTGGCTCCATGTGCCAGTGCCCTGTGTCTCTGGGTCCTGGGGATATACATCCCATGTGACCAGCCATGGCTCTGTCGGGAGAGCTGAAAGGGTAACGGTTGCTGGGGAAAAGAGAGGCTGTGCAGAGTCCAGGAACCAGGTTGAGTCCTGGGCTGAGCACTATGCTGCTTCCTGAGGAACTGCAGTCTCTGCACAGACAACCTCTTGCTGTCCCCCTGAGCTGAGCTCAGCCAGTCACCAGCAGTGTCTGCATGACAAGAGGGTGATGGCTTCAGCAAATGCCCTGTGTTGTCAGAATGCTGTTGCCCAGCACCCAGTAGGTGGGGAAGACCAGGACAAGAGGGTCCTAGATTCTGGATATCAGCCCACTGCTCTGTCTCCCCACTGGAAGACTGTGGGCCATGCTCCCTGGTGCTCAGTGAGAAGGAACTGTGCAAGGGTAGGGTCATTGCCTTGGCACTCATGGGTGACTGCTGCCCAGCCCCAGAAGAGCTTCAGAGCTGCCCTCACCTCCACAGGCCTCCCTCTACAGATCTCTAGGCTGGGCCTTAGACTCTGATGCTGGGGGTTTTGGGTTGCACATTGGGCCTTGACCTGGTCAGCATGGCTCTGGCCGTATGCTGTGCCTTTTGGGATGATCCAGGGACTCACCATGTGCCTTTCCACAGACCTGAGCAGACCCTTATGTATTTCGGTGGTGAGTTTGTGCCTCATCTGAGTTTTGTTTGTGCCTTGGGAGCTATGTGTGTCTTTCAGAGTGCCCTAGGATGGTCCTGGGTCTTTCCTGGTGCCCCACGGTCCTCCAAGTGCCTTTTGGCACATCCTGGTACAACACCTACAGTAAGAGAACAAAAGTTTAATTTGAAGAAGTAGTCAATAAAATATTTCACATGATTGTATTTCCAGATGTTGTAAAAGTGTGGCACATGTGTGTTTTCCCTGAGAGTTGTGAAGAGCTGGAAGAGTTCTGAGCCAAGGTTGAGGCAGAGCACAAAAGCAGCCAGCTAGAGCCTTGATGTGAGAAAAGCCAGGCCCTGCCCCGTTTCTGTAAGACACCAATAAATCTGAGAAGGAAATGGATACCTGACTGTAGGGATCTGGGAGAATGTATTTATGTAATATTGTACCAGGGGGAAGAATTGCATGAGTTTTGTTCATGGAGTGTATGTAACAAAGGGAGGAGAACTTGTGAGGATCAGGGTTGCTCTAGCTGTCTTTTAAAAAATTGTTTATGATGGGATCAAAAGAAGAGACTGGGAAAAGCCATGACACCACGTTTCACAGAATGGTCTTTGGACCACAGCCAAAAAACCCTAACCCTGGACACAATTATTAGAGCAGTAATGAGCTTAAGAGGTAACACAGAGTGCTATCTCTGCCCTGCTTGGCAGGAATTCACAACTAAAGCAGAGGTGTTAATTTTATTAATGTTGTTGTGGGAAAAGTAATACAGCAATAGCCTAATTTTCAGTGTGTGATGGAAGTTAAAGGACTCGCAGCCAGGTTGAAGAGAGAAAGACAAAGATAAGAGAAGATATACGATCTTTCAAAACCACACATCAGAAATGTAAATATATGCTACACAACTACAAAAGGGTTTTAAAATTTGATTTGATAACTGGGCATTAATTAAGAAGCATCACAGACTAAGGCTTTAAAAATGTGTCTGAAGGGATGCTTTTGGTATCACTCAGGGACTGTGGTCTGCATAGATTTGTGAGGGAATGGCAAGAGTCAGTGTGGAGAAGAAACAGGGAAAATGAAGTGTTATTCTGCAGAGTTGAGATATTGCAGTGAATGCAGATTGGAAGATAAAGGCCAAGAAGTGTGCTAAGCAAGACAAATCTCCTGTATTTTGTTAAGCCTTTTGGTTAGCCATAGAAGACCTAAGATCCTAATTTGAATTACAGCTGAGGAGAACCCTAATGTAACAGTAAAGAAGAGGTTTGTGGCTAGCTAAAAAAGTTACCAAATACCTACCTCTGTTATCTCCACAGTCACAGTATCACTAAGGTTGGAAGAGACCTCGAGGATCATTGAGTTCAACCAGAGTCAAGGCAGCGGAGAGGAGGGCTGTTTTTGCTGTCTTCCATCAGTGGTCTGTGTGATGTGTACCTAATTGTTTGTAAGACTAACTTAGAACCACAACAGAAAACTTCATACCATGATACAAGAACCACAGTTTCTATATTGTTTTAATTTCATCTTGCACCTGTATTTGTAGGTTCTGGTATCTGTTTGATATTGGAGTTCAAAGCCCATGGACCCATATTTTCTTAACTGTAGGTGTATTATGTATCATTAGGTGCTTTAGACAAGACCTGCAGGCATTGATCTACTAGGTGCTTTGTCACCAATTGAAGAATCAAAACTATCTTGAAGCTCCTTTAGCAGCAATTACATTCAGTATTTCTGTTTACTAGGTCACACTGTCTGGTCCTTGTCAGAGGCTGGAGGATTATTACCTCATTTCTTAGTCATGTGCACATGGTATGTGTGAGATTTGCCTTTGTGACATATGCTTTTGGCAGAAGAAAATAAATGAGATTTGCTGTTTCCCATCCTATGTCTTTACTGAGCATAAAGGCATTGAGTGTAATGCTGTGAAGTTATCTCCTGAGATTTAAGCAGCTTTTGGCTACAGCCTACATTGGCAGCAGTGACATGTAGCAGTTTTTCTAAAGGACTCATTGTCCCTCTCATTTTTTCAGAATACCTCTGACTAGCTCAGACTGCTGCATGCCAGATGTTTTTGACTCTCTTATCTGCCATGGGTTGAGTTGAACTTGCTGCTGCTATCCATACCATGCTGCTCTCATGCCAGTTTCAAAATGTCAGTGCTGGCTGGAGCAAAGTATTCTGGAGCTTGAAGTTCAGATTGTTGCTTCTGGGTTCCAGGTTCTTGGGTGCTGTCTTTTCCACTTGATGGTACCAGGATAAGGAGGGATGGTGGAGTAGCTCCCTGGGCTGGTCTTTCAGCTCGCGTGCTTCTGCTTGCTGCTGCTTCACACTGCTTTTTCTACAGATAGGCTAAGGGAGTTATGTATTTTGTACTGTGATTGTCTGATTTGCTCCATAAACTCTATTCTTACCTCAATGTTTTTGGGGTCTCAGTCATGAGTTTTTGTGTGTTACTTTTCCGACTCATTTTTGTGTTGGGAAAACAGACTAACCCACTGGATTGGTTTGACCTGCTTTTTGATTTCACCTGTTACACTTGTCCAGACTGGCAGGTGGCACAGTGCTGTCACTATTTCAATTTCTTGGTGGTGCTTTTTAAATTCTAGAAATTTCATAGCCAAAAGATCCTGCTCTGCTAAAGTGGAGAGGTTTGTTTGCTTTGAAGTTACCAGTTTGCTGTTATGGTTTGGAGCTGGTAGCTTAGCTTAGTGCCTTATCTTGGGGTCCTAACTATAAAGAAAGAATAGGAACTTTCTGAAGAAAGTAAATAAAATTGGCCATTGGATATAACAGAAAAAGAATGTCTAGTCTGTGTAATCCACTGGTTTGCTAATGTGGGTAAAAGTAAGCAGCATAAGCATTTTTGTCTCTTTTTCATGTCTTTCTCTCTGAAGCTTGCATGGCTTACTCCCTTACCTCTCTTTCCTGACTTTCAGCTGGTGTATACTGTGTCTGTGAAGTACTGAGAAGGGGGAGGGGTATGGGGGGGTGGTGGTGGTGGGGAGAAAGAGGAGAGGTTATGAGCAGCCCCCTGGACTGCCCAGAGGGGTCTGGGATCCTTGTGTTGTTTCTAAATTGTAAATATATGTGTATATATATTTCATACATATTCATTGCATTTGGTATATCTAGATTTTGCTTACTTTGTAAATATAGCTTAATTCTGCTTTTAAACCAACTGAGCTAGTCTGGTGATTTATTTTGGGGGTAATTTTCCAAATTTGTTGGGGGGGTAGTCTTAACTTACCACAGCTGTCCAGCAACAGAACTCACCTTTTTTGACTTACAAACATTTTATGCTTGTGGGCTGTAACTTCTTCTCACCAGGTCATTTTGTTAAGAGAGTCTGCAAACAGAGTATTTGCTGAAATGTGTGATTTACAAGTGAAAAGCAACTCTTTATAAACACATGCTACTGATAGTTAGGACTAATGAGCGCTACTGCCTGCTCCCCCAACACAAATATGAGGGAAAAGTGTCACACACAACTCGGGCTTGAGATAAGGAGGTAAGAGTTTAATATAACCTAAGATACCATAATCACAATGCATAATTACCTTAGCTGATCACAGGATGTTAGGGGCTGGAAGGGACCTCCTGCAGATCATTGAGTCCAACCTCCCTTCCAGAGCTGGACCATAGAATGCAGCACAAGTCACACAGGAACACATCCAGATGGGTCTTGAAAGTCCCCAGAGAAGGAGATTCCCCAACCTCTCAGGGCAGCCTGCTCCAGTGCTCTGTGACCCTCACAGTCAAGAAGTTCCCCCTCATGTTGAGGTGGAACCTCCTGTGCTGTAGTTTATGTCCCTTGTCCTATCACAGGGTGCAACTGAGCAGAGCCTGTCCCCTTCCTCTTGACACCCAGCCCTCAGATATTTATAAACATTTATTAAAACCCCTCTCAGTCTTCTCTTTTCCAGACTAAATAGCCCCAGGTCTCTCAGCCTCTCCTCACCAGGCAGTGCTCCAGGCTCTTCATCATCCTGGTAGCTTTCCATTTGACTTTCTCCAGCAGATCCCTGTCCCTCTTGAACTAGGGAGCCCAGAATGCAGTGTTGCATGGATGCAGTATTCCAGGTGTGACCACATTAGGGCAGAGTAGAGGGGGAGGAGAACCTCCCTGGATCTGCTGGACACACTCCTCTTAATTCACCCCAGGATAATAATCTAAGTAATCTAATAACACAATGCATGATTGCATTAGTTCAGCCAATTTGCAGAAGCAGCTCAGAAAAATACAGGAAAAAAACAGCATAGACCAGAAAACCAAACCCAGCAGCTACCCAACTCCCACTCCAATGCTTGCTGAAAAGAGCCCACACCCAAGAACCTGGAACCCAGAAGCAGCAACTGAAACAGGAAGCTACCTTTGTTGCAATTTGAATTTCAAGCCCCAGAATACTTTGCTCCAGCCAGCAGTGACATTTTACAAGTGGCATGCTTGCAGCATGGTGTGCATAGCAGCAGCAGGTTCAACTCAGTCCAGGACATACACTCCCTGTCCAGGTGGGACTTATAGGCAGTGTGTATTTGCTCTTGATTCATGCTCTCCATATCTTGGTTATGCCCTCCATATATATTTCAGCCAGAGTAACAAGTAGGTGTGCTGAAGAACTCTGCTTCAAAGTTTCAAACTATGATTGCTCAATCTGGCTAATGCTGTTGGAATTCAGCTGACATTCCTTGGAATTTTGGTTGCAGTTTGCATCTCGTAACAGAACATTCCCTGTTCACATGTTCGTAAGTACTAGAGTGTTTTTTTGTTTGTTTTGTTTTGTTTTAAGAAAAATAATCAACACATTCTATTTCTGGAGAATAAATTAATGAAAATGCAAGGAAAGCTGCAAGTATGTGAAGAGATTCACTGCTGAGCAAGGATGCTCATTTTGCATATTAAAGGGAGTTCTTAATCAAAGAAACTGGCTTTTAACTTACCAGTTTGTGCCATGTTGAAAACTCCCATATGTAACATACATAGAGATCAAGGAGTAAATGAAAATCAGAGCATATGGAGAGCAGTAGATTTTAAGTTGTTTTTTTTAAATTCAGATGTAAATGTACTGCATTTTGGGAACACTCACATGTTGTGCTAAGGTGTAGGAGGGCCTGGTTCAGCAGCCATGTTGAGCAGTTGCTCTAAAACAAATGTTCAGAATCAGAATTGTGTTGCTGGCTCTTTTTTATGTTGCTCATTGTAAGGGGCTTTTCCAGTGGTGCGTGTCTCAAAAATTAGTTTTGCGCCACCTGGAGTTTAAAATTTGGCACTAGCAAACAAGGTTTCTTGCTTTGTGGAGTTACTTTAGCAGGCTTTGTGCATCTGACAGGTTTTAGATGTCTTTCCATGCTTCTTTGCAGCTCTCAGAATTGGGTAGACAGAGTCAAAGAAAGGTTTGGATTGGAAAGGACCTTTAAAGATCAGCTAGTTCAATCTTGCTGCCATGGGCAGGGATATCTTTTACTAGATCAGATTTCTCAAAGCCTCGTCCAACCTGGCCTCAAACACTTCCAGTGAGGGGGAATCCACTGGCACACGTTGCCCAGAGAGGTGGTGGAAACCTCATCCCTGGAGGTTTTTAAGGCCAGGGTGGATGTGGCTCTGAGCAACCTGATGTAGTGTGAGGTGTCCTGGACCATGGCAGGGGGATTTGGAACTAGATGATCCTTGAGGTCCCTTCCAATCCTAACAATTCTGTGATTCTATGAATTACTGTACAAATTCTTTACTTATCGCATGAAGTAATTGGGAAACACCCAGGCTTTTATTTTAACACCTCTGTCATCCATTCAAAACGATGATTGAAAAAGCTCCAAAAAGCATGGAGTCCTGCTGTATTTAGCTGTCTTTTAATTGGAGTTTTATGTTCATACACAAGCGTGTGAAAATGGCTTTTATGGTTCTGACTTTTGGAACTGAGAGCCATATGGTATCTTGCTTTTGCATTTCTCAGATCTTCTTAAGAGGAAGAATTGCTATGTGCCTGCATAGCAAATAAGATTGTGCATAAATTTTTAAAAGTAATATATGCATTTGTTCAGACTGTATAATACTGAGGATTCATTTCAGCTTTTACTGTAGCCCTAAAAGGCATTCAAAAGAGGGCAATTTGATTTGCAGTTAATATAGTTAATTTTGCCCTTTAAACTTGGTTTTACTGCAGCTTCACTCCATTCACAAAATGGCAAGCTGCAAGATGAAGTCCATCCAGTGAGGAGGAGCTAAATTATGTTCTTGTGCACTGATGGAGCAAAGCACTCCACGTTGTGCTCATGTCCCATTGAAATCAATGGGAACACTCATGTTTTGAAAGTAAAGTATGTGCTTTTAAGTGTTTTACTGAATAAGGATGAGATTATTCTCATAAAGTCAAGCATGTGCTTAAGTGCTTGTCAGAATTCAATTAGTTAACATCTGTGAGGCAGCACAACTTTGTGGCATGCTTGTTCAGAAGGTCTTTTTGTAAGTTCCAGCTGAGTTGACCAGCTCTGAGTGTCAGTAAACTCTTCTGTGTGATACATTTCAATGGAATTAAAAAACAAATGATTGAAGAATAACCTTAGGACCCTTCCCTGTTTGGATGTGGTTTTATCACCAGGTTTATTTTCTCATCTTTGACTGTTTTAATAACTTCATTTGTTGTGGCTTTTTTTTGTTTTTTTTTTTTTCATTTCCCAGCTACTTTAACTGTTTGTTCTAGATATTTATCTTTTAGGTTGAGAGGAGAGTTGAATTTCTTTCTTGGGTTTCTGAGCAGTTGTGTATAGGCATCTCTTCTGTTAGGGTGCTGCCTTTCCTCTTCTCTGCATTCCTCTGCCCTGAGATAGGTCTTCAAACTGCCCAGTCTGGACTGATGGAGTATTTCTGTCATCATTTCTCTGTAGCTATTGCTTTGCTGCTGTTTTCATCCTTGCCAATCAGTTTATTGCCTCTCTTTACTTGCTGAAGTGGGCTGCAGACCTGTGTTTCTGTGATTAATAAGGTAATTTTGAATTACAAAAATATGAATTATTAAAAGTATTTTTATTAACATTCAAATTTACTAATAACCATTAAATTATATGCAGATTCTAGTGCATGGTCATGAAATATATCCCACAGACTGGTACAGCATAATGACTTTGAAGCCAATTAGAAAAATACCAAAGTTATTCAATTAAGAACCGAGGTTGCTGTTCTGCTGCTTGTCCACCAGACGGTGACTGGACAAGATGCTTGGCAGCTTATACAGCTAGATATCAGGCATGTACAATTAAGGAACCTTTCAAGAGACTTAAATCAATTACGATCACAAATTAAGACTCGAGGCACTGCTGGAGTGCTACCTTATAAACTGTAAGTTACAATACCATGTGAGCTCAGGCAGGGGGATTTTAAACAGAACCCTATCTGGTGGTAAATATGCAAACACTGAAAAGACACAGTGTTCTTTTGTAGCTAAGCTGATTGCTAGGCTACTGCTACTCTGGCTGCCTACGCTGGCTCCAGGGAAAGGGACCCAGTGGGGGCTGTGGCTGCTGTGGCTGGTCACTGCTGAGGCTCAGGGCTTGCAGGACCTGGTGCTGGCTCCTGAGGGTGGTCCCTCTGGATGTGGCAGTGGGGGCATCTTTCCCCTCCTGTGTCTGTGAGGGCTGTAGCAGGAAGCTACTGTGGTGTAGTCTTCTGCCAATCAGGCAGATTCCCTGGATGGGCTCGGGTGGCTCCCTTGGGCCTGCAGTGCCTTTGGGGGTTTGCAGGGTGCTGTGGGGGGGTTCAGTTCCCTCCTGGAGCTGCTAGAGAGTGGGGGGGGGGGGGGGGGGGGGAAGGGAGTGCGGGGAATGTGGCATGGAGTGGCACGGCTTTCCACTGGCTTGCTCTGGGCTGTGCAAGTGTTGCTGAGTTCCTCTTGGCAACTGCTTTGCTGTTTCTAGAGTTACAGGGCAGTCCTTTGTGAAGCTATATGGGATGCTCACAGGTGGTCCCAGCTCTGAATGGCAGATGAAATATTCCATAAGCAACTGGAGGCTGTCTCAAAATCATCAGATCTTGTCCTTGTAGGTAACTTTAACCTGCCAGACATCTGTTGGGAACTTAATTCAGCAGAGAGGAGGCAGTCCAGAAGGTTCCTAGAGGGCATGGAGGACAGCTTCCTGATGCAGCTGTTGGTTTTTTGAACTGAACTTCCAGGACTGACTTAATACACCAGCTCTAATTGAAATGCCTTCACAGCTGCCCAAGAGTAGCTTTGAGATTTGATGATACTAACTTGGACATAACGATGGAATCAGAATTAAAGACCCTTCAAAGCTGTACAGCTTTCTTTTGCTTAACAATGCAAGGCACCCCAGAGATACTCAGCAGCATACAGTAAAGGCCTGACCTGACAAGTCCGATTGTCACCTGCTCTGATTGGTTTTGGAGTAATTGCTCAAAACTGTTAAAAATGGTGATGGAGGTAGGTTCAAGTAGTAGTTACTTCTCTCAGTTGTGAGAGACCATGTAGTAAGGCAATACACTTTAGAACAAAAGGCAGTTGTAAAATGTTATTATTTAGATATCTCAACTGTCCTCTTGTGCTGGTGCTGGTTGCTTGGGAGAAGAGACCAACCCCCACCTGGCTACAACCTCCCTTCAGGTAGTTGTAGAGAGCAATGCGGTCTCCCCCGAGCCTCCTCTTCTCCAGGCTAAGCAACCCTAGCTCTCTCAGTCTCTCCTCATAGGGCTGTGCTCGAGGCCTCTTCCCCAGCCTCATTGCCCTTCTCTGGACACGTTCAAGAGTCTCAATCTCCTTCTTAAATTGAAGGGCCCAGAACTGGACACAGGATTCAAGGTGTGGCCTAACCAGTGCTGAGTACATGGGCACAATGACTTCCCTGTTCCTGCTGGGGGGACGGTGTCAAAGGCCTTGCTGAAGTCCAGGCAGACTACATGCACAGCCTGCCCCACCATCCACCAGGCAGTCACCTGGGCATAGAAGGAGATCAGGTTGGTGAGGCAGGACCTGCCCTTCCTAAATCCATGTTGGCTGGGCCTGATCCCTTGGCCATCCTTCAGGTGCACAGTTATTGCACTCAAGATGATGTGTTCCAAAATCTTGCCTGTCACTGAGGTTAGGCTGACAGGCCTGAAGTTTCCAGGTTCCCCCATCAGACCCTTCTTGTGGAAGGGCATCACGTTGGCAGCTTCCAGTCATGTGGCACCTCTCCTGTGAGCCAGGACTGGTGGTAAATGATAGAGAGTGGCTTGGCAGCTCATCTGCCAGCTCTCTCAGCACCCTAGGATGGATCCCATCCGGTCCCATGGACTTGTGAGGATCCAAGTGGCTCAGCAAGTCCCAAACTAATTCCTCATGGATTTCCTGGGTACTACACTGCTCCCTGACCTCATCAACCAGTTCAGGCCTGTTATCCTGGAGTCCTCCTGCCTTACTGTTGAAAATTGAGGCAAAGAAGGTATTTAGATCCTCAGCCTTTCCCCCCCCCAGGTCCAATAAGGAGTGGAGGTTTTTTGCCCTCTTTTTAGCATTAATATAGCTATAAAAATGCTTTTTATTATCTTTCACAGCAGTGTTCATCTTAAGTTCTAACTGGGCTTTTGCCTCTCTAATGTTTCTCCTACATGATCTAACAACATCCTTAAACATATCACTAGTTGCCTCTCCTCCTTTCCAAAGGTGATACATCCTTTTTTTCCCCTTAATTCCTTCAGGAGCTGCTTGCTCATCCAGGCCCAGAGCCTTCCCCTCGGCTCATCTTCCAGCACATGGGCACAGCCTGTTCCTGTGCCTTCAAGAGCTCCTGTTTGAAGTAGGTCCAACCATCCTGGACCCCTTGGTTCTTAAGGGCTGCTGCCCAGGGTACTTTCCGAATAAGTTGTTTGAACAAGTTGAAGTTTGCCCTCTGGCAGTCCAAAGTGAGGGTTCTGTTACTGCTCCTCCTTATTTCCCTGCATAATGAAAACTCCACTAGCTCATGATCATTGCACCCTAGACAGCCTCCCACCCTCACCTCTTCCACCAGCCCTTCTCTGTTGGAGAACAGCAGGTCAAGCAGAGCCTGACCCCTGGTAGGCTCACTTAACAGCTGCATCAGGAAGCTGTCCTCCATGCCCTCTAGGAACCTTCTGGACTGCCTCCTCTCTGCTGAATTAAGTTCCCAGCAGATGTCTGGCAGGTTAAAGTTACCCACAAGAACAAGATCTGATGATCTTGAGACAGCCTCCAGTTGCTTATGGAATATTTAATCTGCCTCCTCATCCTGGTTGGGTGGTCTTTAACAGACTCCAACCAGGCTGTCAGTTTTGTTAGCCCTCCCTCTGATTGTAACCCACAGGCACTCAGTCCTTTCATCTGCAACCTCAAGTTCTGAGGCATCAAGAGATTCCCTAATATCCAGGGCCACCCCTCCTATTCTTCTCCCTCCTCTGTCTCTCTTAAAGAGCCTGTAACCCCCCCAGTGCAGTACTCCCATCATGTGAATCTTCCCACCATGTTTCTACAATGGTAATTATATCATAGTCCTCCTGGTGGACCAAGACCTCCAGTTCCTCTTGTTTGTTACCCATACTGTGTGCATTGGTGCACGTGCACTTCAGTACTTCAAAGCATGACTTGGGAATTGTTTTTCTCTTTTTTGAGTTGTTGTTAATGATGTATTACTTTATTGCAACAGCTGCTGCAGTGATCTACTACAATTACTGTATTATTAATCAAAGACTAATCTGTAAAGTAGTCTGCTTAACATCAGACAAAGCTTTCCTGGCTTTCTTTCACTAGCCACTTTGATTTATGTTGTATTATTTTCAAAATCCTTTCACTGATCTGTATCCTCTGTTCTCACTGCCCAGTCCTTTCCACGGCGGGGGTTTGAAGTGAGCTGTGGGTCTCTCTTGTCTCAGCAACCTGTTTTCAACAGCAGCTCCAGATACACTTAGGGAGAAGCAGCAGTGGAGCACAGGTGTATATATCTTCAGAACGGCATGATTAATTTGTTAGGGTTTTATCAATTTTCATTATAATCCATGAACAGATTTTGTACTTGGTCAGCATACAAAAGGACACACAATCTTGCTTCCACCCACTTAAACTGGTAGTCTGTATGCTAGAAATGATTAGAACATACATGTCCAAGCGTTGCTTTTGCAAGAGAATTACACAGGAGGTGACTGAATATTGTAGGGATGAAAGGCTGAATGGTTTAAATCACTTCAGTTGAACCCCAGTAATTTACAAAAGATGAGGATTTGCTCTGTTTTAATGCAGTTAAGGTCACATGTTCAACTGGTGACAGAGGGTAATAAATGACCCTGGCCCTTGTCACTGTGGTTGCCGTATGCACAGCAGGAGCTGGCAGCACACAGGCAGGATCATTGTTGATGACAATGAAGTTATGATTCTGGAAGATAAGAAGAATAGGCATGGGAGAGCACAGATCAAAGACTTACAGTTCTGCTGGGTCTGCACAGTACTGAGACAGTTAGAGATGGTTACTTGAAGGGAATGAGAGGGGTATGCATTGGTAGTTCATCAAAAGACAGATCTGAAGAGCGTATTAAAGCAGAACTGAGCACCACTGACCTCACAAATCAGCCCAGTCATACTTCAGAGTCACAAATGTACTAAAGAAACAAATAGTGTTGGATTAAAACTGGACCAGTATTGAAGGTGGCAATGCTTAAATGCTGAGGAGATACGGGTTAAATGGATGGACTGTTTGGAGGATGTGGAACAGGATGAATTGTTGCACCCAGAGGGCAGTGGTCAATGGCTCGATGTCCAGATGGACATGGGTGACAAGTGGTATCCCTCAGGGATCTGTACTGGAACCAGTGCTGTTTAATATCTTCATCAATGATATAGACAGTAGGATTGAGTGTGGCCTCAGCAAATTTGTGGTGCTGTTGATATGCCAGAGGGATGTCACCCAGAGGGACCCAGGTATGCTCTAGAAGTGTGCCAGGTGAACCTCATGAGGTGCAACAAGGACAAGTGGAAGTTCTTGAATCTGGGTCAGGACAATCCTTGTTATCAGTACAGAGTGGGGCATGATGTGATAGCAAGCAGCCCTGAAGAAAAAAGACTTCTGGGGGTACTGGCAAATGAGCAGCTGGACATAAGCCAGCAATGTGCACTTGCAGCCCAGAAGGCCAATTGCATCCTGGGCTGCATCAAAAGAAGTGTGGCCAGCAGCTGCTGTGCTCTGCTCTGGTGAGTCCTCAGCTGGAGTACTGTGTCCAGCTCTGGGGTCTTCAATACAAGAGAGACATGGACCTGATGGAGCAGGTCCAGAGGAGGGCCACAAAACTGATCAGAGAGCCGAGGCACCTCTCCCATGTAGACAGAGACTTGGGGTTGTTCAGCTTGGAGAAGAGGAGGTTGTGTGAGACCTTACATTGGCCTTCCAATACCTGAAGGGGGCTTACAAGAAAGTTAGCAAGGGACTGTTTGCAAGAACACCTAGCAACAGGACAAGGGGCAGTGGTTTTAAACTAGAGTGGGGTAGATTGGACATTAGGAAGACGTTCTTTGCTATGAGCATGGTAGAACACTGGAGGAGTTTGCTGAGGGAGGTGTTGGAGGCTGCATCCCTGGAGACATTAAAGGTCAGTCTTGATGGAGCTCTGAGCAATCTGATCATGTTGAGATGCCCCTGCTTACTGCAGAGGGGTTGGACTAGATGACCTTTAAAGGTCCCTTTGAACCCAGTGCATTCTATGATTCTATATAGTGCTGGATCTGAATGATGAAAACTTAAAACAATGTTAACCATTGGGCTAAATTACTGCTCTTTAGAAGTGTGTCAGCTTGTTTAGGACTTCTGTTGACTCACCAACAACTAAAAATGCTTACTTTCATGTGTTTTGTGGGTATTTGTAGTGACAGGTGAATGTTGATGGTCTGCTCTGAGTTCAGGTTGGTGCCTTTCACCTATGTGTCATGCCATCTCCCAGTTTAAATTTAGATAGCTATTTCAGCATGCTTTTTCATGTGGAAGACACTGTTAGATACTTCTATGGGATGCATCTTTAAGGAGAGCATCTTTAGGAATGCTTTGTTTAAAAAGTGCTGAGAAGTAGTAGCAGACTGTTGCTACTGGCCTCTGATTTACAGTTCTGTGTTGAATAACCATGTATTAGCTTTTGGTATATATTCCATCATCAGTAAATTTGCTGACGACACCAAGCTGGGGGCAGGAGTTGATCTGCTGGAGGGTAGAGAGCTCTGCAGAGGGACCTCGACAGGCTGGACAGATGGGCAAAGTCCAAGGGCATGAGATTGAACACATCCAAGTGCCGGGTTCTGCACATTGGCCACAGCAACCCCTTGCAGAGCTACAGGCTGGGGTCAGAGTGGCTGGAGAGCAGCCAGGCGGAGAGGGACCTGGGGGTGCTGGTTGATAGTAGGCTGAACATGAGCCTGCAGTGTGCCCAGGCAGCCAAGAAGGCCAATGGCATCCTGGCCTGCATTAGGAACAGTGTGGCCAGCAGGAGCAGGGAGGTCATTCTGCCCCTGTACACTGCACTGGTTAGCCCACACCTTGAGTCCTGTGTCCAGTTCTGGGCCCCTCAGTTTAGGAAGGATGTTGACTTGCTGGAACGAGTCCAGAGAAGGGCAACAAAGTTGGTGAGGGGTTTGGAACACAGCCCTATGAGGAGAGGCTGAGGGAGCTGGGGTTGCTTAGCGTGGAGAGAAGGAGACTCAGGGGTGACCTTATCACTCTCTACAACTACCTGAAGGGAGGTTATGGACAGACGGATGATAGTCTCTTCTCCCAGGCAGCCAGTACCAGAACAAGAGGACACAGTCTCAGGTTGCGCCAGGGGAGGTTTAGGTTGGATGTGAGGAAGAAGTTCTATGCAGAGAGAGTGATTGCCCATTGGAATGGGCTGCCAGGGGAGGTGGTAGAGTCGCCATCATTGGAGGTGTTCAGGAGGAGACTTGATGGGGTGCTTGGTGCCATGGGTTAGTTGTTTAGGTGGGTTGGATTGGTTGATGGGTTGGACACAATGATCTTGAAGGTCTCTTCCAACCCAGTCTGGTCTATTCTATTCTATTCTATTCTATATACATGTAATTATGAGAATGGTGAAATTTACAAGTTATTTTGAGTCCTAAATTGTGCCTCAAAGGCAAAGAGAATTGTAAAAGACACTGACTTGTTTTTTTGTACTTGCAGTTGTTGAAAAAGCAGATCCACGGCTCCACCTACTGGAGTTCAGAACTGCCAGCCAGGGTTGCTCTTGAATGAATGCTCCGCACTCCGGCAGACTTGTGTGAGTAACTGCTTGGCAGAAGCCAAAAGAAAACACCTTGGGGTTTGATTTTCACCTGGTGAATTGGGAGTAGATCTCCCTGGAGATATTAGTGTCGTATTTTGATGACTTTACCTGATCTAATGCTTGCAGGTTGTTTGTTTGTTTGTCGTGGGTGGTTTTTTACTCCCCCCCAACTACAGTCACTGTCTAAATGTTGAGCAATTTGTTTATTTTGACAAGATACAGTAATATATAAAATACAGAACTTACAATTATTTCTCTGTAGGCAAGATACAAGCTTGATATTCTTTACTTGGGTCATTCTTCCAAAGGTCTCCTTTTTGGAAAGAGAAAGCCTCTTTGATTTCTCTGGTAATGAAATACATTAAGACATTTTTGAGAGAAATTTGTGTTTTACAATGTCTTGGTGCAGACCAGAGTAAAAGGAAACTATTTGCATTTCATTAACTTCAAAAACTGCTGATAAGATGGAAAATGCAGTGTTTGCACTTTGCCTGTTTCCCATTTGAGCTGGTTTCAGCACAGGAGCTTAGAAGCAACGAGCTATTGCCAAACTCTTGAGGAATAGCAGACCCTGAAATAATCCACCATTACTCTGCAACGTTTTCAGAATAGTTTACTTGTTTTTCTTCACTGTAGCAGCATGATACCAGGTGCCAAAATGTGCATCAAAAATCCACTTTGTAAAAAGCAGAATTTGAATGCCTGTTTATTGCAGAGCTCAGTAAACAATTTTGTTTCAGCAATAACTGGATTTTAGAATTGAGAAGTATTACAAAGTAATTGTTTGTGTATTTGGCCAAGAATCAGACCTCTGTACAGAATATTGTGTAGACTGCTTTTTGGCTGTTCATATTAGGTGATGATGCAGGATATATTTTATCCTAAACAAGGAGCCTGATTTAATGGGAAAGTCTTCTTAAACTGTCAATTTTCCTTGATAATTCTTGTTTACTTGGTGTGGTTTTAGTATTCTAAAAATCAATTCATTTATTTTAAGATACACAGAGATTTATATTAGGTCCTTGACTCTGTAGGATCCCATTTGTTTCTAGTTTTAATTTCTAAGACTATCTGCAATGCTGTTGCAAGATGCCTTTAAAGCTCTGACATTTTCTGTTCCCTCCATTGCAGCTTTTAAGAATGATGCCAATAAGGGTGAGGATGTTAGACTGAGAAAAGTAAAGTTTTCTTTGAGATTATGTAGCTGGACTAAATCTCACTCTGTAAGGGTTACTGCCATGAAAAGGAAGCACACTTAATGTGGACAGTGAAAGGAAATGCCTTCTATTTAGCTTGTTATACATAGAATACATAGAATAAACCAGGTTGGAAGAGACCTTCAAGATCATCGCGTCCAACCCATCAACCAATCCAACACCACCCAAACAACTAACCCACGGCACCAAGCACCCCATCAAGTCTTCTGAAAACCTCCAGTGATGGCGACTCCACCACCTCCCCAGGCAGCCCATTCCAATGGGCAATCACTCTTTCTGTATAGAACTTTTTCCTAACATCTAGCCTGAACCTCCCCTGGAACATAGATGTCAGTTTATAACTCCTCTGCAATAAGAGGAAAAAAAAAAGGGGCCTATTTCATTTAGATCTGAGGGTATTAATATTTCCAGGTACTTTGTTCTGTGTGGCAAGTAGCGTCTATTCAACTCAGTGCTAAATATAGGCACTTTCACACTGCAAAATGTGTGTGTGTGTGTTTATATAAATAATAAACAGGATATGCAAATCAGATTTAAAATATTAAGGAAACATTCTGTGTTCAAAGTATTTCAAATGTATATGCAAATTAAGCATTCCTGTGTCCATGTATGTGTGCACTGATGGCTGTGTTTTAAGAAATGTCCTCAGGTAGCTATTGTGGACCTATACTCATCAGGTCATGTTTTAGGGGTGGGAATTTTTGCTGCTTCGACAGTCAGAAGAATGTTGACAGTTAATTTATTCTTTTCCTTCAAGAGGCAAGGCAGGAAGAATGACTGAATTAATGCTATTGTGTTATCTGCAGTTAAAGACAATGTGTTCCATTAAAACCTGTTACAGGCTGGAAAGCTGAGGAGGCTGTGTGTATTCACAGGTCACTTATCTCTGTTATATTTAAGACAGCATTTGTGTTTCCAGTGAAAGTTGCAATATGTGCTTTTCACTCAGTTTTCTGCTTCCTCAGAGAATTTCATAATTACACTACCGAATTGACATTTAAGCTGTGGGCAGGAGAGAAAATGATGGGAGTAAATGTTTTGTCTGAACATAAAATACCTGTAACAATTCGATGTATTTTCCTAATATTTTGCTAACCTACTGCAGCTGTAAGACTGCATTCTAAAATACTTTTCTGGCAGTTACGATGTCTTCTTAAAGTACAAGCAAGAACCCTCAGTCTCTGAATAACACTGCTTTGTGTGTGTGTATCTGTACATGACAGCATGCCTACATGTTCATGAAAGCAAAAAAAACCCAAACCAACCCAGCAGGTCTGGAAACGTTATTGAAGGAACCCAGAGAGGTTTGTATGGGGAGGATGGAGAGTGTTGCATGTGGTTTTCCAAAGCCTGTTTTTAGCAAGCTGAGCTGTGGACAGATGAAGAGTCTCAGCTTCTCTGTGGTGCTGCTTTGCTCTTATAGTGGCTTAATTGCAAACTACCTTCTGTGTGGCCAGAATAGAACTGTCCGTGCAGCTGTTTGGGGGTGAGAAGCTGTTTGTGTCCCTGTCACCTCAGTTCTATCCCAGTCAAGGTTTCAAATGCAGGATCTGAGTATTGTCTAGGTTGGGTTTTGGTTTTGGTTTGTCATCAGACATCACCAGTGACTTCTCACAATCGGTGACTATTCCCAAACTGTTTCTCTCATCTTAAACTACAAAACTGCTTATTGATTTCTGGAGCTTGTGAATGTTGTGGGTGCTTGACAGTGCATGTTCAGATTGGAGCTGTACCAGCTTTTTGAAAAACAAGTTAACAGCATAGTCTTTGAACTTGGTTGTCTTTCTTTCACAGTGATACAGCATATATGTAGCTTTATTATTCCTTGTGTGTTCTGTAGCTTTTTTGGTTTCTACAGATACGTGTGTGTGTATTTACATGCTATAAATATTTACAGATATTTGTTCTAGCTGCATAACACTCATTAAACTGCTCATTAGATAAATTAATTTGGTTTTGCACTTGAGATGCTAACATCATTTAGATAAATGACCTGATTTTTATTCCTGTATGCTGAACACTTGAAGCTCATGAAGTTGCAATTGGGCATTACACTTACAGACACATGTTTGTGTTTTTGTTGACCCTCTGTGGTCGCATCTCTCACAGTGGTAGTTTATTATAGTGAGAATAAAAAAGAAATGGAACTGGTATATGTTTCACAAAGATTAATTCTCTTCTAGTACATACAAATAAGTTTGTATTACTTAAATATTTATAAAAATTGTCAAGCAGCTGTGTATGAAACACTTCTTACTAGTCTCAAAACCTGGTGAAAATAGCTGATTATAAGCAAGTAGGCTACAAGAGGGCTTCAGAGAAGTATTCAAAGGAAACATTAAAGTTGAAATCTTGAAACATGATCCTGTATTTTGACAGTAAATGTCTAGAATTTATAGTTTCTTAGGAAGAATTTTTGGTGGTGCATATTTTATCTTGACTGCAATGCTAGCATTTTCTGTTGCAAGGTGATACATAAAGCCCTTAGCAGGAGCACATAAAGCAATTGAAAATCCAACTGGAAGTTCAGTGAAGACTAGAAAACTGAAGTCCACTTCTTTCTTGCAAAGAGCTCAGTATTTAGGAACACAAAATAATACTTAGTTCTGCAATAAAAATCAAGTCTCTTCTAAGAGGGCTTAGAATTTATAAGAAGACCTGTCCCAAGAACTTACAAAACCAAGGATATTTGGGAGATGTGTTTGTATATCTTTTGGCATGTAGACTCTTACTCAGTGTGATCTTCATTGTATCATACATAATCCTGTAACTGTCCTCTCCAGAATGTTTTGAGCCACACCTTTGTTCAGCTGCTGAGTTTCAGTACTGTCTGTTGAATATCACTAGAAAGGTCTGAATATCTTCAGTAATACATACTCAAGAACTTGCAGCTGTAGGTAAAATTGATGTTGGCATCTCATATATTTAAGCTGACTGAAAGTTTATATACATAAAGAATTTTTTCCCCCCTTCTCATCCCAGATTAGCTTCTTGGCTGCAAAGAGCCACGGATACTTTGCGCCCTGATGGGGGACTCAGGATCCAGACGATCGACTCTGGTATCTCGGTTGCCGATATTCAGGAGAAGCATTAGCCGGAGACATGATTCCCTTCCTTCCTCACCCTCTTCTGCTAATGCCATTGGTGTCCACACCTCCTCCCCATCCAGCACTAACTCCAGCTCAGGGAGCACAGGCAAGCGCCGGAGTATTTTCCGCACTCCTTCCATTAGCTTTCATAACAAGAAGGGAAGCGAGCAGAAGCCTGACTCAGGTAGTCAAAATGTTAACATCTCAAACGGTGCCCAGTCCTCTCCCAGCACTTTTCCAAAACTGAGCTTAGAGGAGCACACTAAAAGCAGAGGAAGGCACTCGGTTAGCTTTGGCAGCTCACGTAGCAAGAAGATCACAAGGTCATTGACAGATGATTTTGAAAGGGGAAAGGAGCCCTCGGCCAATAAGAATGTCTTTATAAACTGCATAAGCTCTGGGAAGAGTGAGGGTGACGATTCAGGCTTCGCAGAGGAGCAGAGCCGGTGCTCTGTCAAACAATCCACACGAAAACTTCTCACTAAATCCTTTTCCTCACACTACAAATTTTCGAAATCCGTGGCCGAGAGTCAGTCGGTTTCCTCTGCGCAGCCACCAAGATGTTTGCTGGAGATCAAATCTCAGGTGGAAAGTGAACCTGTGATTGCCAAGTCCTCTCTTCTATGCTCAGCTGAGACAACAGAGTGCGTGGGCAGCTCCTTGCAGTCACCGCTGCTCTCAGCAGACCTCACAGCTGCACAAACCCCTTCTGACTTCGTTGCGCTGACGGAGGATTCTGTTTCGGAGTTTGATGCTCTGCCCAGCAATGGAATTGGGGGTCTGCTCACAGAAGATTTTGGCCAAGCTGACTCTACCTCTCAGGTATCCCTTAATCCTGTTGCTGCTCCTGTGAGGGAAATAAGTATTGTGGACAGCACTGGCCATTCTGCTGGTGTATTTCATGTGAGTCAAGCAAGCTCATGTAGCATGGAATGTAACAACTTATTCAAAGCCTCAGCTGCTAATCAAACAAAAGTGTTGTTGCCAGCCAGTGAACTACACATGAATAATGCGAGACACGCAGGAGAACTCAGCTCAACAAATGCACAGTTAGAAACTTTTGCACTACAGCATAGAGAAGAATCAGTGGCACCCTCTCCAAAGGCACAGGGGTTGAGTGGGGAGGAAGATGAGTGCACGCCACCCAAGCATACAAGAGAGACAATTCCAGCAATGGAGTCTAAGATTGTTCCATGTTCTGAACCTCGGTTCTTTAAAACACAGCAAGGTTGTGAAACAAACAACTCTAAAGGTATGTCCTGTGGTCTTTTTGTTGCTGGGTTCAGTGGGTTTGTTTTGCCTCAGTTCCCCTGCAAGCACTGTTTGGTCCTGAAGTATTTCTGTAGAGTTGCAAGTGCTATCTTGGAAGTCCAAAAGTTATGAATTGTGTTCTCCTTCCAAAACTGCAGGAATTAAACATGAACCCCAGTGTATTTCTGAGTTTGCATCTTACAGCTTGCTGATGCCTATCCATGCTCTTTGTAGCTATGCTTTCCTGGGGTAGAAAATTAAGATGGTATGGATCCTTGCCTCATGTTGAAGGCTGAAGCTCAGATTTTTGAGTCATGCCTGTTTTGGAATGCAGCCAAAGAGTTACCTGTTTGAAATGGAAACATTGCCAGAGAAATAAACCTTTTAGTCTGGTTATGAAAAATAACAGCATTGATCATACACACATCTGGGGTTCAAAATTTCCTGGCTCTTGCTTGCTGTATTGCACTGATGTTAGAGCAGAGATTGAAGTGGCAGAGTGTGAGAAATTGCATTTCTACTTCCATCTGAAATAACATTGTGCAAGTTCTCATTATGTAATCCATGAGACAAAGAGAGTTAATTGCCATCTAAATTTCACACTGTGTTTTCCCCTTATGGAAGTATTAAAAAGATCAAGTGGAAAGGCTTTGCCTGGAAATCCTGGTCTGTGGAAATGCAGATGAATAAAGACACCAGGCCTTTGAGTGAAGGACACCTGTCAGAAGACATTTATCTCTGACAGTTTGTTTTGTCAAGCCAACCTGCAGACTGATGTTTTCATGCAT
The DNA here is from genome assembly GCF_014839835.1 of Dryobates pubescens. Taxonomy (NCBI): domain Eukaryota; kingdom Metazoa; phylum Chordata; class Aves; order Piciformes; family Picidae; genus Dryobates; species Dryobates pubescens. The sequence goes on from NC_071612.1 coordinate 28,330,680, forward strand.
AATCCTGAGGTTGTATCTGAGTCAATTTATGAGTCAATGCTGCTGCCTTCATAGCATTTAACTGAGAAGGTGAATGAGTGTAAACTCATATGAATTCATACCCATCTTCTTGCTTGGACATATTTCTGGGCACGGAGATTATAAGCAATCAAAATCAATCTTGCTTTTTGAATTATTTGCCACTGCAAGGCTTGATTTGCCATCTTGCACATAATTGGCAATATAAAGTCAAATAAATCCACTAAATTAGCTTTCACCAGGAGGTACCTCTTTCCCCGGGAACATTAGTCAATGGTGCTGGGGGAGAATATTTCCCTTGATGTATGTTGTCAGTCCTGACCACTCAGTTGGTCTTCCTTGCAACAGTGGGTAATCTGTGAATGAACTCATGCTTTTGTGTCTTACTTCCTACTGGGGTGTACTGCACAGAATAGCAAGTGAACAGCTCAGGGTGATGTTGAGAAATACACAGAGCGTTTGAAACTTGCACATCAGCAGCTGTGCATTTAACCTGCACTTCTGGAAGGCAGCTAACTGGAGTTTAAACTGTGGTAGAGGGGGTTTTTGTAAGTAAGATTCCTATTTGCAGAAACAGTACTGCACTACATCAAAGTCAGTGATTAATGGGCAGGGCTTTATAGTGCTGCTCAAAATGCATTTTTTGTTTACTTGTGTGGAGAAGGATGTATCTGAATTTTAGAAAACAGCCAAGAAGACAAAGGGACCTTTGAAAAATGGGTACAAAATCCTGTCATAGGAAATGAAACAAATGCAGAAAGAGCTTAAGTGACATTCAGTAAGATCTGGTTCTAAGTAGTTGTAAACAGTAGTTGCAAACAGCCTGAACGTTCGCTTTTGCAAGAACAGTATTTAAAAGCCAATGCGAATGAAAAGCATTCCTGTTCATTTCTTTGGTAACAGAAATGTTCTCTTTTCTACCTGGTGTCCCAGCTGATGTCATTACAGATAGCATTGTGGCTGTGACCTTAATGTATGAGCAGGTTTGAGGAGCTGTATATTTCTTACTATACTTTGATGTACTTTTACTTGATGCAGAATGGTTTGAAAAACCTTGGAGAAAATGTCTGTTCTCATGCAAAAGAAGATTTCCCCCCCGCCCCTGCTACATTCATTATGTTATGTTTCTTTCCCAATTTTTAAATTTGCCCTATCACTTAAAAAGGTGAATTTTCTCCTCTATTCTGATGTGTTGCTCTCTAACTGGAGTTAGGGGCTGGGTTTCAGTGTGCTTACTGTAGGCTTGCTTTGTTGGGTGCAGATATAGAGCTGAACTAGAACGGCCAAAGAGAAACAAACTGGTGTGCATCCCTGTTCTATTCAATGATAACAAAGCTGCCATCTGGCCCCACAAAGCTTGGACTTGGCTTGGAATGCCAGGTAAGGCAGGCTGGATTTTTACAGCAGTAGACCAGTGATAGTTTCTCTGGTATATTTTACTGGACAGCAGTTTGGAAGTCTACTAGAACAAAGGGAGAAAGGAAAGGATGGAGTAGAGGTCTGTCTGTATTCTGTGAGAAGCTGTGGACTGTCCTGTGCAGAGTGTACTATTCATTGAGGGCTGAACAACCATCTGGTGGCCCAGGTGACACTTCCATCTAGGTAAGCAGGATTGGCTTTCTACAGAACATCTCTTATGTGATTGCTTTTCAATGTAAATATTTCAAGCAAAGCAGTGTTCTCATTAAGAAAGTGTTTGTAGAGAGTAATTCTATGTAATAGTTGTTGATTGCTTCTCTGTTTGTAGCTGATCTTGCCAACAGCTTCAGCCCATACCGGGAAGGCAGATTTGTTGAGAAGCGCCTGAGGTCCTCATCAGAAGGTACGGCAGGAGGCAGTCGGCTGATCATCAAACCCAAGGATGCAAACACAGAAGAGCTCAGCAGCCTGCGGAAGCAGAGAGCAAGCTCATCCTCTTCAAAAATGAACAGCATGGTGGGTTCTATTCCCTTATGCTTTTGGTTTGCAGTGATTAGTGTAACTATAATGAGAAGCAGTAACTTGACAAGTAATGGATGGTAATGAAGGAGAAAAAAAGCCCAAAAACTCTGCCAGGCTTCCAACATGTGATCTAGCCTCAGCTACAGACATTAGAAGTATTTACTTTCAGGGTGTGACATTGTGAAGAGCTTTGCATACTTCATAGGAAGAGATTCTTGTCGTGTTTTGCTGATATGTCTGGGAGAAAAACACTGCGAGAGGGAACTGCAGCAAAACTCAGTGTGACTCTTTCTGAGGTTAAAAACATTGTGCTGCTCTGGCAATATTTAATTGTTACTCAATTAGTTATTTCATGAACTCACATCTGGTCTGTGTGGGATGAGATTCAGATCAGAAGATGGATAGAGTGGAAGTTACAGGGAGTCTCATCTGAAAGGTCTGAAATTGGTGACCAGCTTGAATGATTTTACTCTGAGCACAAGGTAAGGAAGAGAGGAAAGGATCTTTTCTGAGAGCCTTTGAGGGTCTTGAAGACTGGAAAAGCTAAGACAGATCAGGTAACTGCAGACGTGAACTGAGTAGGAGGAACTGACTGACAAGTTTGTGCTTCTGTAGTGCAAGTGAGGATATGCACATCAATGGAGATAACTGGCTCTGCAGGAGTGTTCTTCAGAGGAACAGGGGGTCACAGCTGTAATGGGTTACCCCATGACAACAGCCTATAAGCTGCATTTCCTGAGCTGGGGAAACCCCAGGAGAGGGCAGAGACACACCATGATCTGGAATGCTCACCCTCCACTCCCGCCTAAGTCAGCCCTGTGGAGTGCCAGTGACCAGCAGTGCTGCAAACAGGACAGGCCATGCGGGAGGGAGCCTCCTTGGAGGAGGAGCGTTGCACTGGCTGAGTCCACATAACCCAGCAACCACGCACAGTTCTGTGATAATCTGCACTGCCTCAAGGGCACTCATCCTTCCTGACACTCTAGGCAGAATGCTGGGCACTTGTGGGAGACCAAGGGCTGCAGTTCCAGCTGAGGAGTCTGCACTATCTTACCCCAGTGGTGGCCAGTGCCTTGACCCAGACAGAGCTCCTGAAGGGAGAGTCTGCAGTGCAGACCTCAAACTGTAGGAGGTGCCTAGACCTTTCTTCAGGGGCAGGGACAGGCAGCATACTTGCCTACAAAAGGTGTGCTCTGGTGGAGGGCCTACTTCAGCAGATAGCTGATCTGCAGGAGGTGGTGCAGTAAATTCCTGGTTAGGCATTTAAAAATAGGTCCCCAGGTAAGAACATGATTTAGTGTGAAATCCCCTTATGGAAACTGTGGCAGGAAATTGGGGTTTGGGGGTTTCTTAGAAGGATATGAACTCTGTCTTTTATCTCGGTAAATCTCATTTATGAGTCTGAATGTGTTGTCCAGATGCTCCTTGATCCACAGCTGCTGTGGATGGCGGATGAGAATTGCATCACCACCAAGCAGATGCTTGCTATGTACAGTGATGCACAACAGAGTTTCGTGCTGTACTGGTGTCGCTGAAAACACTTCACTGGAATGGAGCTCCTCAATGCCTTTTACAGAAACATGTGCCCGTGCCCTCGCTGTAACTTGCACAGATTGGATTACCTGCACTTTAAGGATAAGAGCATTCTCTTTTTAGCAGCATCAGATTATGCAAATGTACCAGTATGAACTGACTGATTTAGGAAGGAGAAGGTTTTGTTGTTGTTTTGAGTTTTTTAATACCTTTTTTATTTCTAGGTTGTTGCAAACTTGTCAGCTGAAGTAGTACAGTAATGCAAAAATGATTAAAAAACCCCAACACAAACACCTTGGTTCAAACTGTTTGTGTGTGGGTTTTTTTATCTTTATTATTTCTTTTGTATTTTTTTTTCCTGCTGGATCATTACACCCAGAGATACAGCACAGAAATAGAAACAGAATTGCTGAATGGTAGAAGGAACTTTTGTGCTATTAAAGTCTATATTTACAGTGTCTTTCTCTGTGCTTGCAGGAAGTTCAAATCCAAGTATCAGGGCATAACGTCTTATTTTTTAAAGTCAGAAGGAACATGAAGACTTTTAAAGACATAGTCTCATGTAGGCATACAGAGCATTATGCAGAGGTAGATCCTGCCCTTAAAAGTTGGTTAACCCTAGCTCAAGTAATTTGGGTTGTTTGACCTGGGCTTTTGGGTAGATCTCTGTGTTCATTTAAATACTAGGCTATGCTGATCCATAGAACTTCCTTCTTATTTAGCTTTCTATTAAGGATGGTGACAACAGAGGAACAATTAGAAGCAATGTGCGTATGTGTTTGCAGTAGGTGGTGATTTGAGTTTCTTTTTCATGTGTTGTGATGTAATCCATGGGAATTTCTTCCACTTCCACTAGGAAGATTGTCCACCAATTCACAAGTGTTTGTTCATGCATATTTGTATTGCAGTCACAGACCAAGAACTTTTATATCACAATTTTGTCTATATTCATGAGTAAAGGTAAAAATTATTCCCCCAACATGTTATCTTCATATTCCCCCAGCATATTATCTTCATATGCTGAAAAGACAAAAAAAGAGAAAAAGGCTAGATGAACGTGTTTTTCAGTAAAATGAGAGGTTTAAGAAGAGGTAAAACAAAACCAAGAATACCCAGCCCCCTACCCAGCAACCAGAATACAAAAGAATACCAGAGTTCCCTGGAAGGTTGAATGAATTAAAAAGTGAACACTGAAAAGCTCCCTTTGACATACTTGTCACAAACAATCGATGTTTCATACAGCAGTAGCAGATTGTGGTAGGTTGAGAGAGGGCCTAGCTCTCTCTCCTCGACAGAGTAAGAAACCACAGCTAACCCAGTCGGAGGAGCAAAGCTATATATTTACAAGCATATATGGAAAGCAGGTTATATATATATAACACAATATATACAGGTATTTACAATATATACACAGAAATATACAGCAAAGAGAAACAACACAACAAAAATTCCTCCCCAAGGAGGGATCCCCTCCCTGTAACCCCCTCTCTCCCCCCCTACCTCCCTCTTTCACCCAAAAAGGGGTTAGAGAGAAAGAAAGGCAAGTTATTAAGGAAAAGAGTTGTTAGTAAGCTTCAAAAGCCCATGCAGGATTAGTTTTTGCTTATCTGAAGGCCAACTCCAGCTAGTTCGTGAAGAAGCAGGCAGGGAGAACAGGCTGAAACCCAAACTCCCCAACTCCCAAACCAAACTGAACTCAGAAAAAAAAATTCCAACTGCTCTACAATTTAAAGTTGCATTTTATCCATCCACCAATGAAATTCGTTTAGAATATCGGAATGTTTTTGTTCTAGTACCAAAAACATTTAGCCAGAGTGTCCCAGCACTGTTTGTCTTAAAGGCACAGCCTCAAACGATCACACAGATTGATGCCAGTGAATGATCCTAATGAAGAATAAACACTAGGTTAATGACTGGAGTTACTAAATGAGGGTGGTTGTTGTTGCTGTTATTATTATTATGAATCTCAATTATTATTTCAGCTCTGGGCCCCTCACTGCAAGAAGGGACATTGAGGTTCTGGAGCCTGTCCAGAGAAGGGCAGCAAGGCTGGAGAAGGGCCTGGAGGACCTGGGCTATGAGGAGGGGCTGAGGGAGCTGTGGGGGGTCAGTCTGGAGAAGAGAAGGCTGAAGAGAGACCTCATTGCTCTCTACAGCTGCCTGAAGGAAGGTTGGAGTGAGGAGGGAGCAGCCTCTGCTCCTTGGCGTCAAGGAACAGCACCAGAGGAAATGGTTTCAAGCTGCAGCAGGGGAGGTTCAGGCTGGATGCTAGGAAATATTTCTTCCCAGAGAGGGCTCTCAGCCATTGGAATGTTCTGTCCAGGGCAGTGCTGGAGTCACTATCCCTGGAGGTGTTCAAGCAGGGCGTGGAGCTGGTGCTTAGGGACATGGTTTAGTGTTGACCCTGCAGTGCTGGGTCGAGGGTTGGACTGGGTGAGCTTGGAGGTCTCTTCCAACTGGATGTGTTCTGTGACTGTAAAAAACTTAACCTAGCTCTCATGTGTGCCTAGAAACATGGTAGTCACTCTTCTGTACTTGTCTGTGTACTTTCATTCAATTTTGGACATAAACTGCCATGGAAAAATGTCAGGCATTGAAAGGCTGGGCAGCTCACAGGGCATTGAAGGGCTGGAGACCTTAGGGTGTTACTGAGGCACCCCTGGCAAAGGCAGCACTGCTGTTCTCTCCTGCTCTGTGGCTCTCAGTGAGTGGCAGCAGTGGTGGATGCTGGTGTTCTGGCATCATCCAGACACTGTGTTAGGCTGAAGAAGCTTTGTAGCATGGAAGGCAGCCTTTCCTTGCAAACTGAAGAATGTCTTCCAAGTTCCTGTTTGCTTTCTGCTTCTAGTTGGCAGGCTGTGTGGGCTGCTTCTGCAGAGGGGCTGACAGGAGTGAGGAACCAGAAGAACTGAGAGGGAGATGAGGGAAAAAGATTAGCATCTGAGAAACTGTTCTTCCTCCTAAACAGCTTTCTCAGCAGCATGTTCTTGCATGATTGGCAAGTATCTTTTTGAAAGCAAGAGGTAAAATCTTGGGTAGGTGAATCTTGCAAATATGAGAATATGTATCAAAGCTGCAAAGATGGTCACCACCTGCCCTGAGAGTGACATTAACACACTTGTGAGATGTTGAAAGTAGTTTATGATCTGGACAAGAGCAATGCTACTCAAAGATGAGGTTTAGGGAAAGAAAAAGTCTTCCAAAATAACTCTGCAAACGTGCCAGTTATGTAGTGATGTAAATAGTGACCTGAAGCAGGTGCTGTTCCGATGACTAATGATGTGTGGCTTTGAGGGGAGCAGCTCCCAGGCCATCACTCATGCCGTGGCTGAGTTCTGCCACAAGATGCCACCACTTCCCTGCAAATGGTTTTAGACTTCAGTGTTACAGTTATACAAAAGGTGAGAAATGCGTTTCAGGACATGTTTTGGGGACAGTTTGGTGTTGATTAGCCTTTGCAGGATAGCAGGTGCTTTTCAATTTAAAAGAGATTCATGCTGCTGTAGAAACTGTGGTCTTTCAAATGTTCCAGCTGTGAAGTCAGCAGTTACAGCTTTAAACATTTCTGCCAAACAGACAGACTAGTTAACCATGTCTGTGAAGACTAATAAAGGCTGGTTTTGTTTTCTAGCTAGCTGGTGGTTTTTTTCCAGGCCAAAAGAAAGCAAGATGCAAAGCAGCGTGGTAAAACACCTGAATGACCTGAAGTAGGGTGCTCTGCAAGGCCTATGAAAAGAACTAAACCCAGGCAGTTGAAATGTGAAAGACAAATTAGAATAAAGACTTTGAAAAAATAGGATCAGACTCTCAAATCACTGTAAGTTTTTTAAGAGGATTAGGAACCACAACAGGAGGAGAGAAAGAACCGATACGCTATAGTACTTCAAATTACTTTAACTGTAGAGGTTTTGTGTGTCGGTTGGTTTGTGTTTTTTTCATTCCTTGAAGTAGCTGATGGGGATTTTGAAACACTAGCAAACTCTGGTTAAAGCCAGGTCATCATGAAGGGCGATACAAATAGAAGGAGCTGTGTGTTAATACCAGTTAAAAACCAAAAGTCTGGAGGGTTGCTGGAGCTCTGGGACCACACTGCTCATCTGTAAGATGTGAGCTGCACTGTGCTTCATGATGCTTTTCCTCTCTCTACAAACATGTTGGCATGCATGCAGTAGAGTAAGACCGCCCCCTTGTCTGCTCTCAAAGCCCTGCCTCTCTGCCTCTCTGCAGTTGTTTATAAATAAAATAATTGTCTGTCCTTGTGCCTGCTCCCATGCCCACACCTATCAGTAGGTGTGCTGTATGACTAAAAGAAACCTCATTTCTTCAGCTTTTTCCTGTCTCAGCAGGTTTGCCAACGACACAAAGCTGTGTGGTGTGCTGGACTTGCTCGAGGGACGGCAGGTCACTGTATGTGGTGACAGACAAAGCGACAGAAATACACACTGGTGGCAAGCGGAGTATAGAGACAAAAGACCAATGACTCCGTTTATTCTAGCAAAGCAACACGTTTGTGTGCATGTTGTTAGTGTGGCTGCGTGCGATGGGGTAACAAACTTTTCTCCAGATTCTTACTGGTCAGTGACAGCATTGCTGTGGTTACTTGTTAAGCCAGCCCAGGTGGCCTCTATCTCATCTTGCAGTTTCTCATCCTCAAAACATTCAGTCCAGGGATTTCCCGGATTCTCATGGGAACACAGTGATGTTTTCGATGTCAAACCCTTCCTGGCTCATCAGAGGATCCACAGATTCATCAGTTTCCCACAATTCCCCCTTTTTGTTTTTCTGCTACAAATGTTGCTTTGATCATCTGCTGCAGGGCCATTTGCTCCAGATTAATCAGGTAGGGCAGCACCAGTAGCACTACAATCACAATTACCAAAATTAGCAACCCGGTTTTAACAAGTGAAAGAACCCAGCCAGAGACTCCCCATCCTTTAAACAATACATAGGATACATATACATACAATAAACCAGGTTGGAAGAGATCTTCAAGATCATTGTGTCCAACCCATCAACCAATCCAACCCACCTAAACAACTAACCCATGGCACCAAGCACCCCATCAAGTCTCCTCCTGAACACCTTCAATGATGGCAACTCTACCACCTCCCCTGGCAGCCCATTCCAATGGGCAATCACTCTCTCTGTATAGAATTTTTTCCTAACATCCAACCTAAACCTCCCCTGGCACAGCCTGAGACTGTGTCCTCTTTTTCTGGTGCTGGCTGCCTGGGAGAGAGCATCATCTGTCTGTCTACAACCTCCCTTCAGGTAGTTGTAGAGAGTGATAAGGTCACCCCTGAGTCTCCTCCAGGCTAAGCAACCCCAGCTCACTCAGCCTCTCATAGGGCTGTGTTCCAAACCCCTCACCAACTTCGTTGCTCTTCTCTGGACTCATTCCAGCAAGTCAACATCCTTCCTAAACTGAGGGGCCCAGAACTGGACACAGGACTCAAGGTGTGGCCTAACCAGTGCAGTGTACAGGGGCAGAATGACCTCCCTGCTCCTGCTGGCCACACTGTTCTTGATGCAGGCCAGGATGCCATTGGCCCTCTTGACTGCCTGGGCACACTGCAGGCTCATGTTCAGCCTACCATTGACCAGCACCTCCAGGTCCCTCTCTACCTGGCTGCTCTCCAGCCACTCTGACCCCAGCCTGTAGCTCTGCATGGGGTTGCTGTGGCCAATGTGCAGAACCCGGCACTTGGATGTGTTCAATCTCATGCCCTTGGACTCTGCCCATCTGCCCAGCCTGTCGAGGTCCCTCTGCAGAGCTCTCTACCCTCCAGCAGATCAACTCCTGCCCCCTGCTTGGTGTCATCAGCAAATTTACTGATGATGGACTCAATGCCCTCATCCAGATCATCAAATCCTTCAAACCATCCCTCATTATCTATCTGCAAAAGTGTTACTCCCTGTTCCAGTTCTTGAATACACTTATGTATAGAGACTGAATGATCTGACAGATTCATACAACACAATCCTTCAAATTCTTGACAACCATGACCCTGAGCTAACAGCAAAAAATCTATTGCAGCCCTATTCTGCAAGGAAGCATGTGGAACAGAATCCACATCAAGCAATAGTTCTTTTAAAGCTAGAGAGGAAGCATTACTCTGTTTCACTAACCAACATACCATTCTATTTAGTGTGCCTAGTGCCTTAGCTGCTGCCACTCCCGGAGAGTGGACAGAGGCTATTACGGCTTGTCTCCTCCTGCAGAAATCAATGTCGTCCTCACAGTCCTTCTCAAAGGCATGAATGCTATGCTTTTGCCTCTTTCTAAAGTGACAGAAAATTTCAGATGCATTTGGTGTTACCATGGTCAGTGGACTAAGACTGCAAGGTCCTCCCCTCATCTGTGAGGGTAAAGCTGGCTAGGCCCTATCCCCACAAATAAGGAAAACACGTGCAGGCAAACAACAAGGATAAGAATGCAGTGGCATTGTTATAAATGCAGTTTGATTACACCAGGCATTATAGTTTCTGTACTCCCTCCCTGCTGGGGTAACATCCTGAAACATCCCTGTAAGAGGGACATAGATCTGTTGGAACAAGTCCAGAGGAGAGCTGCAAAGACAGTCCAGGGGCTGGAACACCTCTGCTATGAGGACAGGATGAGCGAACTGGGGTTCTTCAGCCTGGAGAAGAGAAGACCTTAGAGCTGCCTTCCAGTAGCTTAAGGGGATCCTACGGGAAGGCTGCAGAGGGACTTTTTACATGAGTGTCCACTGATAGGACAAGGGGAAACGGATTAAAATTGAAAGAGAATAGTCACAACCTAACAGTGATCTAGGTCTTCATTGCCCACTTGTCAAGCTGCATTCCTGTTCTCTCCCATACTGTCTATGGTGCACTGCAGTTGCCACAAAACTCTCAATTGCCTTGCTTGATTTTCATTTTATTATCTTTGCCTACAGGTAACAACACAATACTGAACTAAGCTAATTTTTGAAGATGCTTGCACGTACTGTATCGCTGAGGTTGTTTTGCTTTTCTGTCCAATGCTGACACTTTGGCAAAACCCCTCATGCTTGTATTGTTTGTTCTGTGAGGATGTTCTGAGTACCTTACAGCTCAGAATGTGCATTTACAGTGTCAATTCAGAATGATATATGCACCATCCAGTGTTGGCATGTAGGGTTATACTTCATGACCCACTGCAGGGTTCACTTTGGTAATGGGAGGGGATTGAATATGTCAGTGAAATACTAAAATTTCAGAATTAATAACCCACCAATTTAGAATAGAGAGGAATGTCTGAGACTTTAGGAGGACATAACAATGATAAACAACACAGAAATAGTGAGATGCTGGCAAAAAGGATACTAACTACAAGCATTTTAGATTCGTAGTGTATCTCTGGAGGGAGTGGAAAGGCACAATATTGGTTACTTTAATGGAAGTGTGGTGGGACCCCTGCTTGGAGAGTCTGTTTGTGATAACTATCTAATTAGTATCTGGTGTCTAAGTTTGAGTTAGGTGTCCTGGCTATTCTGGGTAACTGCCTAGGTTTTGTTGCCTAGATGATTTTGCATGGCTTATCAATGAAATGTCAGGTTTCTGGTGTACTTCAGAAGTGGTACTTGCAGCAGTGGAACAAATTATCAAAACAACTTTAGTTAAATCTATCCTGTGTTTGTTACCATACGTTAGGAAATAGTATCCAAAAGAGAATGAGAGTCATCTGAGAGGTATTGATCAATTTTCAGTCTTTCCTGAGGAATCTTGTTATCAAGCTCTAGTTCTAATCTAGTTGCTGCCTGATGAATGAAACAACAGGATCCTGTGTCCCCATGCACTTCACTGAATGTGCCTGAATAAAGACTAAAATGACTCTATTCTTCTTCCCCACCCTGACTATGATGTTTTGCTGATGTAGCACTGAGCATTGCTAAAACTAGCTTGGTGGCTAATCTAGAGAGGATTGAGGTGATTTTCCTATTTGCTTCAGGTTGTTTTAACATTATTATCTCCTGCTGTTTTCTCCTGGAGTATGGACTTGACCTTCTGTCTTATGCCTTCTGGCTATCTACACTGAGACCATTTGGAAGCTAAGATGTTTGTACAATCTGTAGTCAGCGCATCAAGTGGAAGATGCTTTTGAGAGTACATGAGGTGAATGGTTTATGAGTTAGAGTGGGTGACCAGCAGACTGAAAAGTGGGATTGAAGGTGATTATTTCTATGACCTGTAAATATGACCTGTAGGGGTGGGGGAAAACCCTGTGGGATACACCCTTCATTTACAGGCTGGAGATATATCAATGATTAATATCTTAACAGCAGATAAGCTTCTGTCTTGACAGCCTGTACAGGAAAGACAAAGAAGTAAGAAGATCTGAGTGCTCAGTTCAGGTTCAAAAAAAACCCTGAAACAAAATAGTCTTTTCCAATGACCTGGCAGAGGTCATTGCCAGACCACTCTCCATCATCTTTGGTAGGTCATGGCAGACAGGAGAGGTGCCTGGGGACTGCATGTCAAGGCCCAAGCCAAGAAATTAAATTTCTTGGATCCTGGTGGGTTGCAGGAGCAGTATCAGTGCCAGAGGATGCTCTTGAGGCTATTGAAAGGGACCAACTTCCCAATAACAAAAGGGAGCTTCAGTGGCTCTTGGGTACCTTGGGTTACTGGAGAAAACATATTCCAGGTTTCTCAGTAATTGCTCGTCCCCTCTATGACCTGCTTTAAAAGAACAGAGTCTGGGACTGGACCCCAAAGCACACTGAAAGCCTAAAAGTCTTGAAGGACGAATTAAAGGCTTACCAGAAATTGGGCCCTTTGCACCCACATGACCCCTTAAGGGCAGAATGGGGCTTTTCTGAACATGCTTCCTACTGTGGGGTTTTTCAAAGGGGACCCAAAGGCCCAAACAGAGCTCTTTTATTCTCTTCAACAGCATTCAAAGATGCTGAAAAGAGATTGAATGGGAGAAGGGACCAGTTGGGGACTGACCTGCTGGAAAGCAGTGAAGGGGAAAAGGACCTAGGGGTCCTGGTGGATGGAAGGACGACCAACTTAGTGGTGGCCGAGTAAAAGGTACAAACTGAAATGCAATAAACTCAAGAAAACACTTTGTTGTTAGTTTTATTGGGTGTTTTAAAACCATAAGACTATAACAAACACCTGGATAGGTTATCAAGAGGGTCTGGAGTCTCCATCCTGAGACATAAGCAAAGCCCTCCTACAATACAACCCTGCATAAATCCTAGCTGATCCTATTTTGGACCAGAAAATCTCCAAAGCTGTCTTCCACCCTTGGTGATTCTGTTCCTTTTCTACAATGCATCAGCATACTGCAAGACTTGGTAGGGAGTAATCATTAGATTTGTCAGAGAATTATTTGATCCTTGGCAAATTCCCGACCTCTTTCATCTCCACAGCATGACAGGCCCTCAGCAGAAGGCAGAGGTCTTCACCACAAACAAGCTGTTTCTTTGGAGGTGGCATGTAGGTGGTACCATGCAAATCGCAGTGGCCCACACACACAGACTGAAGACCACAGAACGTTTTTTCCAACAGCGCTGCAAAACAATTTTCCTGCAGTTCTCATCTCTCCTCAGAGTATGTTGTGCTTCTAGTGAGTGTGACAATGAATAGGAAAATGCAAAAGTACAAATAAAATAAAAAAAAGACACACAGACACAGTTAACTGTTTGAACAATATTCATCATTATTGTGTATTTTTGCACATGACCAGGTATTTCTGTGCTGAAAGAAATCTTTTTCTTCATGTGGGAAATGAGTTGATCTGCTGGAGGGTAGAGAGGCTCTGCAGAGGGACCTCAACAGGCTGGACAGATGGGCAGAGTCCAAGGGCATGAGATTTAACACATCCAAGTGCCGGGTTCTGCACATTGGCCACAGCAACCCCATGCAGTGCTACAGGCTGGGGTCAGAGTGGCTGGAGAGCAGCCAGGCAGAGAGGGACCTGGGGGTGCTGGTTGATGGTAAGCTGAACATGAGCCTGCAGTGTGCCCAGGCAGGCAGGAGGGCCAATGGCATCCTGGCCTGCATCAGGAACAGTGTGGCCAGCAGGAGCAAGGAGGTCATTGTGCCCCTGTACACTGCACTGGTTAGGCCGCACCTTGAGTCCTGTGTCCAGTTCTGGGCCCCTCAGTTTAGGAAGGATGTTGACTTGCTGGAACGAGTCCAGAGAAGGGCAACAAAGTTGGTGAGGGGTTTGGAACATAAGCCCTACGAGGAGAGGCTGAGGGAGCTGGGGTTGCTTAGCCTGGAGAGGAGGATACTCAGGGGTGACCTTATCACTCTCTACAACTACCTGAAGGGGGGTTGTAGTCAGGCAGAGGTTGGTCTCTTCTCCCAGGCAACCAGTACCAGAACAAGATGACACAGTCTCAGGCTGAGCCAGGGGAGGTTTAGGCTGGAGGTTAGGAAGAAGTTTTACACAGAGAGAGTGATTGCCCATTGGAATGTGCTGCCCGAGGAGGTGGTGGGTTCGCCATCGCTGGGGGTGTTCAGGGCAAGGCTTGACAGGATGCTTGGTTGCATGGTTTAGTTGATTAGGTGGTGTTGGATGATAGGTTGGACATGATGATCTTGAAGGTCTCTTCCAATCTGGTCTATTCTATTCTATTCTACTCTACTCTACTCTACTCTACTCTACTCTACTCTACTCTACTCTACCCTATCCTATCCTATCCTATCCTATCCTATCCTATCCTATCCTATTCTAAGTGGAGTCTTAGTTGGTCTTCATTACTCTCCATGACCACCAGGTGCTGAAAGCCCTTTCATACTGGGAAGAGGAGAGACTCACAAGGACAGGGAGTTGCAAAGAATACTCAACAGAACTGCTTTCACACCTTCCATTATATTCCCAACTCACTTGTTGTGCCAGTGGCTTGCCTGGGCATGCTCTGCTTGCAGATGTGCTGTGAAGAAACCTTAAACTAGAAGGAGCTGGTCTCATCCCCATGTGTACACACACCTCTTCTGTTTCCTCATCCTAGTGAATGGCCCAGGCATGCCAGAGAAAGGAGGTGGTTGTCAGGAAGCTCCTGTGACATGCTGTGATGGTGGAGGGGAAAGTAGAAGTGTACAAGGGGAATGAGGTAATCAGGACTCTAACAAGTGTTTGTGAAAGAATAGGAATAGGTAGCACAACCGGAGTGCTTGCATTCTGGGATCCTTAGAAGGGACACAGTCAGGGGAACCCAGGAGTTCTCATTGGTGAAGACAGATTGTAGGTTACATGATCTAGTGTAGCTGATTGAGTTATTACACTGGAATTTTCAATAAAAGGGGTCTTAATGCAGTCAATGTTTTTCTATCCAGTGTTGGTAACAGAACACATCTTAAGAAGAAAAGGCAAATGATTTTAACTGAATTCCTTCTATGCACTGGAAGATTACTGTCGCATCTTTTGCCCAGGGAGACGCCCTCAGCACTGATGGGGTTCTGTGCAGCTGTGGTTTGTCTTCTCAAGGTGGCATATGCAAATAATGCATACAATAGGAAAATGGAAATCACTGGGTGGCTTCTGTAAGTTAATGGAGAGCTAATCCACTGAGTTGGAGTTTATGACTGGTGAACACAAATTGAACAGCCTTTGTTTTTGTATCAGGGAGGTCAGAAGAGTCACAGGTGGTTTGCATTCACTTAGCTTTTATGAAAACAGAAATTGAAAGTTGCCCTGGTCTTGTTTGCAGCTCTTGTTCGTTCTTGTGCACACAATTTCCTGCTGTGCCAGTCTCACACAGTGTGACCATGAACAGTCTTGTGGGTAGAGTTCTGCAGTGCTTTCCCATAGGTTTCCTATTGGTATGCTCTTGTTTATGTGACAATAAACTCAGGATAAATACAGAGTTTCCCCCTCCAGGCTATAGCCATTCAGGGTAGGGTGCTTCTTCCAGGCCTTTGATCAATAAAAAGAAGGTAATGGACTGAGAAATGAAAATGTTATTGGGTCACTTGTTCTGTCATTATAGTTGTAGTCCTCCATGTCATGCCAGCGTATTTCTGGAGGCAATGTTGGGTGAACCTTGGGTTAAGGATGTGGCAGTCCCTGGAAAACTAACTGCAGACACCAGAACCTTGCCATTTAGTGTTTTCTGATTTAGAGTCAAGTGTATGCTAACCCCTTAAAGACTCATAATCACATTTTGCATGCAATGTTGCAGAGTGATCTATGAAAATTAGGTTTGGGGAATGCTTATCTCAGTTAATTCACTTTATGATGGAAGAATAGGCAATATTCTTCCTGAATATCATCAGGAATTAAATGTTAAAACACATTTTGTTGCCTCAGAAATAATTTTCTGTATTCATAGCATTCATTCAGTAAAATTAATATAATCTCACAGAAATAACCTGGGCATGGTGAAGAGCTTAATAACTTTCTCTTTAAATTTTCATAACTCACTGAAAAGATGTTTTCATTTAAAAAAACCACACACTCCCCCAGACAGCACAAACCTTCCTGAAATTAATATACTTCCATTTCAGGACAAGAATGTGTTTGTATTCTAATTCTCGATTTTAAAAAATCAAATATTTTACACATTTGAATTTTGGGAAGCTTTCTTCATTTTGAAGAATATTACTGCCAGACTGTTGCCTGGGACTTATAGTAGGCTGGATGTTAGGAAGAAATTCTTCATAGAGTGATTGCCCATTGGAATGTGCTGCCCGGGGAGGTGGTGGAGTTGCCATCACTGGAGGTGTTTAGGAAGAAACTTGATGGGGTGCTTGGTGCCA